>NC_090654.1:62027675-62327675 GCF_040937935.1 Hyperolius riggenbachi
AAATGAACAATAGGTGACAACTGCTGCCAAACATGGAACATTCTGATATTTCCTTGGAAGAGGTGTCTGGAGTACACAGAGAGTCTGGAGGAATAAACAGGATGAAAATACCAATTACATCTGCCATGTAAAAATAGCAAACAATAAACATATTCACACCAAGGACACTCTGAGCCAAAAACACAGACAAAGCCTGGGGATAAAACAGAAACATTTCACTACATAACAAGGGAGAAATCACTGGTGAAAAATCCTTTTTATATCACAAACCAAATCCTTCAAATGTCACATATTAAGATACTCCTAGAATCTGACCATGGCACTGAGGAACTTCAGACACATGACTCCCGTCTGCCCCTAATCCTATGAAACTCCCTCCATTCACCTGCTGACATTGAAAGATATCTACAGTAGATCCCTAATCATGAAATCCAGGAGAGTCTGTAATTTATTGACACAAAGACACAGAACCTTTGTATCGCGCTTTTCTCCTGGCAAACCCAAAGCGCCAGAGCTGCAGGGTTGTCTTTGTTTTCAACAGCATTTCCCGAATGGCAGTTTACCGGCCAAAATAGTAAGATACCAGCCAGCCTCCCTAATCACTTGCACACTATTTTGTCAGTTAGACTTTGCAACTGCTGTTCAGGAAATGCTGTTGAAAACAAAGAAAACCCTGAGAATCCCCCATGAGGAAAGGGACTAGCCCAAAACCTGACGGTTCTGTCAGATTTTAACTGCCTACTTTCTCTGCGATAGTGGTCTTTTAACCAGTACACTATCCAGCCACTGCATAGACCCAGCATTCATTCCTGAGCCTCAGACACTTCCATAGTCTGTTCTGGACCCTAAGCACTCTCCTGATCTCAAATGATGTGTGTGCCTTCTCCAGAGCTTTCCCCTGATTCTGATAGACTGCTAGAGTCTATCCTTAAAGCATACCGGATGTGACATGTGACATGATGAGATAGACATTGATATGTACAGTGCCTAGCACACAAATAACTATGCTGTGTTCCTTTTTTTCTTTCTCTGCCTGAAAGAGTTAAAGAGACACTGAAGCGAAAAAAAAATGATGATATTATGATTTGTATGTGTAGCACAGCTAAGAAATAAAGCATTAAGATCAGATACATCAGTGTAATTGTTTCCAGTACATGAAGAGTTGAGAAACTCCAGTTATCTCTATGCAAACAAGCCATTAAGCTCTCCGACTAAGTGGAGAGGGCTGTTATCTGACTTTTATTATCTCAACTGTTCCTGGACTATTTACTTTTCCTCTGCTAGAGGAGAGGTCATTACTTCACAGACTGCTCTGAAAGACTCATTTTGAATGCTGAGTGTTGTGTAATCTGCACATATTATAGAATGATGCAATGTTAGAAAAAACACTATATACCTGAAAATAAAAGTATGAGAATATTTTCTTTGCTGCTAATCTTCTAGTAATTATTCATAGTACACAACCAATTCACTATATCATATATTTTTTTTCGCTTCAGTGTCTCTTTAAATATCAGCTATGTAAGTGGCTGACTCAGTCCTGACAGGAAGTGACTACAGTGTGACCCTCACTAACAAGAAAATCCAACTATAAATCACAAAATGGCTTCTAAGAGCAGGAAAGAGATAAGAAGGGTCAATCGTTCATAGATTTTAGCTCTGGCATACTTCAATCAATGTGTCAATGACCAAAAACAAGAAAACAGTTCAAACTTAAAAAGTAGATTTAAACATAAAATAAAACTGTGGAATATCTTGAAAAGTAAATTTTTGGAGAAGAAAGATAGATACAATTGTTTATTTCATTAGTTTATTTTCGCCTCAGGTGTCCTTTAACCACTTAAGGACCAGGGCATTTTTCACTGATCTGTGCTGCGTGGGCTCTCCAGCCCGCAGCACAGATCAGGTTTGAGGCAGGGCGATCAGACTTCCCCCCTTTTTTCCCCACTAGGGGGATGTTCTGCTAGGGGGGTCTGAACGCCACCACTCTGTGTGGCCGAGCGGGGAGGGCTCCTCAAAGCCCCCCTCCGCAGTGCTATTCCAGCAGCGCCGTAGGATGTAAACACAGGGGATTTCTTCCCGCGTGTTTACATTTCGCCTGCGAGCCACGATTGGAGGCTTGCAGGCTGTTCACGGAGACACCCTCCGTGAACTGACATGGAACGGTTTCCATGGAAACCCATAAATGACCAGCCGCCGCCTATCGGCGTTAGGCGTTCGTTATGTGGTTAAAGCTCCATACACAGGGTAGCTGAAACTCACTTGAGATGGCCCATAATGACCACCTCGGCCGAGAATTCGGTGTGTATACAGCAGCCACCGACCCCACTCAACCGTACTGGTGGATCACTTTGGCTAAGTGAGGACCAAGAGCATTGTTCTCCCAAATTACCTCACCTACCACATGATGTCACTCCTCTGCCTCCACCCCCTCCGGCATAGAACAGGACACATCACTGGCTAGCAAGCCAGCAACACGTCTGCACAGCCTCAGCACAGCAGTGGCTGGATAGTGTATTGGTTAAGGGCTCCGCCTCTGACACAGGTGACTAGGGGTTTGAATTTTGCATTCATGGCGTTTAACCATCTGGTCTTTTTGCCACAGGGTGAGCCCAATGACGCGGCCGCCTCACCCTGCTGCCGCACTAACTTCAGGCGACGTTAATTATTATTCCCCCTCCAAGTTGTAGCAACTTGGATGGAGAAGTAATTTGTGGTCCTTGGATCCCCAAATTACCCTTGTCCTGCCATAGACATTATGTCTATGCCGGCACACAGGTCAAATGCAGCATGGTGGAGTGTGTGTGCCAAAACAACCTGCTTCGTTGAATTTTGGCTCTACCTGTTCAGTAATCCAGCACCTATTCAGTAAAGAGACTTCGGGCAAGACTTTAACACACCTACTAAGTGTGCCCTAGTGGCTGCAGCTCTGGCGCTTTGATTCCACCAGGAAAAAATGCACGATATACATTTTCTGTGTCTTGTCTTGCAATAGCAAGAACTATTTTATTGATGGCTAACACGGTACAATATTCTACTGTTACTTGTCTTGCCACCCAAGGTATCAGTTCCGAGTCCCTGTTGGCTGACATTTATTAAGCATGTGTATAGAGCTTAACCTTGAGAGGCATTCAGAGTCTGTTCTTGATCCTGAGACCTCCAGACTGTATCCCTGAACTGTAGTTTGATGTGTACAGCGCTCCCACTATGTGGCACAGAACAGCCAATAGCCATATAAACAGCAAATAGTCATATAATGTGTGCAACCTTATATCTCACAAATGCCGGCACACTTTCTGTTGAAATATCCAGCACAAGTCCCATTAACTGTTTATAACATGCAACATATAACTGTCACAAAGTCCAGTTGTTCATAGTGATCATAGTCCACTCCTCATTTTAAAACATTGAAAACAGACTCTCAGATATCGGACAAGTTCCACAGTAAATAGTTATACTCTCACCGATGTCCAGGGGCTGATAACATGTATATCAGCAAACTCGCTTGATTGTTAATCCAAGTACCGCTATCCACACAGGCTTCACCCTATACACAGCTCAGATAGAGAGAAAAGGGAAAGCACATCGCGTAATCCGGTTTCATGAAGCTGTCACATAACTCCCTTCACCAGTGAGGGCCTTAAATACACATCAACTCCCTTTGTGTGCGTGCTACCACATGCATTCCTCGCCACCAAGTGAACATGTAAACGCTCACCAGATTCGTTGGCTGACCGATTACAGACCAGCAACTGCGCTTTGAATGTCGTTCACTTTGTGTCGACTATTCCTTCCTTAAACAGAATCAGAGAAGAAAGCTTCCATAGCATAATTTCATTTAATATATCTCATAAAAGCATAAAATTGCACTCACATGGCGTGGCCTCAGGCGCGACGGCAGTAGAGACGCGGATGTCGGAAGACTGGATGAGGACTTTTTTTTATATATGATATGCGCATATCAATTTTACACATGTGAGTGCAATTTTATTTCACACATTATATGACTATTTGCTGTTTATATGGTTATTGGCTGTTCTGTGCCACATAGTGGGAGCGCTGTACACATCAAACTACAATTCTTTTAGGGAGGTGATACCCCCAGCGTGTATAGCGATCCACTAGGGTGGAGTTACCATTGCTCTGTATCAATTAGTATTGGGTTTATAATAGAGGAGCGCCTATACCACAAAGGCATTTCATTTGGTTTGTATCCCTGAACTATAAGGGTCCCAAGAGCCAAATGTTGGAAGACCACAACTGACAGATTTTAATTATTTATGTCCTTTCATATTATGGCACATTGCTGCACTGGCTGCTGCTTGTCCTCTATCAGTTCAGAATGAAGAGGATGGATTGGTCAGTAGTGACTGTAGTCAGTGAGGGCTACACAGCTCCTAGGATAGCTATTCTCTCAGCAGGATGGAAAGGGTCTTTCCCCGGATCTCCTCTCAGACTTTCCATATCTCCCCAGCGGAATATTTGAAATTTGGCTCGCCCAGGCTGCGACCTTATCACGCAGGCAGAGAACAATATGGTTTCTATTCGGCCCTGGAAGCTCTTCTGAGAAGCAGCTGAGTGTGGGTGATGGGCGGTAGGGTGAATGAAGATGAAGAATGTCAGACTGGCCATCTGTCCTGGACGCCAGTCCCAGCGTCACGCTGTCCGGAACCGATCACCAATCTTCTCTCATCCAAATTTACCACATCTGGAACTCTGGAAAGTTCAGCAGCTGCTCGAATATTAATCCAAGTGATCAAGATGAACTACAGCAACTAGCTTGCAGGATCTTCAGGTTGGGGCATAAAGTTGACCATACACTTAAAGAGGGGCTGTCAGCCATACTATCTCAGAAAAAAAAAACCCATCTATAAGTAGATAAATACTTGCTCTACTTACATAACATATGTATTGCACTGTTCACGTTTTGATTTTAGTGATTTATCTACAGTAAAAAAAGAGAAAATCCTTCTTAGCATTTCTCACTTTAACTGTAGCTATTTTGAATCCAATCCTGATGTCATTTCCTCCCTTACTCTCCTCTGCCCGATTCGCCTGCCCTTGACTATAGAAAATGCATTGTCTCAGCATGAGAAATATTGGCCAATCAGAGAGGAACTGAGGTGTGGGAGGGAAAAAAGGAGGGAAAGAGGTTTCAGCCAATCGGGCTGCATTAGTTAAGTCTGAGGGGAAAGTAGAGAAGCAAAAAAGGACAACCCAGCGTGCCCTGCAACTTCCTTTGTGCAATGTATCAAATAAGAGTCAGGTAAACTGGGGAACGATCATTTATCAACAAGAAAAGTAATAGTGATTTTAACTTTTGGATTGCCTGATTAGCATCCTTATTACTTGTTTACCAGATAAAAATAACAAATTGATTTTTGATTTTATGCCCGACAGTTACATTTTAAGGTAGCTATACATCTAGCAATGATGGGCAGATTCAACGAAGAGACAAATCTCTCTCTAATAGAATCTGATTAGAGAGAGATCTGTCAGCTGCCCATACACCGCAGACCGATTCCAAATCGATCAGCAAGAAATCACTTGGGAATTGGACTCCCGATGGGATCGGAGCATCAGCGTGAAGGGTAGGCGGACCCGGAAACAAACTTGCGCCTATTGCATCATTTCGTGTTTCGGTGCTCTTCGTCAGATACGCCACCGGGAGTCCTTCACTACTGGCCACACAGTGCGGAGGAGTTTGATGCGGGTGGTAACATCTGGGGAGACGGTCATCTTGCACCCGAGGGTGCGATATTCATGTTTTTCAACAGGATTTTGTGAGTGCAATTTTATCTTTTTGATGTTTTATTAAAAAGCGAGGAAGCTCTCTACCTCCTTTGTTTGTAAACACAGGATGTTAACCATTTGATTTCTATCAGCTGTAAAGAAGAAATGTTTTTCTTTCAAAGGTCATTATGCTGTTGTGAATCTTTTACAGCAGAGAGGAAGTTCTGAGTTCAGGTCCGCTTTAACAACCAGTTGCTATTAGAGTTCCTGCAGAGGTGCAGCTCCCACTCATCCTCATTCCATAGAAAAGAACCAACTGATCAGTCACCCTTAAAGATCATGAACAATCATTTTGGGCAAGAATGTATTTAGCTTACAGGTTGCATATGGTGCAGATCTGACATTTAGCTCTCTGTAACTGCAGCCCTGAGTGTAGGATAAGTCAGACAAAGGGCAGCATTCTGTGGTGACTGGTGAGTGGCTCCTCAGGCACAGCCTGGCCCTGGGAAGGTTGTACAGACCTTGGAGGGAAAAGTAAATCTCCATATCTGAGCTCTGGCGTTGTGAAAACATCTCTTATCAACAGTCTCTGGCGCCTCCACTTTCATCCCGTTAAATGCCACGTTTTATATTGAGCTGCCCTCCCCAGATCACTCACCAGGGCTGAAATTACACAGAGGGACTGTCAGCACTGAAGGGGAGAGAACAGACTGACGGCTGCCAGCTTAAAGGGAACCTAAACTGAGAAGGGTATGGATTTTTCCTTTTAAAATAACACCAATTGCCTGACTCTTCTGCTGATCCTGTGTCTCTAAAGGCTTGTACACACGTCAGATTTTTTTAAACGACAAGTCGTTTGGACGTCCGGTCGTTCAGTTGTCCGGAAGTCAAATCGGGCTTGTGTACAGTCAGTCGTTCAGCTGATAAGACTGGTCTTGAACGATCCGCTTGGCGGATCGTTCAAGTCTAGTCTTATCAGCTGAACGACGGACTGTACACACGCCCGACGTCCAAACGACGGGTCGTTTAAAAAAATCCGACAGGTGTACGAGCCTTAATACTTTCAGCCACAGCCCCATAACAAGCATGCAGATCAGGTGCTCTGACTGAAGTCTGACTGGATTAGCTGCATGCTTTTTTCAGGTCTGTGATTCAGCCACTACTGCAGTCAAAGAGATCAGCAGGACTGCCAGGCAACTGGTATTGTTTAAAAGGAAATATCCATATCCCTCTCACTTAAGGTTCCCTTTAAAGAATAACTGCTGTGAAAGTAACATAATGAATAGAATTGCTTATTGTTTACACTATTCATGTATAGATTATTTAGTCAGTGTTTTCCCATTGTAAAATCTTTCTTCTCCCTGATTTACATTCTGAAATGTATCACAGCTTTAGTCCTGCCAGGCAGGGGCGTAGCAATAGGGGTTGCAGAGGTAGCCACCGCCTCCAGGCCTTGGGCCAGAGGGGCCCGAAGGGCCCTCCCTCAACTACAGTATTAGCTCTCTATTGGTCCTGTGCTCATAATAATCACTTCTATAGATAATTTGAATAGTGGTAATCATTAACAAGCTGTTCCCCATTCCCTTCTTGCACCTCTGACACTGTAGTTGCCATTGGCAGGTTTTGGTGCACCGTATCAATTGTTATGTATAGAGTGCTTAGGGGGCCCATTGTAAAACTCGCATCGGGGCCCACAGCTCCTTAGCTACGCCACTGCTGCCAGGTGATCTGTACGGAATGTTCGTTACTGGGAGTTCTACGCACAGAGGGAGATACTGCTTGTTTGGCAGTTGGAAACAGCCCTTATTTCCCACATTGCCAGGGTCTGCGCTTCCATAGAGGCAAAGAACCCAAGAGCTTGTGAGGGCCCCCCAAGGTGCCCATCCCCCTCCAGCTATTGTTAAACATAATTGCTGGTTGCTAGGGGTTACCTAGAGATCACCTTTATCAGCACCAGCAGCATAAGAACTGCATGTAGTCACATGACATTCTCACAGCAGCAGCAGGCAAAGGAGGGAGATCACAGACTTCTTCAAACTGGCAGTACAGGAATACAGCAGAGATGCAGGGATACAACTTTAAGCAACATTGTTTTCCTCAGCAAAGCCAGAATATCTCAGTTACAGACTTGGCGTTCCATGGCACTTGCGCTATTCCTTGTGACTAACTCAGGTTTCTCTTAAAGGGAACCTAAATTGAGAAGGATATGGATTTTTCCTTTTAAAATAACACCAGTTGCCTTACTCCCCTGCTGATCCTGTGTCTCTAATACTTTCAGCCACAGCCCCTCAACAAGCATGCAGATCAGGTGCTCTGACTGAAGACAGACTGGATTAGCTGCATGTTGTTTCAGGTGTGTGATTCAGCCACTACTGCACTCAAAGAGATCAGGACTGCCAGGAAACTGGTATTGTTTAAAAGCAAACATCCATATCCCTCTCACTTTAGGTTCCCTTTTAGAACAGTCCCTAAATTGTGTTGCACTACAGCATATGTACATAGTGAAGCTAAGTATGATGAAGATTCAGGAAAAGAAGTAGAAGTGGGCCTGGAGGCCATGTGTGGCTGTTATATACCAGCCTTTCAAGAGTTAACTTTATCAACACCAGGCGGGGGCAGGCCATCCACACATCACATCCTAGGCCTGCAATTGGCTGATAGGAGCATGTGATGTGTTGAGACTCACTGCGCATGCCCCAAGACCGATTCCAAATATCGGTGCTTCCGGTGGCTTGTGCCCTTAATTCCAGGAAAGGACTGTTGTTTGTTCTGCTACGATTGTTTACCTTTCAGAAATCTGACAACACGTATGTTTATCCCGCTACTCCCGGACTATCGCTCTGTGGCCTTCTTTGGAAAACATAACAAAGATCGCATCTTACAGCTATGGTGACCCATGAGAGCGGGGATGCTGTGTGTTTACTCTGTATAGGAAACTGAGGCAGTAATAATGGGAACCCCAAAAATGCTTTTTAGGGGACATATGATATATAATGATATTGTGTGACAGGACAGGAGGGGGTTTTGGAGCGGGCCTGGCTGCTGGCTCAGGGGACCTGGGGGTAATTTGGTTAGAAGGGGGGGTCTCAGGGGAGCCCCCCAAGTTACTTTTGCCCCAGGGTGTCACTGTAGCTAAAACCAGCCCTGCACAACCCAGCGAGGTTCAAAGAGAGCAAACTGTCAGGACCATGGTCATGACATCACACTGTGGGAGGGGTTTCACTACAATATCAGCCATACAGGCCCCCTCTGATGATTTATTAGAGAAAAGATAAGGGCTTCTCATAGCAAAAAAACGAGGTATCAGCTACTGATTGGGATAAAGTTCAATCTTAGGTTAAAGTTCCTCTTTAAAAAGTCCAACTCCAGCCAAAATGTTTCACATCACGAATGGCTTTCCAGATAGAACATGTTGAGTTTCACCGCCCACAAACGTAAAACCTCACAACCGTTCTTTTGTGTATACTTGTACGCTGGCAAATTGGCATGATTACATATTTCACCCAAGGGCAGTTGTGGGATGTTAAAAGGCACTGTTATGACATACAGTAAAATACAGGAAGTTATTCAGGATTCCCACTTACAAGGATTTTCCTGGTGCCAGCACCAGGATCACTTCCTATAGCTATATATTTCTGTATATTGGTATGTAGCCCCGCCCTCCCTGTGATATTTAGCCTAGGCTGTTTAACTATGCAGAATTCTCCTCCCAGAGCATTGTGGGAGACCAGGCATACTTTCTACTGGCTTTGGAACTCTCAGTAAATTAACATTCCACAGAGATGCACCTAACAGGACTAAAGATGCTGCCACCTGCAGTACATTTCAGAATGTAAATCGGAGTTAGGAAAGAGATTACAATGGTTAAACACTGACTAAATAATTTATAAATGAATATTGTAACAAAAAATGTTTTATTTTTAATACATCTCCTCTTTAGTGTACCAGAAGGGAAACAATAGCAGTGCCAATTTAGGTGTTAAAATTATCATCCCTTCATCCATTTCTAAGTTTAACTAACAGTTGGCTATCAGAAATCCATAAAGTACAGCGTGTCAAGACTAGCACAGTGGTGCCCCCTGCTACAGTTGTTAATCCAGGCATCTGCCTGCTTTGCCTACGCCTAAAAACGGCCCTGGTCAGGAGGAGGATGTGAGAAGCCTCTGGGGGGGACAGAGGCCTCCCTCAACTGAGGAATGTGAATTTCTTTCCCATTAATGTGACAGGTTTATTTTTAAGAACAATGAAAGTGAGAGGGATATGGAGGCTGTCATATTTATTTCCTGTTAAACAATTCCAGTTGCCTGGCAGCCCTGCTGATCTATTTGGCTGCATTAGTGTCTGAACTTCAGAAGCAAGCATGCAGATAATCGTGTCAGATCTGACAATAATGTTGGGGTCTATTAGCTAAAAGCATTAGAGGGAAAGAATCAGCAGGATAGCCAAGCAACTGGTATCGCTTAAAGAGGAACTCCAGTGAAAATAATGTAGTAAAAAAAGTGCTTCATTTTTTACCATAATTATGTATAAATGATTTAGTCAGTGTTTGCTCATTGTAAAATCTTTCCTCTCCCAGATTCACATTCTGACATTTATTACATGGTGACATTGTTACTGTGGGCAGGTTATTTAGCTGTTTCTAGCTGCTCTGTCTGTTAGACAGCTAATAACAGCTATTTCCTGTCTCTGAACATTGATACATTGTGGCAGTTTGCCAGCAGTACCGCGGTATTCAGAGCCTCTTGTGGGAGGGGTTTCAGCACAAAATCAGTCACACAGCGCCCCCTGATGGTCTGTTTGTGAAAATCATTGTCTTTCTCATGTAAAATGGGGTATCAGCTACTGATTGGGAAAAAGTTCAATTCTTGGTTGGAGTTTCTCTTTAAAAGGAAATAAATATGGCAGCCTCCATATCTCTCAGGCTGTTTTCATACTGGCAACTGGCGTTAGGGGAGTACTGCGGTGTGACAATCCCATTGCAACGCTAAAAATAGCCTTTGGAGATTACCATGTCAATGCGTGGCAATCTCCCTTCTGGCTGCAAGCCAAGCAGGAAGTGAGCCTTTATAGCGATCACTTCCTGTGGTCAGAATTTGAGTTGCTCACTTTTTGTGGTCGAAATTCACTGAAGTGTATTAGAAAAAAAAATACGCCGCAACGTGAACGGCAATTTTTTTTTAAAAGGCTGTGTCGCCATAGACTTACATGACTTCCGGTCGCCGTGCAAGCTGTCCACCAATGCGTGGATGCTCCAGCGTTACCCGTGTGGCAGACAGATTTACGGACCGCACAAGTATGAAATGCTCCCAAGAATTTCATTGGTGTAGCACTACCCTGCAGCAAAACAAGGTAACACAATGCACCAGCGTGAAAGGGACCTCAGGGAAATAACCACTGTGAACTGGTTAAGAAGTCTCTAACAAATAGGGAGAAATCTCCTGCTGTAGGAGGAGGAGTTAACAGTTGTATGGTATAACATGATATGGTGAGATGACATATAACGGGATATGGTGAGATAACGTATAACATGATATGGTGAGATGATGTATAACATGGTGTGGTGAGATGACGTATAACGTGATATGGTGAGATGACGTATAACGTGATATGGTGAGATGACGTATAACGTGATATAGTGAGATGACGTATAACGTGATATGGTGAGATGACGTATAACGTGATATGGTGAGATGACGTATAACGTGATATGGTGAGATGACGTATAACGTGATATGATGAGATGACGTATAACGTGATATGGTGAGATGACGTATAACGTGATATGGTGAGATGACGTATAACGTGATATGGTGAGTTGACGTATAACGTGATATGGTAAGATGACGTATAACGTGATATGGTGAGATGATGTATAACATGGTGTGGTGAGATGACGTATAACGTGATATGGTGAGATGACGTATAACGTGATATGGTGAGATGGCGTATAACGTGATATAGTGAGATGACGTATAACGTGATATGGTGAGATGACGTATAACGTGATATGGTGAGATGACGTATAACGTGATATGGTGAGATGACGTATAACGTGATATGGTGAGATGAAGTATAACGTGATATGGTGAGATGACGTATAACGTGATATGGTGAGATGACGTATAACGTGATATGGTGAGATGACGTATAACGTGATATGGTGAGATGACGTATAACGTGATATGGTGAGATGACGTATAACGTGATATGGTGAGATGACGTATAACGTGATATGATGAGATGACGTATAACGTGATATGGTGAGATGACGTATAACGTGATATGGTGAGATGACGTATAACGTGATATGGTGAGATGACGTATAACGTGATATGGTGAGATGACGTATAACGTGAAATGGTGAGATGACGTATAACGTGATATGGTGAGATGACGTATAACGTGATATGGTGAGATGACGTATAACGTGATATGATGAGATGACGTATAACGTGATATGGTGAGATGACGTATAACGTGATATGGTGAGATGACGTATAACGTGATATAGTGAGATGACGTATAACGTGATATGGTGAGATGACGTATAACGTGATATGGTGAGATGACGTATAACGTGATATGGTGAGATGACGTATAACGTGATATGATGAGATGACGTATAACGTGATATGGTGAGATGACGTATAACGTGATATGATGAGATGACGTATAACGTGATATGGTGAGATGACGTATAACGTGATATGGTGAGATGACGTATAACGTGATATGGTGAGATGACGTATAACGTGATATGGTGAGATGACGTATAACGTGATATGGTGAGATCAAGTATAACGTGATATGATGAGATGACGTATAACGTGATATGGTGAGATGACGTATAACGTGATATGGTGAGATGACGTATAACGTGATATGGTGAGATGACGTATAACGTGATATGATGAGATGACGTATAACGTGATATGGTGAGATAACGTATAACGTGATATGGTGAGATGACGTATAACGTGATATGGTGAGATGACGTATAACGTGATATGGTGAGATGACGTATAACGTGATATGGTGAGATGACGTATAACGTGATATGATGAGATGACGTATAACGTGATATGGTGAGATGACGTATAACGTGATATGGTGAGATGACGTATAACGTGATATGGTGAGATGACGTATAACGTGATATGGTGAGATGACGTATAACGTGATATGATGAGATGACGTATAACGTGATATGGTGAGATGAAGTATAACGTGATATGATGAGATGACGTATAACGTGATATGGTGAGATGACGTATAACGTGATATGGTGAGATGACGTATAACGTGATATGGTGAGATGACGTATAACGTGATATGGTGAGATGACGTATAACGTGATATGATGAGATGACGTATAACGTGATATGGTGAGATGACGTATAACGTGATATGGTGAGATGACGTATAACGTGATATAGTGAGATGACGTATAACGTGATATGGTGAGATGACGTATAACGTGATATGGTGAGATGACGTATAACGTGATATGGTGAGATGACGTATAACGTGATATGATGAGATGACGTATAACGTGATATGGTGAGATGACGTATAACGTGATATGGTGAGATGACGTATAACGTGATATGGTGAGATGACGTATAACGTGATATGGTGAGATGACGTATAATGTGATATGGTGAGATGACGTATAACGTGATATGGTGAGATGATGTATAACGTGATATGGTGAGATGATGTATAACATGGTGTGGTGAGATGATGTATAACATGATGTGGTGAGATGATGTATAACATGATACAGTATGGTGAGATGATGGATAACATGATATGAATATGTCACCCTGGCCCCCCTGCGGCTGATGGGGTCGCATCCCCGGTAGGTACGCCGGTGGTCACCATGGCGTTAAGTGGCTGAAGTATTATGAGGAAATGAATCTCTGCACATCCGTCTGCAAAACCTCAGAAGTGACCCAGAAACGGATCAGCTGAGGAGAACAATGGCTGAATAATTCATTGCTGGGTGTGAAATAGTTTCAGATTAAACCATGTGCCATCTAATGGTGTACAATGACATTCTTCATCCAATGACGAGGGTGATTCCCGCGTCGCCAGTTAGAACTGTGCAATGCAAATCCTCCGGTCCCTTTCACAGCATTTTCTTTGCTTTGCATTACCTGTTTTTATTGTGGCTAAAGCAATGAAAGTCTATGGGACCTTTCACATCTGATGCAGTGCAATGTGGCGGAATTATTGCATCTGACGCGAATGCATCAGCACCTTATGGATCAAAATCTGCCATAACGTGCATTGACCAGAAGCATGGGTGTAGCTTGGGGGGGGGAGGCGGGGTAGGACATATGCCCCCGGGTGCTGGGTTCCTAAGGGCGCCTAGCTGTGAAGTAGCCCCCCCCCACCCGATTCAGCGCAGAGAAGAGGGAGCGGTGGGCACAGCGGTGGGGAAGGGGGGACGTCTCCCTCGCTTCCCTCACTTGGGGCTCCACCTTCCTCGCTTCCCCCTCCAGATATTAGCGGCGGGTGGCGGTGGCAGAACTCAATTCCTATTCCCGTCGTGGAGATCTGTGCGCTGCTACTCTGGTCTAGTGATGTCACCAGAGCAGCGGCGCACAGATCTCCGAGCCGGGAATAGGAAGTGAGTTCTGCCGCCATCGCCCGTCGCTAATATCTGCAGGGGGGAGCTAGAAAGGGGGAGCCCCAGGTGAGGGAAAGGGGGGGAGACGTCCCCATCCCCACTGCTGTGCCCACCGCTCCCTCTTCTCTGTGCTGCCACCCTTCCTGCTGGGGGGACACCTGGCTACCTATTCTGGGGACATCTATACTCCTGGCTACCTATTCTGGGGATATCTATAGCCCTGGCTACCTATTCTGGAGACATCTATATCCCTGGCTACCTATTCTGGGGACATCTATAGCCCTGGCTACCTATTCTGGGGACATCTATACACCTGGCTACCTATTCTGGGGACACCTATAGGCCTGGTTACTTTCACTGGGGACACCTCACCTCATTTGGGGGAACTGCTGCCAGATTAACTGCATTTTTGGGAACCGCTGCTGCCAGATTAAACGTATTTTGGGGAACAGCTGCCAGATTATATGTATGTTGGGGGAACCGCTGCTGCCAGATTATGTCTACTTTGGGGGAACTACTGCCATATTATTTGTATTTTGGAGGAGCCTCTGCCAAATTACATGTATTTTTGGTGAAATGCTGTCAGATTACATGTATTTTTGGGGGAAACACTATGGCAGGGCTAAAATTTTATGTTGCTTGGCCACGCCCCCTTTTGGCACGCACGCAAGGTTCCTCCTTAGAGGGCGCATTAATAGTCTTTGGCCCTGGGCGCTGAAAGCCTTAGCTACGCCTCTGACCGGAAGTCAATTTAATGGTGCCACAAATATTTTAAACTGTTTTGCGTTGCAGTGCGCATGCACGTAAGCAAATTTTTTCAATACACTTCCTTGCAATTCATATTTCCGCCACAGGAAGTGAGTTCTAGAGACCCCCACCTATACTTTGGTTTGCTGCCAGGAATTACATTATTGCACATCAACGTAGGGTTCTACAAAGCTTCTTTTTAGTGTGGCGATGCGATCACCTGATCGCACCGCAAGTAAAACGCAGGTTGCTAATGTGCAACTGGCCTCAATGATCAGTTTAGGTTACAGTTTTAGGAATGAAGGTTGTACGGGCAGGTGCTCTGCTAGAGCCACACTGCCTGTTCTGTTTCTTGGAGAGGGGAAGAGGGGGAATAAGTGGGTGGCACTGAATAGCAAATGTGTGTGGCATGGTGGATCACTAAATGAAATGGCGAGAGACACTTATATCGTCTCAGAGATGCTGGATGGTGCTGGACAGTTATTGTCAATCCAGTATTATAACTGATTTGTATAGCGCCCTCATCTTCTGTGTCATCATTGTACAAAGTAACAAACACACAAAAAGGTGATAAACAACATAAGTGTGACGGTGACTAATACAAACCGTGTCTGGCAAAACATGCAGCAATTACAGGAAACAATGGAGAAGAATTCTGCCCTAGTGAGATTACAGTCCAGCATAGGGATAAAACAAGAAGTATAAAATGGTCAGGGAAAAGCATTAGGCCCCGTTCACACTTGCGGTTTTGCCAAAACCGCACCGGATGTCCGGGCCGCACCGGAGCCGGATCGGACCTGAACCGTACGGTTCCTGTCCGGATCCGGTCCGGATCCGGTCCGGTTGCATACGGTTTCCGTGCGGTATGAACACGGTTGCGGTCCGGATCCGGATTCTTAAAGAGATAACAACCTGTATAAATACCTGGGGTTCTGGGAGGTCAGCAGAAGCTCTGGGGTCATTGTTGGAGACAGCTGGACGTGTGGAGACCATCCTTGGATACAGAGACAGCAGTTGGGACCATGGATCCAGTCATTTTTTACGCTTATTACCTGGGAATTCTCTCCTTCCTGTTGTTTACCTACTACTATGTGGGGAGAAGGCGTGCTCCTCGCAGGAGATGGTGGGTGCACCCTCTACTAGCCAGGAGGCAGAGGAAGGGAGAGTTCCAGGCCCTCTACCGGGACCTCAGACGACACCCACAGAAGTTCTACAGCTACACTCGGATGTCTATTCCCCTGTAAGTATATAGGCCTAAATACACCAACCCCCACCATTCCTAAACACCCCACCCTCACCCCCACAACACCTCATCCCTGTATACCTAGCTAAACACACCACCCTGACCCCCACACCCCTGTATACCTAGCTATACACTACACCCCCACCCTCCACAACACTCCCAAACCTCTGTAAACACACCTCCCCCATCCTCCACCCAACACCTTGTCCCACAACATACTTTACAGCTTCTTCCTTTACATCTCCTGACAGGTTTGATACCCTTTTGGAGATGGTGAAGGATGACCTTAGGAAGAAGGATACCACGTTCAGGAGAGCAGTCACACCACAAGAACAACTACTCATCACACTGAGGTATGTAAAAACAAATTTTTTTATTGCAAAAACAACCACTTTCCAACATGGAAACATTCTTCCAACATGGAAGACAAAAAAATAACCTATCTATGGTATAGCCCGGTCAGTTTTAAGGAACACCAACCACCAACTTTGTGCTGGAAGAGTTGTAGGGCATAGCTGCCCAAGTGTCTTTCGGGGACACCAGGCCCTAAAATTGAAGTGCTTCAAAAACCTAACCACTGGCACATGACCCTCTGAGCCATGGATGAAGGACATAGGGCAGTGAAAAGGCTAGGCCTCTCACCGACCAGTCAAGGTGTCCTTCATCCATGGCTCCAAGGGTCTTGTGCAAGTGGTTAGGAACAAGAACAAAGTGAGGAGCAAGAGGAACCGATGGCAGAGGTGCATGACTACAGGTGCAGTGCAACAGGCACAAGGTTGTGACCCAGGTAGTGTCTTTCGGGGACACCAGGCCCTAAAATTGAAGTGCTTCAAAAACCTAACCACTGGCACATGACCCTCTGAGCCATGGATGAAGGACACAGGGCAGTGAAAAGGCTAGGCCTCTCACCGACCAGTCAAGGTGTCCTTCATCCATGGCTCCAAGGGTCTTGTGCAAGTGGTTAGGAACAAGAACAAAGTGAGGAGCAAGAGGAACCGATGGCAGAGGTGCATGACTACAGGTGCAGTGCAACAGGCACAAGGTTGTGACCCAGGTAGTGTCTTTCGGGGACACCAGGCCCTAAAATTGAAGTGCTTCAAAAACCTAACCACTGGCACATGACCCTCTGAGCCATGGATGAAGGACACAGGGCAGTGAAAAGGCTAGGCCTCTCACCGACCAGTCAAGGTGTCCTTCATCCATGGCTCCAAGGGTCTTGTGCAAGTGGTTAGGAACAAGAACAAAGTGAGGAGCAAGAGGAACCGATGGCAGAGGTGCATGACTACAGGTGCAGTGCAACAGGCACAAGGTTGTGACCCAGGTAGTGTCTTTCGGGGACACCAGGCCCTAAAATTGAAGTGCTTCAAAAACCTAACCACTGGCACATGACCCTCTGAGCCATGGATGAAGGACACAGGGCAGTGAAAAGGCTAGGCCTCTCACCGACCAGTCAAGGTGTCCTTCATCCATGGCTCCAAGGGTCTTGTGCAAGTGGTTAGGAACAAGAACAAAGTGAGGAGCAAGAGGAACCGATGGCAGAGGTGCATGACTACAGGTGCAGTGCAACAGGCACAAGGTTGTGACCCAGGTAGTGTCTTTCGGGGACACCAGGCCCTAAAATTGAAGTGCTTCAAAAACCTAACCACTGGCACATGACCCTCTGAGCCATGGATGAAGGACACAGGGCAGTGAAAAGGCTAGGCCTCTCACCGACCAGTCAAGGTGTCCTTCACCCATGGCTCCAAGGGTCT
The DNA here is from genome assembly GCF_040937935.1 of Hyperolius riggenbachi. NCBI lineage: Eukaryota > Metazoa > Chordata > Amphibia > Anura > Hyperoliidae > Hyperolius > Hyperolius riggenbachi. The sequence continues at coordinate 62,045,785 of NC_090654.1, forward strand.
TGTGCAAGTGGTTAGGATCAACAAAGTAAGGAACAAGAGGAATCAAAGGCACAGGTGCAGGACTACAGGTGCTGTGCAACAGGCACAAAGTTGTGACCCAGGTAGTGTCTTTCGGGGACACCAGGCCCTAAATTATTAGTGCTTCTAAAACCTAACGACTGGCACAGGACCCTCTGAGCCATGGATGAAGGACACAGGTCAGTGAAAAGGCTAGGCCTCTCACCGACCAGTGAAGGTGTCCTTCACCCATGGCTCCAAGGGTCTTGTGCAAGTGATTAGGATCAACAAAGTAAGGAACAAGAGGAATCAAAGGCACAGGTGCAGGACTACAGGTGCAGTGCAACAGGCACAAGGTTGTGACCCAGGTAGTGTCTTTCAGGGACACCAGGCCCTAAAGTTCAAGTCCAGCAAAACCAAAAGTTAAAAAGCCCTGTGATGGTATCCTTCCTCCGAGGATCGGAGGTATTCAGAGGAGCATGTCCAGGAACAATTTGACTTTTTTTTTCAAATTGTATCGGCACCACTACTAGAAAAGGTGGGAGTTGCTGCCTGGAAATCTGGACTCTCTTGGGTGCTGGTCGTGGATGAGCTGGACCCTGACAGCGGTGGCCCATATTGACTGCCTCTGTAGCCGGTGTACATCTGTGATGATTGCCAGGTGGGCACCGCTGTTGGTTGTGGGGGTCTAAAAATTGGTGGTTGCAATAATGGCGTGTCCATGTGCTGTTTAATCACCTCCAGCAAATTGGAATGGCACGCCATCAGGTTTTGTGAAGGCACCTTTTCAAGATATGGTATTAGAGACATCACAGTGTGAAAACACGGGTGTGCCTGCAATTTCAGTAGTTCCTTGCTTTGTTGATGCATTTGCTGCATCATGTTCTGCAGCTGGCCCACCGACTGATGATGCTGCGCACGCAGTTGGTCGATTTCTCCTCTGTGCATCTCATGCATCATTTTAAGCTCGTCCCTGTAGTGCCCATGTACAGCGTCGAGCTCACATTGCAGTGTAGTGATGTGGGACTTGTACTGCTCCATGATATGGCCCCTGTCCTCATCTTGCAACTGCCGGGTTATGAGAGTTTGGTGGCTCTGAAGAATCCCGAGAAGTCCGGAGACAGCCCCGGACATCTCGGACTCTGTCTCTCTCCTTGTTGGGGGGAGGGTACCTCGACGCCTCACTGGTGTGGTGGTCCTCACTGGTGGTGTGGCAGCATCTTCCCGTCCTCTGGCCTGTGTCGGGGTTGCCCTGCGCGCTGGTTGTGCTGCAGTCTCTCGGTGCTCCTCACTTTGTTCTTGTTCCCCTGGAGCTTCCATAGCGGTCGATTGTGGAGGTTCAGCTTCTTCCACACTCGGTCCTGCAACCTCAACATCCAAGCTCTCTTCTGCCAAGTCATCATCAAAGGACGGAGTTGTGATTAAGGACTCCCTCCTCCTACTCCTCGCCTCGGGGCAATAGGTTACATCGGCGACGTCATCATCCACCAAGCTCTCCTCACTGCTGAACCGTGCCTCCTGGGTCGGTTCCTCTTGCTCCAAATTGTCTTCAGTCCTGTAGATAAAAAAAATATTTATTGGTGTGCCAAACAGCATGTGGCGTCAATTCACAGAGCTAGCAAACACTAGCAATCACTTTATCACCCGTTTCTACCCAACATTTGATAAAGCTTGTGAGAAAAGTTCGCTAGCCATGGGAATTGAGGCCATAGCAATACATGGCCGAAGTCATGGTAAATGAGCTCTCAGTTCCTGCCCACAGTAGTGGTACTTACAGTCTAGGTTCCAGGCTTGCATTGATGAAAGACAATTGCTTGGCAAATTGGTAGTCTTTTTGTCGCCTTCCCCCGCCACTGCCACTTCGTTCGGCAAGTTTTTTCTTCCGTAGCCATTTCACATATGCATCCCGTATATTGCGCCACCTTGTCTTGTACCTTTCTCCTGTAACGACATGAAAAATTGATTTCGATTATTTCTCTTGTAGGTACATCGCAACTGGACAAACATATACATCGCTACATGTCACATTTCGTATTGGGAAGAGCACGGTGGCAGGCATCGTCGTGAGGACTTCGAGGATCCTTTGGACGCGACTGAGGGCCAGATACATGCCTGTGCCGGACACCACGAAATGGGAGGAGATCGCCCAGGGCTTCTGGACCGAGTGCAAGTTTCCTAATTGTGTTGGCGCACTGGATGGGAAACACATCCGGATTCAGAAACCCGTGGGGAGTGGCAGCCATTATTTCAACTATAAAAAATACTTCAGCATTGTTCTAATGGCAGTGGCAGATGCGGACTACAAGTTTGTGTACGTGGACGTGGGGTCGTACGGTAGTTCCAATGACTCTGGAATTTTCCAGCGTACGACCCTTTGCCGGCTGATGGAGGAAGGCAGACTGCGTCTCCCCCGTGACAGACCCTGGCCTGGGACAAGGGCACCGGCCTACCCCTATGTGTTTGTGGGGGACGAGGCCTTCGCCCTGTCCGACCATGTAATGCGTCCGTACCCAGACAGGGGACTTGATGCCAGCCAGCTACACTTCAATGCTCGGTTGAGCCGTGCAAGGAGAATGGTGGAGTGCACATTTGGGATCCTGGTGTCAAAGTGGAGGGTGTTCCACACGCCCATGCTGCTGAAACCGGGCAACGCAGTTGCCGTGGTGAAGGCAGCATGCATCCTCCACAACTTTGTGCGGCAGGAGGAAAGAGAGACTCCGGAACCCCCGAATGTGCTTCCACTAATGCCCCTGCGGAGGTATGCAACCAGGCCAAGGGTAGTGTCACTGCGGAACAGGGACCAACTGAGACTTTATTTTACCACACCACCTGGACGAGGGTGAATGTTTGGTTTTTAATATGTTTTGTTGAAATGTGTTTATTTTGGAGTTTCAAGTTTGAGTGATTTTAAATGTATTAATTTTTTACAATAAATTGATGTATAATAATTGGTCATTGTGTATGTTTTATGTGCACAGGTGGGGTACATCGCAGGTGGGTGGGATACATCACAGGTGGGTGGGATACAGCACAGGTGGGTGGGATACAGCACAGGTGGGGTACAGGTGGGTGGGATACATCACAGGTGGGATACATCACAGGTGGGGTAGAGGTGGGTGGGATACATCACAGGTGGGGTAGAGGTGGGTGGGATACATCACAGGTGGGGTAGAGGTGGGTGGGATACATCACAGGTGGGGTAGAGGTGGGTGGGATACATCACAGGTGGGGTACAGGTGGGTGGGATACATCACAGGTGGGGTACAGGTGGGTGGGATACATCACAGGTGGGGTACAGGTGGGTGGGATACATCACAGGTGGGTGGGATACATCACAGGTGGGATACACCACAGGTGGGATACATCACAGGTGGGATACATCACAGGTGGGGTACAGGTGGGTGTGATACATCACAGGTGGGTGGGATACAGCACAGGTGGGGTACAGGTGGGTGGGATACATCACAGGTGGGATACATCACAGGTGGGGTACAGGTGGGTGGGATACATCACAGGTGGGGTAGAGGTGGGTGGGATACATCACAGGTGGGGTACTGGTGGGTGGGATACATCACAGGTGGGATACATCACAGGTGGGGTACAGGTGGGTGGGATACATCACAGGTGGGGTAGAGGTGGGTGGGATACATCACAGGTGGGGTACTGGTGGGTGGGATACATCACAGGTGGGATACATCACAGGTGGGGTACAGGTGGGTGGGATACATCACAGGTGGGATACATCACAGGTGGGGTACAGGTGGGTGGGATACATCACAGGTGGGGTAGAGGTGGGTGGGATACATCACAGGTGGGGTACTTGTGGGTGGGATACATCACAGGTGGGATACATCACAGGTGGGGTACAGGTGGGTGGGATACATCACAGGTGGGGTAGAGGTGGGTGGGATACATCACAGGTGGGGTACTGGTGGGTGGGATACATCACAGGTGGGGTACTGGTGGGTGGGATACATCACAGGTGGGATACATCACAGGTGGGGTACAGGTGGGTGTGATACATCACAGGTGGGTGGGATACAGCACAGGTGGGGTACAGGTGGGTGGGATACATCACAGGTGGGATACATCACAGGTGGGGTACAGGTGGGTGGGATACATCACAGGTGGGGTACAGGTGGGTGGGGAACAGGTGGGTGGGCCACGGGTGGGTGGGCAACACGTGGGTGACACAAATCCATAGCAAAAGTTGAATACATCACAAGCTTAAACCACAAGCCCCCCCAAAAAAACTTCTAGTCAACATACCCTCTGTGCCTTGCTGTCTCTTGCTCAAGTTCTCAAAGTCCTCAACATACAGCTTGGCAATTTTTTTCCACAGGCCTCTGCATTTTTTGATGTTGCTGTGGTCCGCATCCCCCTTGTCCCACAGGGCTGGTACCTGCTGCACCTGTAGGATGAGGTCTTCTGATGTGTAGGGCCTCACCCCCTCGCTATCAGACAGATCCTGCTCCATATTGCTGCCAAAGAGCTCCAGCATGAAGTCACTGCTGCTCCACTCTGTGAACGCTGGTGCCATGTGGTCCCCATCCAAAATGGCCACCATACCATAGAGTCAGCATAGGAAGTGTGGTACAACATCCGGTTTTTATAGCCAGTGTGTTGTGCGCTCTCCGGTTCTCATTGGTTTCCATTGGCCGGATGCAACATTCCGGCTCCGGTCCGGATACGTCAGCCGGACCAGCCGGACCAAAAAATAGCGCATGTTGGAACGGACGCCGGAGTCCGGATCCGGTCCGGCTCCGGTCCGGACGAAACGGACGCATGTGAACGGTCGCATAGACTTTCATTGCTATGGCGTGCGTCCGTTTCGTCCGGTCCGCATGCGGTCCGGCTCCGGCACGGCTCCGGCACGGCGATTCCGGATAGCAGCCGCTAATGTGAACCGGGCCTTAGGCTGAGAAGGAGGACATTTTGCAGCAGTCTCACTCCACCAATAGCCATTGAGTATTGATGGGTAGGTGCTGAGATTTCTATACATCTGTATTTCCAGGGCTGCCCATCTGCCATTATGAAGTGCACCCCCTGCTGGATTCTTTGTTATCTTGTATGGTGGAGACTGAAATAAGAGGCGAGGGATACCCCGGGTCAGTGGCGTAGCTAAGGAGCTGTGGGCCCCGATGCAAGTTTTACAATGGGGCCCCCCAAGCACTCTGTACATAACAATTGATACGGCGCACCAAAACCTGCCAATGGCAACTACAGTGTCAAAGGTGTAAGAAGGGGATGGGGAGCAGTTTGTTTATGATTACCACTATTCAAAGTATCTATAGAGTAATTATTAGGATCACAGGACCAATAGAGAGCTAATACTGTAGCTGAGGGAGGGCCCTTCGGGGCCCCTCTGGCTCAAGAGCCCCGATGCGGTCGCTACCTCTGCACCCCCTATTGCTACGCCCCTGCCCCGGGTCGGTGGGAATAGAGCCAGGCTAAGCAGTTATTTTGGGTGCCGGCAACACTAATTAAAAAGGACACCACATAGACCACAATGTTAAAGGGACTCCGAGCAGTGCAGAAACTATGGGAAGATGCATATCATTTTAAAGCTCTCTTTCTCCTCTTTCCAGTGATATATAAACCGCCGCCCTACGCCTTTTAGTTTTCGCTATTTTCGCGATTGAAATTGCCGCGGCCGCGATTTCGATCGCGAAAATAGAGAAAACTAAAAGGCGTAGGGCGACGATTTAGGGGTCACCAGAAAGAGGAGAAAGAGAGCTTTAAAATGATATCCAGAATGGAGCTGCTGACTTTGAGAAAAAGGTCGCCCTATGTAATACAATGTAACTATGGAAAGATGGATATCATTTTAAAGCTCTCTTTCTCCTCTTTCTGATGACCCCTAAATCGTCGCCCTACGCCTTTTAGTTTTCTCTATTTTCGCAATCAAAATCGCGGCAGCAGCAATTTCAATCGCGAAAATAGCGAAAACTAAAAGGCGTAGGGCGGCGGTTTATATAGCATTGGAAAGAGGAGAAAGAGAGCTTTAAGATAATATGCATCTTTCCATAGTTTCTGCACTGCTCGGAGTCCCTTTAAGTGCGGAAATCACGGGACCCAGAGGGATTAGGCTGCTGGCACCATTAATAATCGCAAGTACAAGAGTATTATATTAGCCAGATTGCGGTGTGGGTAGGTTAGTGTTAGGTGGATATTGCGGCGAGGGGTCATTTAGAGTTAGACATCAGTGGTGGTGGGGGTGTTTGGAAAATGGTTGGTTAGGAGTTGGTAGGGGCGTAGGTTAGCAATAGGCATCCTGGGGTGGGGGGGGAGGGGGATTTGGTTAGTTAGGGTTAGAAATAGATAGGGCTGTTTGTTTGGATTAGGCATTGGGAAAGTCAGGTAGGGTTAGGCATGGTTAGATGTAGGCATGGGCAGGGGGGTCGGTTAGGTTTTGGCATCGAGGGAGAAGGCTTATGTGAGGATAAGGTTAGGTTAGGCCATAGTAAAGTATAGATAATGATTACTGATATTTTTCTATCACAATTACCCAGTGATTCAAAGTAGTATAGCGATAATTTGCCAATATTCTGTTTGCAGCTGTCTCCGGCGGCACCCAAATTCAGTGCATTTTTTTAAATGTACGCGATCTTGGATTAATGGAGGGGGACTGAACCTGCAGATGACTTCATCTCGCACTAAACAACAGTTTGTAGCAATAGATTTAGTGATATTAGTGAAATATGCAGGGGCGTAACTAGAAATCACTGGGCCCCCCTGCAAATCTTTGGATACCCCCCCCCCCCCCCCCCCCGCACATAGGGTGTACAGAAAACACATACAGAAAAAAGGTTGGGGGTTAGGGGCTGTACTCAAGACCCTGCTGTACACTGAGTTGGGACTGTCTACAAATCTTTGTTTGCAAAACTTTGTATGATTCCTTATCAGTGAGTGGCTGAGCAGATGCAGTCATTAGAACAATTGTTCAGACAACAGAAAGCTTTTTCTCTCTGTGCCCTTAGTTGTCAGTGTCTCAGGACAGGGAAAAGAAACTTCTTCCCCCGTGGGGCCCCCTGCGGCTTCTGTGTCCCCCTACAGCTGCATCCCTTGCAGGGTCTATTGTTATACCCCTGTAAATATGGCATCTGCATAAATTGACCCTGTCACATGTCACATTGTTACTGAGAAATAAACTCCAACACAAAAATCGCACCCACTGCCTTTGGGCTTAGAGCCAAGTTGCATGTTATTTTCATGCAAACCTGGAATCTTGTGAATTGTTACTAAAAAATAAGATTATTGGCCAAATTACATTTCTTACACATGATCCTTGTAATTGTCCCTCCCTGCATTAGAGTTTCATTGTGTCTCAGTAGCGCAGAGTGTCAGTTCTCCAGATGAGACCTACACACAATGTAGCAGGCAAATGTCACCAGTGCTGTGGAGTATGGAGGGTGAGCGAAGGCAAACACCCACTGCTTCCCCCTCTCACTGTTTACTGTCATTCAAGGCCTTTCTCCACTTTTATTGACATTCTTCAGAAGCACTGGCACCCCTAGCTGGAATGTGTTGACATTCTCCATCTAGTCAGCTCCACTCCCACCCTTTCACTGCCAACATCCCGTCTTCCACCCTTTCAATGCTGGAAATCATTCTCCCTTTCTTAGCACTTCACCTCCCACTGTAACACTGTAACTGCTGGCGGCAGTCTCCAAATCTTTCACCACTGACAAGGAATCTCTCACCCTTCCACTGCCGACCTCCAGGCTCTCACCCTTCCACTGCCAGCCGCCAGTCTCTCACCCTTCCACTGCCGGCCACCAGGCTCTCACCCTTCCACTGCCGGCCGCCAGGCTCTCACCCTTCCACTGCTGGTGGACAGCCTCTTACCCTTCCACTGCTTGTGGACAGTCTATCACCCCTCCATTGCTGGTGGGCAGTCTCTTACCCTTCCACTGCTGGTGGACAGTCTCTCATCCTTCCACTGCTGGTGGACAGTCTCTCACCCTTCCACTGCTGGTAGCCAGGCTCTCACTCTTCCACTGCTGATAGCCAGGCTCTCACCGTTCCACTGCCGGCCACCAGGTTCTCACCCTTCCACTGCTGGTAGCCAGGCTCTCACCCTTCCACTGCTGGTAGCCAGGCTTTCACCCTTCCACTGCTGGCGGCTGGTCCTTCACCCTTCTACTGCTGGTGGACAGTCTCTAACCTTTCCATTTCTAGCCGCCAGTCTCTCACCCTTCCACTGCTGGCCGCCAGCCCCTCAACCTTCCACTGCTGGCCGCCAGCCCCTCACCCTTCCACTGCTGGCGGCATGTCCTTCACCCTTCCACTGCTGGTGGACAGTCAGTCTCTAACCCTTCCACTTCTGGTAGCCAGGCTCTCACCCTTCCACTGCTGTCCACCAGTCTCTCACCCTTCCACTGCCGGCTGCTAGTCTCTCACCCTTCCACTGCTGGCCGCCAGCACCTCACCCTTCCACAGTTGTCAGTCAGTACCTCACCCTTCAATGTCTCACCTGAGTGGGTCCAGAGCATTAGGTGCACTGCCCAGTCTGGCTGGTCTGTTGTAGTGTTTATTGAACCTCAATGCATTTTTCATATACTTTTCGGTCCTATAAAAATTAAACAAATGTCTCACATGTTATAGAAATACCAATAACCTACACTCTTCACTATTAATATACTGTATTGTACGGTTTCTCTCTATTTTCTGGCCAGGAAGGTGGTGTCTTAACAACTACAAAGCAGCTCATGTAGACATGAAAAAGAGTCATCATGAAGGCATCATCTGCTCACCCTCAGCATGACCCACCCTGAAAACAGAAGATAAGCCCAGTACCCGATATCCTTACAACAATATACTGTATTTATATATCTGATCTACTGGATAAGCTCAACATCCAGTGGGGCAAAATAAATGGATTACATCCATAATAGAGAATATATAAAATATAACTTAGCTGTTATGCTTCCAGGTCTCCCAATTTTCTTGAAGCCCCTAGACCCCCCCCCCCCCCCCCCGTCCTCACAAGTTACCCTTGCAGATCATATACACCTCCAAAGGTTATGTCACAACCCTACAGATCACTGCCTACCCCTGTAGACCAAGCCACACCCCTGCAGTGCAAATACACAGTGTCCCCCTCTGTGTCACCTCTGACTTTTGTACCTGTTTGTACAAGTTTAAAAGCCATTTTTTTTCTTCGATTTTTTTTAAAATAAATTTTCACAAAAACTACAAGTCCAAATTGAAAATTTTTTTTTGTTCCCATGGAAACAGAGAATCCATGCCGTTCATATCGGCGGGTCGTTCGTAAGTCGGGCGTTCGTAAGTCGGGGACTACCTGTACACCAAACAAACCACCAACTTCTCTAGCAGGTGGAAGGATCCTGACTGCTTTGCATGGAAGCTCTGCTAGGAAAGGGTAATACACTCTTTCATAAAATCATTCCATTTATCCAGCTTCAATGTGTATTCCCCGAGGTTAATTACACTGGATTATCCCATGTGACCCACAGGTCGGAGCGCCATTTCCCTGACTGATTAACCCTTCCATACCAGGAGAATTCTGCAGATCTGACACCGGACAGAATACAGTGGTGTTAATGGTCATTAATAGGTATTTAAGGGGGGGTTGGTCATCAATATTTTATCCTAATTGCCTAGATCTGCGGACTGCACGCCCCACTGGGCACGTCTGTCTGAATATTTAATGTACAATATGTGCGCGGGACAACGCATTAACTTCTAACCAAAAATAATGAGCCTCTAGGCCCCGGGCTTAAAGAGGACCAGTTATTGCGCAGTGGAGGAGCGCATGCTATAGGGTAAGAGGTATAAACCAGAGCTATGGAGCAGGAGCCACTGGAAGGCCTCTACATACATGAAAAAGGCACCTAGAAAAAAGAGCACAGGGGATTGCCGCTAAAATTAGCAATATTCTACTGCTAGATTCCGATAGTAGAATATTGGTAATCTTTACCGATATTTTACTATGGCTAAACTAAACCCTACTCTCTTACTCCTTCACTACCAATGCCTAACCCTAAGACCATACCTGGTGGTGCCTAACCCTAAGACCACCCCCAACCCCCCTCCCCCGTGGGGCCTCACCCTATGACACCCCCGGTGGTGCCTAACCCTAAGATTCAAACCTCCCTGCCCCAAGACCCTTCCTTAGCCCACCCCCCAGTGGTACCTCATTCCCCCTCCCCCATGGTTTTTATAATAGGAGCCTATTGCAGCACCTTTTTTTCTGATCTGGGACTGCATGACATAAACTGCGGTGGCCTCAGTGATCCCCAGGAGGCAGAAAGGTGACTCGCTCAAGCATATTTAGGCCATGGTGTACCAGACCTCACAAGGAATTGTTTACACGTATGTGGACAACACAAATTGCAGTTTTCTAGGTTTACCACGTTATAAAATTTGAACGATACTTTTATAACGCCATATTTCTAAAAGGCACTCAGCATTGTTACAGTGGCAATCAGTAAACTGATCGCTGTACTGTATTTAACCTAAATTACTCATCTGTTGCTCTGTTCACATGAATGGAATAACAGATTGCCAGACGCAAGAAAAAGCTGCTCATAAAGCTTTATTGCGGATGCGTAATTATTAAGGACCCTTTTACACTTATTGCATTGCGCCGAGTTTCGTCACATCCCGTCCGGCACTCTGCCGCAGGGTCATATGTTAGTCATTTTATGTGTTGCGTTGCAGCAGGGGAATATTGAAATTTACAAACTGGCCTAAAGTGAAAATTAGACATTGAATGGATCCATGGCACTCTATATTTCAGCTAGAGAGAGTACCCTGGTGCTCTTTTGAAAGCAGACAAGGCTACATGACGGAAACTGCCACACATGAGGTTTGAGGGTGAGTTAAAAGGAAAAGACACATACAGACACATCACTAGACAATAGGCTAGCAACTCGTTATGTTGAGGTAAGTAGGAGAACAGCATGCCAGTACAGGCTTAACTGGGCTATCACTAATCCCAGTAACTTGTCAATGATCATTTTTCCCTCCTTCAGAACAGTTGTTCATACATACACACACTCCTCAATCTGTTGAAATAGTGATTATTAATAACTGACCTTCGCATGTTCTAAACGGCACACCACATAAAAAGGCAGACTGCTGCCCAGTGTTTGCTATAATTTCCTTCAGTCACATGTATGGGCTCTCAGGTTCTCATACTATTTATTTAGTACTCTGCTCATTGTCTGGGAACGTCCTGTCAGACTGATAGCTGGTCTGTACATTTCTGCTGTGGCTGTTAACAGGCAGGCAGGGTGGCGGCTTGCGACTAGCGTTCAAATGATAGGAATTCTCACAGACCTTCTGTAGCTGCAGCAGTGAATGTGTGAGATAATGGCAGAACTGTTTTAATAAAATATGGAGAGTATTAGTCTACCCACAAGCGAGACGCCTCACACTTGCTCAAAGGAATGCATGAGAACACTTGAATGTGCTGCAGACGCATAAAAAAACTTTCTTGTACTGTTGTGAGATTGTATGTGTGTGGACCAAACTACCAATGAAAAAGTGTGTGGGTGAGGCGGCCTCTAGTGGCCTCTATAGATATTGCAATAGGAGAAATCCAATGCGAATACAGGTGGGTGGGGGAGGGGAGCAGGAGGTGCATAGGGCAAAGTCATTGACTAAAAACCAGACTATTTATCCACTGGTTGTCAGAATTGGGTTGGATAAGCAGATTGGATACCTGTACAGACAGATGAAATGAGGGGTGCTGTCAAAACTTTATGTAACTTTTGTGCCATGTATGTCTCACTGTCTGTGGCTTTGCACTTTAATCAGGAGTACTTATTAAGGTGAAAAATTACTGGCCTAAGTGTCAAAGCAACCCTGAAGTAACAAAAAGTATAGTGTGGTGACTACCCTAAAATAAAGTTCCATCCTATCTGCTCCTAAGGACCAGGCAGTGCCGGCCCGCTCATGAGGCGGGGTGAAACATTTGCCTCAGGCTGCATTTCTGGGGGGGGGGCAGCATCCGCCTGTCTATGGGTGCGGGGGGCCGCCCGCCGAGCTGGAGGGGTAGCGGGCAGAAAGGGGGTATTGGGCCTAGCGGTGGGGAGGGGGGTCGGACCCCCCCCTCCCTCGCCTGGGTTCCCTGATTTGCGCTCCCCTCCAGCTTTAAAAAGGGAAGTACCAGCTCTATGATTAAGAGGCAACAGGCGGGGATCACTCACCTTTTCCGCGTTTCAGCGTGCGCTCCACTGATGTCACTTCCTGCAACGCCGCCCACTGTATTGTAAGTGGACCGCGTTGCAGGAAGTGACGTTAGTGAAGCGCACGATGGAACGCGGAAAAGGTGAGTGATCCCCGCCCGTTGCCTCTTAATCATATAGCTGGTACTTCACTTTTTAAAGCTGGAGGGGAGCACAGATCGGGGAACCCAGGCGAGGGAGGGGGGTGACCGACCCCCCTCCCCACCGCTAGGCCCAATACCCCCTTCCTGCCCGCTACCCTTTCAGCTTGCCCCCCCCCACCCACCCACCCAAGGGCAGGGGGGGGCGCGGCTATTTTTTCAAATTTTGCCTCAGGCGGCAAAAAGTCTAGGGCCGGCCCTGGGACCAGGAAGATTAGAGCCAGAGCCCTAGAAAGGCCACAAAGGTCCGAGCCTTGAGCAGCTGCAGCCCAAGGGAGTGGCTGGACACCAAAAGTGGGGATGTTGCATATGAAAAAGGAGGCTACAAATGGATGAAAAAATGGAGAGTTGGCTGGCACTCAGTATAATGCTGATCGTTAGTGGAATGAGCTGTGCATGCTGCTACGCAAGGTGCTATCCCCAGTGTGGTTTAATGTGCTCAGGACTATGAAGGTAGTCTGTCAAATGAACAAGTAGAGGTATAGAAGTCTGGTACTATTGAGCTTAATTTTCAGCATAATACAAACAAAGTGCAAAAGCAAGAGGGTAAACTTCAACTTTGGTCCGGCAGTGGGTGCCGGGTGGTTTATGGCCTGACGACCGTTTCGCAGGGGGTCACCTAGCTTCTTCTAAGGCCATTAAAGTGCACACAATAGTCCTCGGAAGAAGCTAGGCGACGGTCGTTAGGACCCAAATTCAAAGATACCCTTAAAACCGTTGTCTTTACTTTACTTGTTTTCCTCTTTCCCTCTATTCATACTCTAACAAGCAACTCTCATTACCCCCAGTTGCTATTGTCTCCCATACATACAGTATCTGTGTTCCTCCTCCTCCAAGCAGGGCCGGGCCGAGGCATAGGCTAGAGAGGCTCCAGCCTCAGGGCGCAGTGTAGGAGGGGCGCGCTCAGCTCAGCTATCATTCCCCTATTGTGTTTGAAGCAGAAAGAAATAAGAAAAGGAGATACATGGAAGTGACTACAAGCCAGATAACTAGAGATTAAGGTGTCGGGGCCCTGGGTGCCTCTTAGTCTAATAGCAATCAGTGTGTGACGGCTGGGGTGGAGGGATGGAGGGGCTCACTTTGGTGTATCAGCCTTGGGTGCTGGAGGACCTTGTCCCTGCTCTGCCTCCAAGTATCTAAGCTCTGTAGGCACAGTCTTCTTTCCCCCTCTTTGTCATTCTTTGACTTCTTTATAATAATACATAGTCTTCAATGAGTAATGCTGCAAAACATGCTGACACTTTATAAATACAGTAAACAATACAGACAGTCCCCTACTCACAAACAACTCAAATTAGGGCAAGCTCCAGAGCAGGCATCCTCTTCGTGGGATCACTAACTGGTGCCTGCAACAGGCCAGGGAATAGTGACGCACAGTATAGTAAAGACCAGGGCTCAGACCGCATAGTGTTGAAATAGCATGGCGATTGAATTTAATTCATAAGCAGAGTAACTTGTCAGTTTGGTCAGGTGATCGATATGCAAGTTTCTGATTTGATTGTCATGATCATGTGCTAAAGAAGGGTGTGTGATCACAGAAAATCAGAGCTTTGCAAAAGTGTCAGCTGATCAAATAAATCACGTTTCTCCATAAGTTCTCCTAGACATGACCATCACTACTAGGGAGTGTAAAACCTTCTTCCGTATCCAAAGCCACAACTTCCCCAAGTAGCAAAAGTCTCCCCTTCCTCGGACCATTGGATGTACCAAGGAGGGTCCAATGTCACCTGCACAGACTTTGCTCTGGACTGTGAGTAGCCAGATGGATTCTAAGTTGTGTGAAACAATTAGTTTTGAGTGTTTCTTGCAGTTTTGTGCATAACATTCATTGAGGAGACCTCAACTGCTCCATATAAATTTTACTCCCATCAGCTGACTTCAGCTGACTTCCGCTTCTCCGTCACCACAACACACACGAGATCATAAAATCTAAAAGGCAGATTGCCCATAAAACCCCCAAGATAAGTGAACTTCATTAAACTTTGTGTTGCCTCCATCTTGTATACATTATATTAAACGCCTCACGGACAGCCAAGATCCATCAATCCCCACAGAGATGTTTTTATCACCATATCCTTGCCTTGGCGTTTGGTCCTCAGCCAGCAGAGTAAGTGGCATTTGACAGCTCGGCTCAATTCGCCGACAGGGAAGGAGATTTGTCAATAAGATGCAGTTTGTCTTATTATGGATGGAGAGCAGAGAGGTTAATAGTGCCCAGGGCCCTTGTTGCGGAGTCATTACCGCTTCAACAAGGCGACCCATGTGCCCATAATTGACTAATAACATCTCATAAATGGTCATTGCTGGAGGACATAACCCTTTCAATGCTGCTTTTCTTGGTCCATAGCAATAATTACCTTCATATTCTACTATGAGGCTTGTCATATTGCATCTGTGTCCAATGCCAGAAGACAGCCATTGAATTGCTTCCTCACCTGATCAGTAGCCATGACAATACTAATATGAGGCAGGTGGTATGTCATCAGAAGACAAAGCTAAAGGACATAACTCTTTCATTGCAACCTTACCTGATAAACAGTCACTACTACCTTGCCTACTGCTATGGGGCCCGGCTAGATATATCTCTGCAGTGGCCAGTCCCAGAGGAGGTAACCCGTTCACTGCCACCTCTCCTGACCCATAGCTATAACTACCCTCATCTACTTCTATAAGGCTGCATTTATCTCTTCCGTGGTCAATGCCAGAGGAGGTAACCCTTTCACTGCCACCTCTCCTGACCCATAGCCATAACTACCCTCATCTACTTCTATAAGGCTGGATTTATCTCTTCAGTGGCCAATGCCAGAGGAGGTAACTCTTTCACTGCCACCTCTCCTGACCCATAGCTATAACTACCCTCATCTACTTCTATAAGGCTGGATTTATCTCTTCAGTGGCCAATGCCAGAGGAGGTAACCCTTTCACTGCCACCTCTCCTGATCCACAGCCACTACTACCTTGTCTACTGCTGGTAGTCTAAAGGCTGGTAATATATAATCAGTAGCCAATTTTAGAGGTTGAATACTCTTCATTGCCACCTGTCCTGATCCAGAGAACTACCTTAATCAACTGCTATGAGGCCCGGCTAGTTATATCTCTTCAGTGGCCAGTGGCAGAGGAGGTAACCCTTTTACTGCCACCTCTCCTGATCAGAGCAGGGACAAGGTCCTCCAGCACCCAAGGCTGAGACACCAAAGTGCGCCCCTCCATCCCTCCCACCCCAGCTGTCACACACTGATTGCTATTAGACTAAGAGGGCCACAGGGCCCACAACCTCCCCAACACTTTAATATCTAGTTACCTGGCTTGCAGTCACTGCTATGTATCCCCTTTTCGTATTTCTTTCTGCTTCATACACAATTAGGAATGACAGCTGAATGAATTGTGCGCCCCCTCCTAAACTGCGCCCTGAAGCTGGAGCCTCTCCAGCCTATGCCTCGGCCCGGCCCTGCTCCTGATTCATAGCCGTAACTACCCTCATCTACTTCTATAGGGCTGGATATATCTCTTCAGTGGCTAATTTCAGAAAAGGTAGCCCTTTCACTGCCACCCCTCCTGATCCACAGCCTTAACTACCCACATCTACTGCTATGTGGCTAGATACAGGTTTTCAGTGGCCAGTGGCAGAGGAGGTAACACTTTTACTGCCACCTATACTGATCTTTAGCTGTAACTACCTTTCTTTATTTCTATAGGGCTGGATATATCTCTTCAGCGGCCAATGTTAGAAGAAATAACCCTTTCACTGCCACGTCTCCTGATCTATAACTACTCTTACCTACTGATATAGGGCTGTATATATCCCTTCAGTGGCCAATGTCAGAGGGAGTAACCCTTTTACTGCCACCTGTCCTGATCCATAGCCATAACTACCTTCATCTATTGCTATGGAGTCTGGCTGGATATATCTCTTTAGTTGCCAATTGCCGAGGAGGTAACCCTTTTACTGCTGCCCATTCTGGTCCATAGCCATGATGATTACTCTTATCTAAGCTGATCACCTCCTCTCATACTCGTATCCAGGACTTCACACGAGCAACATCCCTTATCTGGAACTCTCTTCCACAGCCTGTACGTCATGCTCCAAACCTGGACATCTTCAAACACACTCTTAAAACACACCTATTCAGACAAGCTTATAACATTTTATAGCCCTTATTTACTTATCTGTTCACATTTGTAATCAGAGGCAAAGGTTCACTGCCTCATCCACCCCTCCACCCCTTTCCTAGTGTGTCCCCACTACCCTTTGGATTGTAAGCTCACAAGGGCAGGGTCATCCTCCTAACATTTACTGTTTTTGTTGCAATATTTGTGACTCTGCTGTACATTTTTTGTCTGTACCTATGTTCCCCTTGTCTTTTCGTGCTCTGTAAAGCGCTGCGGAATATGTTGGCGCTATGTAAATAAATAATAATAATACTCTACTACAGCAATGAATACTATCCCATCAGTGGCCACTGCTATAGAGTATAACCCTCTCACTGCCACTTCACCTGATCCATAACAATATTTACCCTCATATACTACTACGGAGGCGGGAGGTATCTCATCAGTGACCAGTGCTAGGAGAGGTAACCCTTTTCAAGTTTCCCAGTTGTGATCTTTTGAGCAATGGCATTAACTTGTATCCTTCTTACTGAATTCTGGATTTTGGCATAGTGTGATTTATTTTTCACTTTCACAGATCAATAGATTGCCATTTTCATACCTGAGGATGTACCAGTTTTTTGTTTCCTGAGACTGATGGAGTGGTGATCACAGGCTACGGATGCAAAAGACTGAACAATGTACACAGATTTTGGAACAATATATGCCGCCATCTAGAAGGGTAGGCGTTGCTTATTTCAACAAAACATGGCCAGACTGCCTACCACCCAATTTACTACAGCATGGCTCCGTAGAAGTACAATCCAGGTACTACAGAGGGAGATTCTTCAGATTAAAAATAGTCTGGCACAAAATGCATCACGTGCACCAGCGTACATGCAAGCGGGCAAACACACAATCATGGACTCCATGCTGAGACAAGCACAAACAGCCTCCCCCTTCATGCGCCTGGGCACAGCGCTCACATCAACGTCTTACAGCACTAGCGTTTGCACCATGTAGACGTAGGCGCAAACCGCCAGACCCCACTCATAGCAGCCTAACAAGATGTGTCAGGATGCCTAACATCTGTAGGTACCATACTCCCCGTCTGGACAAGCAACTGACTGTGAAAAGCACTGAAATCCTGTATCAGTTAACATTTTAAAACTATAGCAATTGGCTTTCTTGCTTCCAAATATTTACAGAAAAAAAGTCATGCAAAACACACCAGTAAATGCATCCCTGAACCTACATTTTTTTTAATTGAGTTGATGGCATTCATTTTATAATGGAAATATATTTTTCAAAAAAAAACCAGTAGTTAACAGTCTTTACATTTGCTATGATGTCTTTGTACTATTTTCTATTAAATGTATGGTTTGCTTGATTTGCAAACCATGGCATACAGTTTTTATTTACTTTTTATACAGCATACCAATGAGTACGTGGTGGTGCCACTCTGAGGAATGGTAATGACTCATCGATGACCAAAGCCAAGGAATGTGAACTGTTCACTGCTACCTCCATAGTCAGGACTACACTAATCTACCACTATGGGGTAACAATATCCAATTAGTGACGAATGCCAGAGTTTGTAATCCCTTCCCTGCCACCTCTCCCGATAAAGAGCAGCTGACAGTCTAATGGTTAAAGATATAGCCTGATGAAACAGAGATTGCAGTCTCTGAGAAACACGTCGCATTTTAAATAAACGATTTCCCTTTTTTATATCTCTAAAAGTCTACTAGCATCCCTGTTTTTAGTTGTCACTGCGGTGGTGCTTAGCAACTGCGCGATGCTGCTATTGTGCATAGTGTATGACTACCAGCCACGCATGACGTAGGGACGCCACTCTCCCTCTTCTTGCACTGACCTCGAGGAGAGCGTGCGCCTACACCGAATGATCTAGTTCACTAGCAGTTACACTGTGGATCATCTCAGCCAGCGGTCCGAGAGCCCAGCCTGCTTGCAGCCTCCACTGGATACTGCACTAGTGTTTTGGCCACAGATAGAGAGCCCGGTCCCTGGCCGCAAAAGGGATGAATGCGGTGAGAGGCAGCCTTTGACAGCCACTTTTACCCAAGTGAGACCTGTCTGGAACAGGGTGATGTTTTCATATATTTTACTGACACTCAGAGCACTCTCTACTTTGTGTGTTTTTATTCTAATGGTTAAAGAGGCACCCCAATAACATATAGAAGAATGGAATACATTATTCAGAATACGCAATTGCTCTCAGCATCAGAAACAGCTCCTAAATCTATATATTGCTGTATATTTAGCATAAAATCCCGCCCTCCCAGTGATGTTTATGTAAATCAGTGTGAGGAAACATTTTTACAATAGGCAAGCATTGACTAAATAATGTATTCATTTAATATTGTAAAAATAATAATAATAATAATAATAATAATAATAATAATAATAAATAAATAAGCAATTTTATTCATTAATATTCTTCCTGGGCAGTGGTCTCCTGGAGGACACAGGAAGCCTCTGAGGATCCAGAGGCTTCCCTCCTCTTAGGTAAGTACCAATTTGTTTCAGAATATAAGACTCAATTTTTCTCTCCCAAAAATGGGGAGAGAAAGTCACCACATCTTATATTACAAATACAGAAAGTCTCCAACTTACAAACACCCACCGATACGAACTGCCGACCAGCTGTGATGGTAGGGACTGCGCCTGCGTTACCGTGTCCTCGCTCCAGCTGATGTCACCAGGAGTGTACTGCGCAGGCACAGACCATGCTGGGCCTGTGCAGTACGCTCCTGATGACATCAGTGGGAGCGAGGACATGACAACGCAGGCGCAGTGGTTTTTTAGGCTTTAAAGTCTGAAATTCCAGAAGTGAACCGGAGGCGGGGCCGGAGCATCGGTGAGTGGCTGCGTGTGCACGTCTTCGGGGGAACATTAGAAGCCTCAGGTAAGTTCAACTGGTTTTCCCCGACCACCCCTACAGTAGTCCTTTAAGGGCATCAGCAATAAGTCTTTTTGGCTGGCCCAATTCCAATCTGCATTAAATTTGCATTGAAACCAGAGTTACTAGGTTACCACTGACCACCGATCAGTCAGAATCATTTATATATTTACTTCTCACTTGGAAAGCAGATATAGATTGTAAGCTCTCTGGTCCAGTGACACTGTAAGCAATAGTTTGTAGGCTTTCTTTCCATCGTATTTTTATTTTTCTGGTGAAATCTTGATCATGTTCTGCTCCAGTCATCTAGTCTCAGGCTCAGTAGGAGACACTCTGTAATCTTATTAGTGGGATAATGAATATACACAGCAATATCTTTATATTGTGCTCTGTGGTTACTGAGGAGCACTGACAACAGCTAAGTCCTCACAATAACAGACGTCTCTTTGTTCATTGTTTCTGCCAATGCTGAAGAACAAAAGAGCCATTTTTCAAATTTCAGGAGACTGGAAAATAATCATATTGAAGTTCTCTGGCGATAATCTTATGCGTGTCACTGCAGAAAACAATTCAGTTGTGAACAGACCCACACAAAGCTCAGACCTAATCCAGAGCAATGCTGACAGTTGCTTACACTGCTTACTGTGCGGTCATCTGTAGCAGCCAATCCCGTTCCCCCTCCCCTTCTACCTTCCTGGAATATGGCAGTGGCTGCCACTAGCAACAGGAAGTCCTCTTCCATCATGCAGTGTTCTGCATGAGGTGTTGTGGAATTAGCAGAGGACAAGTGACTTTACTTTGGGTGCAGGAACTTACTCTGCAGTCCCTAGGAGTTAATATGTAGAGAATGCAGGGATGTGGGAGTAACATGCATTGTAAACAGTAAGAACTGAACAGAGGCAATTACAGGAGGGAAATAACACTCAGAATGGTATGCTGAATACTTCCCTCAAGACGAAGGAAGATGGATCACCAGGTCTGGATTTACATCACAGGAGCCTATAGGCACAGATGTTCTGGCAGCCTACCTTTTGCCCTCCACAAACCTACAAACTCCCACTGAACCACACCACAAGTGTGCTGGCTGGCCCTGCTGTCACTTCTTCCTTACTTACCCTACCCGGGGTATGTAGCCACAGGTGTCCCATAATACTGAGTGTACCTCTGGCTACCTAGTATTAAGTAGCTAGAGGTGCCCCCAGGTATTAGGAAGCTAGAGGTGAATCTCGTCAGTGGAATGCAGAGAGATGGATGAGTAACCTCTCATTGATGGTCCACTTGGGATGGTAAGGAAGGAGACACTTGAGGAGGGGAGTGAGCTGCCTTTCCATCACCAGGCGCCTATAGACACATGCCTACAGTGCCTTATGGTAAGTCCGGCCCTGTGGATCACAGCAATGTACGAGCATTCCCCGATCCTGTCGACGGGTATGCGCAACATCATGCAATGGCACACAACAGCGTGAATGAGACTTCAAGCAACCGCACAGGAGGCAACTGTGCACAGGAGTTGTCGGGGATCTTAAAGATCAGATATGCCGTGATGGTCGTTATTGCTGCTAAACGTTATAAACGTTAAATGACACGCACGTGATTGCATGCCTGTACCCTTTTTGCGAGATCTCGGAAACAACCGCTCATCACAAAAAAATAAAAAATTGCCGGTCATCGGGAAAATCACCAGAAAAAACGCGAGGTGGGTATTGGCCTGTAGGGATGAAGCTTAGACAGGGGGCTGGCAGTAATACATTCTACCACAGAAAACAATACAGTAGGGTTAATTGCACAGCCTATCAACTACTTCCGTAGATCTGCTGTGGAACAACCGCATTGTGTGTCCACCGCTGAGGCTGGGTTCAACTATGCCGGATGCACAATGCTGCGTTGACAGTGTATCCTGAGCTAACATGCTGTGTCCAGTCGCAGTGTCTGGTGAGACATTCACACTACTCACCGTTGGGTCCAAGGCCACCACCATTCAACTAGAGTCCTCCACCACTGCTGACATTGCCGCTGGGCTCAGGGGACAAGTGACAGTAAACAGATCAGAGTCCTGGCAGAAGCAGGCTCCCACTGGATTGCAAACATCAATGGGAATCCTTCCTAGTAACAGGGGTGATTCTCTTTGGTCCGCTACTGCAGTGTCCTAAAAAAAAAAAATTTGGTCTGGATGGGAACATTTTTAAAACAGGATGAAAAGGCACCCAGAAAATGATAAAATGAATTAAAAACAATAAAATAAGTATTGTTATATAATTCATATAAAAAAATGAACTTTAATAGCACTGGCAGCACGTTCTGTGGGTCCCTGCCCAGTGCCCACTTCCTCAGGCCAAATCAAGTGCAGGGCCGGGCCGAGGCAGAGCCGAGAGAGGCTCCAGCCTCAGGGCGCAGTGTAGGAGCGGGCGCACAACTCACTCAGCTATCATTCCTCTATTGTGTCTGAAGCAGAGAGAAATAAGAAAAGGGGATACATGGCAGTGACTGAAAGCCAGATAACTAGAGATTAAGGTATTGGGGTACCTGGGGCACCTCTTAGTAATAGCAATCAGTGTGTGACGGCTGGGGTGGGGGGGATGGAGGGGCGCTCTTTGGGGTCTCAGCCTTGGGTGCTGCTGGACCTTGTCCCGGCTCTGATCAAGTGCCTCACTGTGTTAAAGAGGAGCTGTCAGCCATACTATCTCAGAAAAAAACTAACATGTACGGTAAGTACCGGTAGATAAATACTTGCTCTAATTACATAACATATGTATTGCACTGTCCATGTTTTAATTTTAGTGATTTTTCTACAATAAAAAAAAGAGAAAATCCTTCTTAGCATTTCCCATTTTAACTGTGGCTATTTTGAAGCCAATCCTCCCTTACTCTTCTCCGCCTGATTGTGTATGCATTGCCCACCCTCCACTATAGAAAGTGAATTGTCTCATCATGAGAAATATTGGCCAATCAGAGAGGAACAGAGGTGTGGGAGGGGAAAACAGGAGGGAAAGAGGCTTCAGCCAATCAGGCTGCATTAGTTAAATCTGTGGGGAAAGTAGAGAAGCAAAAAAGGACAACCCAGCATGCCCTGCAACTTCCTTTGTGCAGTAATGTACCAAACTGAGGAATGATCATTTATCAATAAGAAAAGTAATAGTGATTTTAACTTTTGGATAAAAATAAAGAATTGATTTTATGCCCGCCAGTTACACTTTAAGAGCCAAGGTTGGCTAGCCTGGACCCCCAAGTGGAGTCGGGTTTGTTGATCTCCACCTGCTTGCAGTGGTTGGTTGTCCCTTTGCAACCTCCCTTAGTAAGTACCCTCTGTTTACATTTTTTTCTTCTATTTTTGGTGACGTGCTTCCCCATTTGGGCCCCCGTCTCTGTGTTTTTTCGTTCCAGGGTGACTGTTCACCCTAAACATTATCTACATTTTTATAAGAAACTTTTTTTATGAAAAAGTACTATTAAAATTAGTACTTTCTCGCTTGCTGGTGAGTTAAAAGTTATCATATTGACAAGGGCCCATATGCAATTTATTTTTTCACCTGATTTATCTCTTAGGAGATAATTTTCATCTTCTCTGTAAACTAAATTTTCAGCGTTTTACAATTGGAAAAGTACCCAAAAGTTGGAGAAAAAATACTATCAAATTTATTTTGAGTGTTTTCTTACTTGCAGGTGGCTTAAAAAGCATTTTATGACAAGTTGTAAAAATTATCTCCTAGGAGAAAACTTAGGAGAAAAAGTGAATTGCATATGGGCTAAGAGGTGTGAAAAAAATCACCTGGGAGAAAGCACAGGAGAAAAAGTAATTGCGTATGGGCCCATATTCTCCTAATGTCTGGTCCAAACCATGCAATTTCCCATCAGATAGACGGGTCGAATAGAATTTTTCCGACAGTTCCGATCAATGATTGATTTTCCGATCACTTCTATACGAACTCGATCAGAAAAAGGATTGGAAATCAGATCAGATCTGTCGGAAATATTCAATTCAACCCGTCTATCTGATGGGAAATTGCATAGTGTGTATTAGGCATACGTTTTCTCAGTGATGTTTTCAAACATGTCAGCAAAATGCCTTTTAAATCACCAGAAAGCAAGAAAATACTTAAAATAGTTTTGATAGTACTTTTCCACCAACTTTTTGGTATGTTTTCTATTGCAAAGTGCTGCAAAGTTTTTCTAAATAGAATATGAAAAACTATCTCCTAGGAGAAAACGCGAGAGAGAAAAGGGCCCATATGCAAGTAACTTCTTCTCCTAGGTGAAAAGTGAATTGCATATGGCCCACAGCTCTGAATGCATGTTTCTGCACAGCCTTCTGCACTGTGCACTGCTTATGAGTAAAGAAATATACAGTATATGAACTTGTGGTGCCACCCAGTGGTCATTTGGCAAAACATTCAGTGCAGCGCTCAAGCTGAAATAATGACAGTCTGAGGAGAATGCAACAGCTTAAAGAGACTCTGTAATGAAAAAAATCCCATGGGGTACTTACCTCGGGAGGGGGATGCCTCTGGATCCTAACACGGCTTCCCCATCCTCCTCCATCCTGCGGTGGCAGCGCTGCCCCCCCCCACCACCACCGAAACCACAGCCGACAATTTGTCATACTGTGGCACAGTCGCATTAGCACCTGCAATATTCACCTTCCCGGCTCCAGCGCAGGCACAGACGCTTTCCCGATGGGATCAGGTGGAAATAGCCGATCCCAGTTGGATCCACTCTACTGCACAGGTGACTTGCGCCTGTGTAGTATAGTGGACCCGACTGGGATCGGCTAATTCCACCTAATCCTGATCAGAGAGCCGCTACTGCGCCTGCGCTGGAGTCAGGGAAGGTGAATATTTACATGCCCGCCGTTTGGGGACTTCTAGCGCTGCCACCGTGGGACAAAGGAGGATGGGGAAGCCAGTGGAGTAGAAGACAGAGATCGAGGCACCGCTTCCTTAAAATCCCTTTATTCCGGTGGGGGAAATAGCAGGTACATAGCAGTGGGGGTATCAGATGCCTAGCATCTGATACCCCCACTGCTATCTACCTGCTATTTCCCCCACCGGAATAAAGGGATTTTAAGGAAGCGGTGCCTCGATCTCTGTCTTCTACTCCACTGGATTACAATTACATTTCGGATGTGCACGCTCTGATTCCCATCTCCGGTGTGTCTGCCCTGCTGCATTTGGTGCCAGGTACTGTGTTTCTCCTTCCATTTCCTGAAGGATGGGGGAAGCCTTGTTAGGATCCTGAAACTTACCCCTCTCGACTCGAGGTAAGTATCCCCCAGAGGTTTTTTTTTCGTTACAGGTTTTCTTTAAACATGCTCTTATTAAGTCTGCTACCACAAGAAATGTATACATCACTTGCAATCCCCTTTCAGTAGTTGACTCACTAGATATACTGATCCTCAGTCTTTGTGTTTGGGGTCTGGCCACCCCCAGCCTCTCTGGCAAGTTTCTGCACATATCACTTCTTGTCTTCATCCTGTTACCAGCACACCTCCTGGGTAAGAAAAAAATTGATACACATAGCGCGAAAGCACCACCTTTTTATTCTTAAAAAATAAGTAGACAGCAGCAGGTTAGATATGAGTGGCAACATGCGAGGATGCGCCCCCCGCCCCCTGATTTGAAATGAACGCACAGCACCAAAAAGTTTTCACGCTCAGTATAGGTAGGTGCCCAGGTATAGGTGCCCCCTGTATAGGATAGCCAGGTATAGGTGCCCCCTGTGTAGGGTAGCCAGGTATAGATGCCCCAGTATAGGTTGGTG
This sequence comes from Hyperolius riggenbachi, assembly GCF_040937935.1. Classification (NCBI taxonomy): domain Eukaryota; kingdom Metazoa; phylum Chordata; class Amphibia; order Anura; family Hyperoliidae; genus Hyperolius; species Hyperolius riggenbachi. The sequence continues at coordinate 62,070,906 of NC_090654.1, forward strand.
CCCAGCTATAGGTGCTCCAGTATAGGTAGCCAGTATAGTTGCCCCCAGTATAGGTAGCCAGTATAGTTGCCCCAGTATAGGTAGCTAGTATAGTTGCCCCAGTATAGGTAGCTAGTATAGTTGCCCCCAGTATAGGTAGCTAGTATAGTTGCTCCCAGTATAGGTAGCCAGTTACCCCACCCAAGAGTAGTCATCCATCATGGATAATTGTTAGGTGTATAATAATCTGAGAGACTACAAAAAAAACCAGCGTAACTTCTAACATCTGAAAGTCTGACATTGGCACATGTTGATGTTCATAAGTCCACCATCCGGAAAACACTGAACAGCACTTTTCTCCCCCAAAATATTGCTGAATGTGTACAGTTTGCTAAAGGTCAAAAGGACAAACCAAATGGATACTAATAGAATCTTTTGTGGACAGACGAAGCCAGAAAAAGAACACAGCATAAGAACATTATGCCATCTGTGAAACATGGTGGTGGAAGTCTTCTGGTTTGGTCAAGTTTTGTCTCATATAGGCCTGGATGGCTTGCCACTATAGAGGGAAAGATACATTGTTTTTTACACTTGATTTATTAATCATAGAACACATGACTGTTAGGAACCGGCCCGCGGCACGCCTGCGTATACGGTTCCCGACTGCGGGTTTGACCAGATCAAGCGGGGGACAGCCTTATTCAAGCTACAAACAAGGCTGTGACCCCTAAAAAGCTCCTTACTGCCACCACTAGCGGTTTGCTAGACACGTTCACTCAACTGTCGAGTGCTCAATACGCAATCTGCGTTTTTGTATTTGGGTCAGCTTTGTGCTTAGGCCGAGTACGAGAACGCCACGCAGACACACACACAGTTGCAATCTTACATGGTAGTGAAGCAAAACCACTAACAGTCGTTCCGAACGATACTATTAGACTTCCCACTCGGCTGTCGAGCGCAGAAGTGCCCCATACACACAATGCAATTACAATTTCATATGGTAGTGTTGCTCAAGCATACAATTAGGCACGGACTTATACACAGCTACACTGCAGTCTCCTCTAGGCTATGAGTGTTCGTTTAGTACAGCAGAAGTCAAGCTTATTAAATAATAATTTAATATTCCAGGAAAAAAGAGGAACAATGCAGAACAGAATGTATACAAAAGATTACAAAAAACAAAATAAAAAGTTACAAAATTAAGAGTTACAAAGATACACACCAAGCGATTTGCTTACCAAAATACAGGGATTCAGATAGAAGAACCTTGGACTTTTGTGGACGGACACAGCTCTGGCTTGACCAGGAGCCCCTTAGCTTGGGCCGGGAGTCCAGCTGCAGCTACCGTCAGAAGAGGACTGATTTTAGGTACCTGTCCCCTGTTTTTTATAATGGAATATTTGCCTTGAGGCTGCAAGCCTGTTTGGACGGGGGGGAACTAGATTTAATTACATCCTCAGACATAATTTGATTTCCAGAGATCTAACATCCACATGTGAAAAGTGTACTATAGCACACACACAACAAAAGGCTTCCTTAACCTCCAATCTCCCCAGGTTACAGGTGACAATTGATTAAGGCTTTCACATTGCAGCAGGATGTCCTGTGTGAAGTCCTGGCTCAGGCTGGTGTGATCTGCTTCAAAGCATACTGCAGCCAGTCCGGGTGACAATTGCTCCCAAACACAATACACCTCTGAGGCATTATTCAGACAACATGGTCTGACCACCTGTATAGGCTTCACAGCAACTGTCTAAGTAAGGGTTTCCTAATTAGAAGCAGACAATGATAGAGGTAATTTACATTTTATACAGAATTCCAGGAAGCTAGTTGCCAGCCTTCAAAGCCAGACTGGCTAACAGACAATCCCATATGATACAGTCGGAAAAATGAAAGAAATATGTTCCTGTATTCCTTACATCATAAGCACTCCAGTATATCACCACAACGACAACATGTATTGCAGTTACAATTAAAACAGAGGTCCCACAACTCAGGTGGACAACGGGTGGCAGGCCCAGCCTGAAGAGGCTACATGTCAGGCCAGAATTATGCAAAAAGTAATCACCAATATACATTCAAACACATCCAAAAAAAAGTCACCTTAACATGCAGTACATTCATAAATCATATACAAATAAGCACTTATGAGCCAAGTTTATAATAGGAAACCCCCTTAAAACAGTAACACTATTGCACCTGTTGACAAAAGGAGAACAAAAAGAAAACTATACTATGGCCTCAATTCACTAAGCTTTATCAAACACTTTATTGAATATTTGATAATTTACCTCATGAGTGAAATCTAATTTTGAATTCACTAAGGTGTTATATATTTATTGAACTTATTATCGATAAAACATTCACTAAATCTATAACACCTTCTGGAATTCAAAATTAGATTTTACCCATGAGGTAAATTATCAAACGTTCGATAAAGTGTTTGATAAAGCTTAGTGAATTGAGGCCTATGTCAGTAAAATCTAACTGCTAGACCACCTAACAGTACTGGGCGTGGCTGCCTTTCCATCCGCCACACCAGGAAGGGCTAAAGCGAAAAAAAGAACACGAGTTTAATAGCATGCATTCATATGGGCACAGTCATATCCATGGTGAATTCAGCCAGCCTTGCCATATTTTGGTAAACTTAGAAGGACATTTACAGTGAGTATATAAGAGCTTTTCAAAGCCAACAGTTTCATTGACCAAAGTGAGCCACATGGAAAAGTAAAGGAGGGTCCGTCAAGAACCATCATTATAGCTTTCCTGGCTAAAAATAAGGTTTTTCAGATAAAAGTAGTGTACCAGTAGTAGCCTCGGCCATAGAGGCGTATCTACAGGGGTGCAGGTATGGCATGTGCCCTGGGCTCCACTTACTAGAGGAGCTGCTCCATAGCATTCCTGGTTTTCTCCATACACATTCTATTTTTTTTTTTATCCGGGGGACATTCTACTGCCTGGTTACATCTTTTGGGGGACAAGCTGCTTAACTGTTATTTGGGGGATATGTATAGGCTGTCCTATTGCCATACTTCATTCTTACAGGCCATGCTTCACTTCAACTTGGACACAGCCAATGTAACCAATACTAAATATTTGGTGGGAACGGATTTCTGTGTTTCCATAGGCGCTGTTTTCCCTAGATACGCCTATGCTCGGCCATCACACTCATCCTCTACTAGCCCAAAAATGTACAATTTAGGTTTCATAGACAGTGTAACTCCACCGGTAGAGATTAATACTGAACCATACCAGAGAATTCTAAAGAAAAATATTAAAGAGTAACTGTCAGGCTGCAAAAGCTAATTTAAACCTCTATTCTCCTGTGTTAAACAGTTTAGAAGGAAGCCAAAAAGGCAATACTGAAGTTAAAAATCTCTCTTACTTTGATGTTTGCTGAACAGCAAGCCTCTATATTCCCAAGCTCCTAAGGAGGCCGGCAGGCCGCATAACAGATACTGCAAAGCATTCTGGGGCTGCTTCTTCTCCCCACTGCACTCCCTTGGTCCTCCCCTTCATTTCCCTATCCCGCCCTAAGGCTGCTTTCACAGTGGGAAGTTACAGGCTCATGTAACAGCAGCTTGTAACAGCAGCCTAACTCACAGCACATGTTCGGTTAGAGTATACTGCATGAGTCCGCTATTGTTCCTAGCCACATGGCTAATTAATATTCACTGCACAGTAGTGTTGTCCGGATCATGTACTATTAGGATCTTTGATCCTGATCTTTTTTGTGAGTCGAATCATCAGGAAGCAAGGTAAGGGAGGATATTACATCACAATTGGCTTCATACAAAACAATCAAACATGGAACCTGTCATGAGCTGTCAGGAGCATCAATCTCTGCAAATACTATATGAAATCCAAACGTGGACAGTGAAATGCATATGTGATGTAAGTACAGCCAATATTTAGCTACTGATATATGTGTTTTTTTTCTCTGAGACCCTATACCTAACAGCTCCTCTTTAAGGCATCTGTCTTAACTGAACCGCAAAAAAGACAGTATACCATGTAACAAGACAACAATCCTAAACACACAAGTAGTTCTACCAAAGAATGGTTAAAGGAACACTATCGCAAAACATCTCTTTTTATTTTAAATACACACATACAGCAAATTCCCAAGTATCCGGCATCGGCAGGGATCGCCAAATGCCGATACATGAGCTTACCCGTTGCTTGAGCATTTCATCATGTGGTTGTATAGAGTACTGGTTAAGGGCTCTGCCTCTGACACAGGAGACCTGGGTTCCAAATTCCAATCTCAGCTCTTCCTGCTTAGTAAGCCAGCACCTATTCAGTGAGGAGACCTTGGGCAAGACTCCCTAACACTGCTACTGCCCATAGAGCGTGCCCTAGTGATGCTTTGAGTCTGCCAGGAGAAAAGTGTGATATACCGTATTTTTCAGACTAGAAATGGCAAGACGCTCCTGGCCATAAGACGCACCTAGGTTTAGAGGACAAAACCAGGGGAAAATATATACTAAACCTGATGCATCCATGGTGAAGGGGCATCTTGTGGATTATGCCCCCTTTGTACCTCATGCCCACTCGTAACACTTGTGTCTCCCTGTGTCCTCCTCTATGCCCCTTGGTGTACCCCTTGTATCCTCCTCTATTCCCCTTTGTGTCCTCTGTTTGTCCCCCTGTGTCCTCCTCTGTCCCCTTTGTGTCCTCCTGCCCCCCATGTGTCTGCCTTTGTCAGCCTTGTGTCCTCTTCTATGCCCCTTTGTGTCCCCATTTGTCCCCGTGTCCTCCTCTGCATGGGCACAGTACAGGGAATCCCCGACACTGCAGCGGGTTGAAGGTTCATATTGGCAGGCATTCACAAGTCAGGAACATCCTACATTTGCACTATAAGACGCAGTGACTTTTTTGCCCCCACTTTTGGGGGAGAATAAGTAAGTCTTATAGTCCCAAAAATACAGTAAATGTTGTCTTTGTATCACTGCCAAAGCTTAGCCATTTTTACAACTTACATGAAGATGGTATCTGCTTTTGGGTACAGACCAAAGAACTATTGGCTAGGAAACTGAACCCTATTGGCCATCCACTGACAACATGGATGAGGAAACTATAAACATTTGGGTCTAAAATCTATAGCAAACCTAAGTCTTTGTATTTTATTTTTTTTTCCTAACATCAGCAAGTTGATAAGAATGTGCCTGGCCATAAAGACAGGGTGCTCGGATACCACTTTTTAAAATCCGAATTAATCCGGATCCGGATACCCAGATATCCGGATCGGATATCCGTATCCGAACGTTTATATATCAGCGTTCATGTGGATATCCGAACGCATTATCCGGGCGGATTCGGATATCTGGATATAAAAAACGGAAGTGCCCTTTAAATTGCTTTAAAAAAGTTTTTAAGGGTAAACGAGGCATGCAGCATCATTATTTTTTAAAGGGGAACACTAATTGATGATGTGGGGACTTAAAATCCCCCCCCCCCCCCCAAAGAAAAAAATGGCTGTCAATTAACATTAGGCCTAGGTTCCAGACAGCGGTCGTGCAGCCCACATTGTGTCCAAAGTCCAACCGCACAACTGGGACATGACAGTTTTCAGCCAAGACACCTCCAAAAAATTACGCAGCAATTGTATTTTGGGTTAAATATAGGTGGTATCAGTGGCCTGTGGCATCCTGGCCTGGCGGTGGGAGCTGCACAGGCAGCAGGAGCAGGGCAATGCAGCAGCAGCAGGTGTAACGTGTGCCAGGAGCATGCCGGACGTGGCACGAGGCAATTGGCACTTAGCTTGCGCCACGTGACACGTGCCAAGTGCCACGTGACACATGCCAAGTGCCACGTGACACGTTGCAAGTGCCACGTGCCAAGTGCCGAGTGACAGTCAGACAACAGAGGAGAAGACACTAGTGCACACTAACTGTCACACTGGCACTTCTCACAGCACAGTAGTTCTGTAGAAAGCTAACACAGTAGTACTACTACTCTAACAACTACTAGCACACTGTCTGCAGTACTACAGTACTAACTACACAATAACACAGTAATCCTCCTATCCCCTAATCCCTAACCTACCTAACCTATACCTAAGGCTAATAGCTGGCCAGCAGCACACACTGACTGTCATACAATCAAGCTAATTAACGATTTAACAATAGTGTAGTGATAGTGAAGGGGTTAATCACTGAACAGCTTATCACTGTGTACAGCCCTTGCTACTAGGCCCAGCAGCACTGGAGCACACACTCTGCCTGTCACAGTATGACATCAATCAAGCTAATTAACGATTTAACAATAGTGTAGTGATAGTAGTGAAGGGGTTAATCACTGAACAGCTTTAGGTTTATAACTGTGTACAGCCCCCTTGCTAGGCCACCAGCACTGGAGCATGTCTCTCAGTGAGCATTCAGCAAGCAAAGACGATATGTCTCATCATGGAAGCCCTCCTCATTATACAGGGGGGCTGGCCAATGTTCCTTTTTGGGCCAGGGTTTAGGCTGGGAGCCCTCTGATTGGCTCAATGAGGTCAGGTGGGGCTGGCCAGGGTTCCCCTCTGTAATTGGTTGCTAGGGCTTCTGCTAGGAGCCCTCTGATTGGCTCCAGGACGTCATCTCCTTAGTTACAGTATTTAGGATCCGGATATCAGCAATATCCGCGGATATCCGGGTTATGCGGCCAAATATCCGCAGATAGCTATCCAGATTTCTTAAGAAATCCGGAATACGATCCGGATAGCGTAAAAATGTTAGGATATCCGGGCAGGGCCGGATTTCTGGGAAGGTCACAGAGGCCATAGCCTAGGACGATAAAAATCAGCAGGGCGCAGGACGCAGGAGAGATAAGAGGTCACATGTCAAAATAAATCACCTCTCTTGCTTTGCTCTGGTCTGCCTGAATTCCAGAGACCCCTGCACCTCTCTTACTTGTGCAAAGTGTGTGTTATGGCAGTCAGCATCTGCTGTCACCTGTATGATGAGAGGGGACAAACAATCTGCTGTGAGAAGAAAAATATATGGGCTCAAGTAGCAGAACTCTTGAGCTCCGATGAGTTTTTTTTCATGCAGCACGCATTCATTCACGGGCAAGAATTAGCAGCTCTCCCCCTCCTTGACTGATGTTAGTTTATTACTAGTAGGTCAGTGCTGTTAAAGACCTCAGATCTGTTCAATATATGGCTTTTTTTTTTCTCCTAGAGAATGACAACAACATTCTTTGTGCTACAGTTTAACTCTTTCCTGGCTTTTTTTTGCCAGCAAAGTACTGTTTTGACCATCTGTGAAAGCAGGATGTTTTGAAACAGAATGACAACTGTTACATTTATTTATATTTACAAAACAATAAATGCATCTCCTGCTGACTGTATACAGGATCTTCTCAAAAAATTAGCATACTGTGATAAAGTTCATTATTTTCTGTAATGTACTGATAAACATTAGACTTTCATATATTTTAGATTCAAATACACACAACTGAAGTAGTTCAAGCCTTTTATTGTTTTAATATTGATGATTTTGGCATACAGCTCATGAAAACCCCAAATTCCTATCTCAAAAAATTAGCATATTTCATCCGACCAATAAAAGAAAAATGTTTTTAAAACAAAAAAAAGTCAACCTTCAAATAATTATGTTCAGTTATGCACTCATTACTTGGTCGGGAATCCTTTTGCAGAAATGACTGCTTTAATGCGGCGTGGCATGGAGGCAATCAGCCTGTGGCACTGCTCAGGTGTTATGGAGGCCCATTTTTCATTTTTCAGCATGACCTGGCACTTGCTTACAGTGCCAAAACCACTGGTAAATGGTTTACTGACCATGGTATTACTGTGCTCAATTGGCCTGCCAACTCTCCTAACCTGAACCCCATAGAGAATCTGTGGGATATTGTGAAGAGAAAGTTGAGAGACGCAAGACCCAACACTTTGGATGAGCTTAAGGCCGCTATCGAAGCATCCTGGGCCTCCATAACACCTGAGCAGTGCCACAGGCTGATTGCCTCCGTGCCACTCCGCATTGAAGCAATCATTTCTGCAAAAGGATTCCCGACCAAATACTGAGTGCATAACTGAACATAATTATTTGAAGGTTGACTTTTTTTGTTTTAAAAACACTTTTCTTTTATTGGTCGGATGAAATATGCTAATTTTTTGAAATAGGAATTTGGGGTTTTCATGAGCTGTATGCCAAAATCATCAATATTAAAACAATAAAAGGCTTGAACTACTTCAGTTTTGTTTATTTGAATCTAAAATATATGAAAGTCTAATGTTTATCAGTACATTACAGAAAATAATGAACTTTATCACAGTATGCTAATTTTTTGAGAAGATCCTGTATATAGCTGTGTGCCTAACATCTTTTATACAGTAACAAAGTCTGAAGACGGCTTATTAACCAAAGGCTCACTGTTTTTCTTTTGGTTAGCCAATAAAAAGTGTTATTCTGTTACAAAACTTCCTGCTGACTGATTTTAAGATCTGTCTTAAGTGCTAAATTGTCACTGTGTAAAGTACACCTGAGCTTATGCTGGGTACACACAATGCAATTTTCTGACAGATTTACTGTCAGATCGACTATTTCCAGCATGTCCGATCTGCTTTCCAATCAATTTTCTGAATGATTTTTTATAGAAGTGAACAGCAAATTGATCGAAAAATTTAAATTAGATCAGACATGATGGAAATAATCGACCTGACAGTAAATCTGTCAGAAAATTGCATCATGTGTACCTAGCATTACACTACATCTATGCCAGCGTGTGTAGTGTCGGATCCTTCTACTTACCTGTTCTCTGTTTTGGATGGGCTTCTTTGCATTGTGCTACACTGTCCCCTATTTGTAGCTCTGACAGCAGCAAGTAGCACAGAGGACAAAGAAGCAGCGCTGTCCACTGGGGCTCCTTGTGATTTTGCACTCCTGTAGGCATGTGCACAGGAGCCGAGGGAGTGTCATGGGTATGTGTACTTGACAAGTGCTGCTGAGTGCTCATTCATGAGCATCATTTCTGAAGTATGCAAGCCCAGAACACTATCGCCTGCTGTGCATGCAGACAGGAGCGCAAAATTACATGGAGTGGACAGAGCATGCACTGCTTCTTTGTTGAACGGGGCAAAGCAGCAAAACAGAGGGGGGGCCGGTTCAAACAAATCAGAGTTGGACAGAATGGGGGGGGGGGGGGTTGGTGACAGCCGGCCTAGGGCGCTGAAAAGTACAAATCCGGCCCTGTATCCGGGTTACCCGGATATCCGGAATCCGGATGAGCACCCCTGCATAAAGTTATTAGCTTCACCAGCAAGCTCCTCAGTAAACTATGCTAATGCTAATATATACCGGTATTACGCTAATAGTAAAGTATGGAGAAAAAAACAAGGAGAAAAGAAAAACAAGAACAACAAGAAAAAAAGAGTAAATAGGGGAGGAAAAAAAACCCCAAAACCAAAAGAAAAGAAGAACAGGGACACCTAAAGAGCAAGATAAGAAAAATCAGACAGACAGAGAGAAATGATATACCATCCGCTTTTAGAACTCTTTTAGAACTCTTATGTTAGCAATTCACTAATTATTTTGAACTATTAAACTGTCTGCAACTCTCAGGGTAGGAACACACTAGGCAGAATCGCATATACGCTTTCCATAGCACATAGTGGAAAACGCATATGCAATTCTGTCTAGTGGGTTCCCACCCTCAGATAAAGAGAGTCATCTAATGCCTGGTATCAGGGCCAAGGCAGAGGCTGAAGCGGCTCCAGCCTCAGGGCGCAGTGTAGGAGGGGGCGCACAATCCATTCAGCTGTCATTCCCAATTGTGTTTGAAGCACAAAGAAATAAGAAAAGGACATACATAGCAGTGACTGCAAGCCAGATAACTAGAGATTAAGGTGTTGGGGATGTTGGGGCCCTGGGCTCCTCTTAGTCTAATAGCAATCAGTGTGTGACAGCTGGGGTGGAGGGATGGAGGGGCGCACTTTGTAGTCTCAGCCTTGGGTGCTGAAGGACCTTGTCCCGGCTCTGCCTGGTATTCACCATGCAATTTCCTGTGACTAATCGAATTGATTATTTCTGACAGGTCTGATATGATTTCTGATGGTTTTTCTGATCGATTTTCCAAACACTTCTATACAAAAATCGATCAGAAAAAGGATTGGAAATAAGATTGGACCTTTTGGAAATAATTGGTTTGACCCATCTATGTGCAGGGACGGATCAAGACCAAGTTGCGCCTGGGGCAAGGTCAGGTTTTGGCGCCTAAAGGTCAGGCTTTGGCGCCTAAACTGCCATTCATTTTGCCGCCTTTTTAAGAATTCATCAAACTGCGCCTGGGGCAAGATACCCACTTGCCCCCCCCCCCCCCCCCCCCCCCCCCCCCACCCCCCCTAGATCCGTCCCTATCTATGTGACATCAGGCATTAGACCTCCATGCTGTTATACTGGGAGAGGTTTGTTGTTTCCAGTTTCGGCTAACATCTTTCATGCAACCAAGCAAGAAAAGTTACATTAGCTCTTGATGCATAGTCTATATCAATATTGATTCCAAACATAGCTGTAACTGCATGAATATTTTTGACAATTGCAAATTGAGTCTGAAGGAGGTTCTTTAGTCTCTATCCATCCAAAAGGTCTGGAATAATGGACAGCTCCACCATATAGGTAAATAAAACTTTACCGGTAATAGGGCAGTCGGTATAGAGGAGATGGAAGGCAGAGGGAAGTTTCAGGGTAGGGATGAGCTAGTGAAAGTCGTTAAGTCAGATCCACTCAAGAAGAAAAAATCTTCACAAGCCTTGGCCAAAACACATTTTTGGTGGGAGTTGTGCACTTCCTTTTTACATCCAATGTAGTGTTCCCAGATATCCTTGCAAAGGAACAACACCACAGAGACCCTAGCAACCAACAGGAATTATAACATCCTCATCCTTTCATAAAAGAGTGGACATTGTGCACATTTGCACTCGGCCATACCCAGACCTGACAGGTTGCATTTTTTGTCTGCGGGCAATGCCACCGTGTGTCAAATGATGACATTCATGGTGGTACATGGTTAAAAACACTGCCACTCTCTGCATTAAATCGATAGACACTCGTGGCCAGCAGCCTGAACTGTGTGCAGCCATCTGTGGAGAAGGAGCCCAAGATGGGTTAATTATGGCCCGATATGACAAGCTAAGTGATACCTACTGTATCTGATCGATAAACTGAACAAAACTGATTGAAAGTGAGTTGATTGGATAGGTTTAATCAAATCTACCAATCAGCTATTACTCCAAATGGTCAAACTGGTCAATAAGGAAAAGCGATACGTATATGGCCAGCTTTACTACCCTCTTGCCCTGAAAATAAGCCCTACCCCGAAAATAAGCCCTAGCAGAAGTTAAAGAGGAGGAAGAAGTGGCCAGTAAGCAGCGACACAGCCGTGCAGTGCTGAGCGGGCACCTGTCCGGTCATCCCAGCTCACATCCAGGTTATCAGCTGTGTGCTGGGATGACAGGGCAAGTGTCTGATCAGTACAGTAGCATACCTTCAAATCCAGGAAAAGCACAGTACAAAGGAACAGCAAATGTTCTCCTGAGAGACACTTCCTGACAGAAATATAAGACATCCCCGGAAAATAAGCCCTAGCACATCTTTTGGAGCAAAAACAAATATAAGACACTGTCTTTTTTTCGGGGAAACACAGTAAATCCTACTGGTTCTCCATGAGTTAACTGTGTACTCTGGAGAGATATCATTGTATTGCTTTTGTGTACCAGGAGCCTCAGGTAAATCACATTACTCAGAGACATTACCTTACCACGAAGGGCTGCTGCAGGATTTTGATCTTCCATTACTTTGTGTGTATCCTCTGGGTTCCTGATTGCAAAAGTAGGATTTATAAGAGACAGTATTACAGACAATAGGAGCGCCATGTGCTTTGCTTCAAAGGAGATTTTCTTTATTTGTGGCACGGAAAAGCACAACAGGTGCAACATAATAGGCCTGATGCACTAAAGCCGCAATCGGCGGGGATCCTGTTTACTCTCTATGATAAAGCAAATCCCCATGTGTACCCACCTTACCATCACACGCAGCGTATTTACTAACTGATCACCAGCTATGGGTGTGTCCTGACATAACCCAGGCAAAGGTTGCAATCATCACCAGCTAACAATAGGCAAGGCAAAACATTTTTCTTTGTAGCATAAACTTTATATTGTAAAATTTTTCTTCCCAGAATGTTGTAGCCTCTACCAGTTATAATTTACTAGATGTGAAGATTGTTTTTAAAGTACACCTGTAACAAAAACAAACAAACAAAAAAGCCCCTATGAGGTACTTACCTCAGGAGGGGGAATCCTCAGGATCCTAATGAGGCTTCCTCATCCTCCTTATCCTCGGGGATCCAGCACTGGCTCCTCTGAAAATTCCCCGGCAAGTGCCGACAAGCACTGTGGGCAGCAATATTTAACTTTAGAGCTCCATCGCAGTAGACACTGACCGCTTGGGCTCAAGTGGAAATAGCTGAGTCTGATCAGATGCGCTCTACTGCCCAGGCACCAGTCGCCTGCTGTTACAATCTTACCTCCGGGATCCAGTGATGCGGCGGTCTCTGCCAGGAGTCCGTCATGTCCTGGTACTTCCAGGTCTGCGTGACTCTCATGTCCATGGTAACGGGGGTTGGGGTGTCAAAGTGTGCAGAGGCACTACAAGTCACAGCACATCATTTTCCCACCGTGGGTGCTTGCTACATACTGACCTACTGCTTGGTAACGGGGCGGGCGCACACTTCCTGTAGGAAAGAGAGGACGGACTCGTCTACTTAGGCGTCTGTCCTATGCTGCTAGGAGAAGCAAGAGTTAGTGTCAGCTGTTATTTCTTGTCAGCTGACACTTAGGCAGGGCTGTTTCGCTAATTCTGATTGGTGCTTGTGTGTGTGCGGCCGGTCACTGATTGGAGGATGCCTGCTATTTAACCAGTTCAGCTTTCAGTCGTTTTCACTTTATGCATCCGAGCAATGTTCACCTCCCATTCATTAGCCTATAACTTTATCACTACTTATCACAATGAACTGATCTATATCTTGTTTTTTCCACCACCAATTAGGCTTTCTTTGAGGGGTACATTTTGCTAAGAAAAAAAATGAAAAAATTCATTATTTGTCAGTTTTCGGCCATTATAGTTTTAAAATAAAACATGCCTCCATAATTAAAACCCACATATTGTATTTGCCCATATGTCACGGTTATTTCACCGTTTAAATTATGTCCCTATCACAATGTATCGCGACAATATTTTATTTGGAAATAAAAGAGCATTTTTTCCGTTTTGCATCCATCACTATTTACAAGCTTATAAAAAAAATAGAGAGAAATATTTCATCTTTACATAGATATTTAAAAAGTTTAGACCCTTAGGTAAATATTTATGTGTTGTTGTTTTTTTATAGTAATGTTTTTTGTTTTTTTTTAATAAACATTTTATGTGGGCATTTTTGGGAGGGTGGGATATAAATAGTGTTTTATTTGGGGAAATATTTGTGTATTGTAATGTTTTTTTTTACTTTTACTTGTAGTTTTACTTTTTGGCCACAAGATGGCAATCTTGAGTTTGTTTACATGACGTCACTCTTAGAGGGACAGAGCTTCAGAAAAAGCGTAGCTTCCGAGAGAAGCTGTCGCTTTTTCAGCGGGGGAGAGGAATCAGTGATCGGGCACCATAGCCCGATACATTGATTCCTGGGCTACCAAATCCGCGGCTGGGAGTGCGCGTGCACGCGCGCGATCGGCCGCGGGAGCGCGCGGATACGCACGTGGCGTCCTGGACGTAGGTACTACGTCCTGGAGGCATAAATGGTTAAACTTGCTGTGTCTGCTGTACAAACTGCCCGTGATAGCATTAGCTATTCTAGCTGCTGGGTGAGTTGTTCCTTGTTGAATGCTATTTCTACTGCTGGATTCCTGGATTTCTACCTTTGCCTGTTACTCAACCACCCCTGTTTGCTGCCTGGACTGACCTACTGCCTGATTATCATTTTGCCTGTTTGCTGTCTGGACCGATCTTAGAAACCCTTGACCTTGCTTCTGCCTGACCCCTGTGTACTGTGACTCTCTGATTACTGTGTATGACCTCAGATTGTTCCTGGATTGTTACCATTTTCTTGTACCTTCTGTTTGGTCTTTGTGCTCTATTTACCCACCCTGCATTCAGCTCCAATACCTTGCGCCCCAAAGACATGGGTGTAACCGAAGTCAGGTAGGTGTTGTTTCTCACCTCCCGTTCAAGCGGGAACGTGCCACATAAGGAGAAGACAGCAGTGATAGATTGTGGCTGATTCGTGGGTGAATAGGTTGCCAGGCCTTATACCTGCACAGTAGAGTGAACCCAATGGGGCTCGGCTATTCCCACCGGAGGCTGATCAGAAAGCTTCTACTGCGCTGGAGCCCAAAAGGTAAATATTGTCACAAGATGAGTTCGGTGGCTTACTGTGCTGGATGTAGGAGGCCGAAGGAAAGCCTCATTAGGATCCAGAGCCTTGCGTGCATGAAATAAAGGCACGAGGAAATAAGGGTGCAGGTGGATAACGAAACTGTAATCAACGATAAAGACAGTTTTCAACTGGGCATGATGTGAAGCCAAAACCATGCAAATGATAACTGAGCATCATTGTAAAACAGGTGTGAAATGAAAATAAAAAGATATTTACTTTAAACACTGTTTCATTAATCAATAATATAACTTCACTTAACCCTACTCTCACGCAGAACCCTCACATGGTGGTCTCTAACCTTAATATCCACATGGTGGTGTCTAACCCTAAGACACCCCCCCCCCCCCCCCCCCCCCGTTGGTGCCTAAACCATAGACCCATCTGGTGGTGCCTAATCCTAGGACCTCCACTGGTGGTGCCTAACCATAAGACCCCCCCCCCCCCGATGGTGCCTAACCCTAAAACCCCCCTCTCCTGACGCCCTTTCAAATGTAGAAATGATAACATATTTGATAACATAAAATTTGTACATACAAACAAAATAATGTCAAAAACTATAACATTGCAAGTTTCAAAACCATAACAAATTTCAAAAACTTTAATGTTCCAATGTTGAAAACGATATTTATTGCTGCGCCCAAATTTCTGCTTTGGGCGCCGTATTCAGTGGTGCTCAAATACCCCTTTTAAAAATTCGAATTTGGTCGAATTCGAATAGTAAATTATTCGAGGTCAGTCGAATATTCGAGTCGAATATTTTTTACTATTCGATTCGACCTCGGACTTCGAGCTCACTATTCGAGTCGGTATTCGAGCTCACTATTCGAGCTGACTATTCGAATTGGCCCAAAATAGCTTCCAACACTTGTTTTGAGGGTGAATGATGCAAGAAACATCTTTTTTTCCAAGTAACAACAGCAAGTGATTATGTGGGGATGTTCCTTTAAAAAAAAATGTGGAAAGAGAAGTTGTGTCCTTAATTTGGTTCAGTAGTGTAGTGTTACTGTATATACTTGTTCTTCTTCTTCTTTATCTTTCTTAATCTTCTTCTAGATCTTCTTCTTCTTCTTCTTCTTCTTCTTCATCATCTTCTTCTTCTTCTTCATCTTCATCTTCTTCATCTTCTTCTTCATCTTCTTCTTCTTCTTCTTCATCTTCTTCTTCTTCTTCATCTTCTTCATCTTCTTCATCTTCATCTTCTTCATCTTCATCTTCTTCATCTTCATCTTCTTCTTCATCTTCTTCATCTTCTTCATCTTCTTCATCTTCTTCTTCTTCTTCTTCATCTTCTTCTTCTTCTTCTTCATCTTCTTCATCTTCTTCTTCTTCTTCTTCATCTTCTTCATCATCTTCTTCTTCTTCTTCATCTTCATCTTCTTCATCTTCTTCTTCATCTTCTTCATCTTCTTCTTCATCTTCTTCTTCTTCATCTTCTTCTTCTTCATCTTCTTCTTCTTCATCTTCTTCTTCTTCTTCTTCATCTTCTTCATCATCTTCTTCTTCTTCTTCATCTTCATCTTCTTCATCTTCTTCTTCATCTTCTTCTTCTTCATCTTCTTCTTCTTCTTCATCTTCATCTTCTTCATCTTCATCTTCTTCTTCTTCATCTTCTTCTTCATCTTCTTCTTCATCTTCTCCTTCTCCTTCTTTTTCAATATCGTCTTCTTCTTCTTCTTCACGTATTTCTCTTTTCAAATTTTTTTTTAAAGAAATGCAGCTATTTTTGAGCGTAACAAATAGCTGGTGGGCGCACGCATGTTGGAAGCGCCATTGTATGTGCTCCCTGGCAGTGGAAACACAAAGACAGCAGGAGGTAAATTCAGCAGCAGGAGGAGGAGGATGAGTGTGTGGCAGCAGGCAGTCAATGAGGCAGGCAGCTCGCCGTGACATAATAGCCCTGGTACCTAGCGGTGATACCAGGGCTGTAAATAAACACAACAGGAGGTCCCAGACAGCGGTCGTGCAGCCCACATTGTGTCCAATACACAACTGGGACAACACAGTTTTCAACCCGGGCACCTCAGAAAAATTAAACCTTTTTTTTTTTTTATTGGTTTTTTTTGGTTTTGGTTTTACAACCAATATAGCTATTGTTTTGACGTAATAGCTGGTGGCAGAGTGGCAGCAGAAGGTAATTCTGTGTACCCTGGCAGTGGGAAACACAGACAGACAGCAGCAGCAGGAGGAATGGAGGAGCAGTGTGAGCAGCTATTGTTGTGACGTAATAGCTGGTGGCAGAGTGGCAGCAGACGGTAATTCTGTGTACCCTGGCAGTGGGAAACACAGACAGACAGCAGCAGCAGGAGGAATGGAGGAGCAGTGTGAGTGTGGCAGCAGGTAGGCAGCGTGACATAATAGCCCTGGTACCTAGCGGTGATACCAGGGCTGTAAATAAACACAACAGGAGGTCCCAGACAGCGGTCGTGCAGCCCACATTGTGTCCAATACACAACTGGGACAACACAGTTTTCAACCCGGGCACCTCAGAAAAATTAAACCTTTTTTTTTTTTTATTGGTTTTTTTTGGTTTTGGTTTTACAACCAATATAGCTATTGTTTTGACGTAATAGCTGGTGGCAGAGTGGCAGCAGAAGGTAATTCTGTGTACCCTGGCAGTGGGAAACACAGACAGACAGCAGCAGCAGGAGGAATGGAGGAGCAGTGTGAGCAGCTATTGTTGTGACGTAATAGCTGGTGGCAGAGTGGCAGCAGACGGTAATTCTGTGTACCCTGGCAGTGGGAAACACAGACAGACAGCAGCAGCAGGAGGAATGGAGGAGCAGTGTGAGTGTGGCAGCAGGTAGGCAGCGTGACATAATAGCCCTGGTACCTAGCGGTGATACCAGGGCTGTAAATAAACACAACAGGAGGTCCCAGACAGCGGTCGTGCAGCCCACATTGTGTCCAATACACAACTGGGACAACACAGTTTTCAACCCGGGCACCTCAGAAAAATTAAACCTTTTTTTTTTTTTATTGGTTTTTTTTGGTTTTGGTTTTACAACCAATATAGCTATTGTTTTGACGTAATAGCTGGTGGCAGAGTGGCAGCAGAAGGTAATTCTGTGTACCCTGGCAGTGGGAAACACAGACAGACAGCAGCAGCAGGAGGAATGGAGGAGCAGTGTGAGCAGCTATTGTTGTGACGTAATAGCTGGTGGCAGAGTGGCAGCAGACGGTAATTCTGTGTACCCTGGCAGTGGGAAACACAGACAGACAGCAGCAGCAGGAGGAATGGAGGAGCAGTGTGAGTGTGGCAGCGGGTAGGCAGCGTGACATAATAGCCCTGGTACCTAGCGGTGATACCAGGGCTGTAAATAAACACAACAGGAGGTCCCAGACAGCGGTCGTGCAGCCCACATTGTGTCCAATACACAACTGGGACAACACAGTTTTCAACCCGGGCACCTCAGAAAAATTAAACCTTTTTTTTTTTTATTGTTTTTTTTTGGTTTTGGTTTTACAACCAATATAGCTATTGTTTTGACGTAATAGCTGGTGGCAGAGTGGCAGCAGAAGGTAATTCTGTGTACCCTGGCAGTGGGAAACACAGACAGACAGCAGCAGCAGGAGGAATGGAGGAGCAGTGTGAGCAGCTATTGTTGTGACGTAATAGCTGGTGGCAGAGTGGCAGCAGACGGTAATTCTGTGTACCCTGGCAGTGGGAAACACAGACAGACAGCAGCAGCAGGAGGAATGGAGGAGCAGTGTGAGTGTGGCAGCAGGTAGGCAGCGTGACATAATAGCCCTGGTACCTAGCGGTGATACCAGGGCTGTAAATAAACACAACAGGAGGTCCCAGACAGCGGTCGTGCAGCCCACATTGTGTCCAATACACAACTGGGACAACACAGTTTTCAACCCGGGCACCTCAGAAAAATTAAACCTTTTTTTTTTTTTATTGGTTTTTTTTGGTTTTGGTTTTACAACCAATATAGCTATTGTTTTGACGTAATAGCTGGTGGCAGAGTGGCAGCAGAAGGTAATTCTGTGTACCCTGGCAGTGGGAAACACAGACAGACAGCAGCAGCAGGAGGAATGGAGGAGCAGTGTGAGCAGCTATTGTTGTGACGTAATAGCTGGTGGCAGAGTGGCAGCAGACGGTAATTCTGTGTACCCTGGCAGTGGGAAACACAGACAGACAGCAGAAGGGCAGTACACAGCAGCAGCCCACTGTAGGTGTGAAATGTGTGGCTGCAGGCGACGTAATAGTCAAAGTGAACCAGGCTGGCTTAGTGAGCAGGAGCCAGGAGGTGGTAAAGGGTGGTAA
The DNA here is from genome assembly GCF_040937935.1 of Hyperolius riggenbachi. Taxonomy (NCBI): domain Eukaryota; kingdom Metazoa; phylum Chordata; class Amphibia; order Anura; family Hyperoliidae; genus Hyperolius; species Hyperolius riggenbachi. The sequence goes on from NC_090654.1 coordinate 62,089,588, forward strand.
GGCACATTAACGATGGTACTAAGTTCCGGCAGCCAGTTCATGTCCCCCTCTCGCCGACAACAGGGGCCAGGAACTCGCCTTCCACCCACGCCTGGTTCATCTTGAGAAACGTCAGTCTGTCCACAGACTTGTGAGACAGACGTGAGCGTTTCTCGGTGACCACGCCACCAGCTGCACTGAAGCAGCGCTCGGACAGCACGCTGGAAGGGGGGCAGGACAGCACTTCCAGGGCGTACTGCGCCAGCTCGCTCCAGATCTCCATGCGCTTGACCCAATACTCCATGGGATCAACAGGGGCATCGCTGTCAAGCCCGCTGTAGGACCCCATGTAGTCAGCCACCATGCGGGTCAGGCGCTGGCTGTGACCGGAGGAGGATGCTGCTGCATGCATCTCCTCTCTAGTCACTGCTGCCGGAGCCTCTACAGTCCTGTAGAGCTCGTGGCTGAGAGACAGCAGGTCTGTGGGGCGCTTGCTGCTGCTGGATGCAGGCACCTGCTGCTGCCTCTGTGCTGGCTGCTGGACAGTGGGGGTGGAAGGCTGGGGGAAGGCTTCCTCCAAGCGCTCAACAAGGGCCTGCTGCAAGCTCCTTATTTGTTGCGCTGGGTCTCCTCCTGCAGGCGGCAGGAACTGGCTCAACTTCCCCTTGAGGCGTGGGTCCAACATCATGCTGATCCAGATGTCCTCCCTCTGCTTCATCTGGATCACCCTGGGGTCCCTGCGCAGGCACGTCAGCATGTGCGCTGCCATTGGGAAGAGGCGGGCCACGTCTGCTGGCACATCGACGTCAGTGCTGTCCTCCTCATCCTCCTCCTCTGCTGCCTCATCCTCTCTCCACCCCCGCACCAACTCAGCTGCACTGCGCTGATCCCCCTCATCAGCAGCCAGGTCAGGGACCTCCACCAAGTCCTCCTCCTCCTCCCCCTCAGAGGTGGACTGTGCAGCTGCTTGCCGCTCCTGCTGGTCCAAGGCTGCCGCTCCCTGTGCCAGCAAAGCATCGAGTGCCCTGTTCAGCAGAGAAACCAGGGGCACCCACTCGCAGACCATAGCATGGTCCCTGCTCACCATGTTTGTGGCCTGCAGGAAGGGAGCCAGCACTAAGCACACCTGCTGCATGTGCCTCCAGTCATCATCGGGGACGATGGACGGGATGTTGCTGGTCTTGTCCCTTCTCTGAGCTGCGGAAACAGTGGCCAGGGCAAGGTAGTGGTTGACAGCGTGCTTCTGTTCAACCAGACGCTCCAACATCGCCAGGGTGGAGTTCCAGCGAGTCGGAACGTCAATGATCAGCCGATGGCGTGGCAGATCCAGCTCCTTTTGCACGTCTTCCAGGCTCGCACAGGCTGCAGCCGAGCGCCGGAAGTGACGCACAACGTTCCTTGCCGTTTCCAGCAGCTCGTCCATCCCCTGGTAGGTGCGCAGGAACTTCTGCACCACCAGGTTCAGCACGTGGGCAAGACAGGGGATGTGGGTCAGGTTTCCCCTGTCTATGGCAGCAACCAGATTGGCCCCATTGTCGGACACCACCTCTCCGACTCTGAGGCCTCTGGGGGTCAGCCAAATCCGCTCCTGCTCCTGGAGTTTGGCCAACACGTGGGCTGCCGTCAGCTTGGTCTTGCCAAGGCTGACCAAGTGCAGCAGCGCTTGGCAGTGGCGGGCCTTCACACTGCTGCTGAGGCGGGGGGTTTGGCCAGGTGTGGCGGAGGATGGCAGAGGATCGGAGGAACCCGCTGCAGTTCCCCTGACCCTGCGGGGTGGCACCACCCACTGTGTTGCTGCTGCTGCTGTGCCCGCTGCTGCTCTCCCATCCTCACCCCCTTCCACCAAGCTGACCCAGTGGACAGTGAAGGACAGGTAGCGGCCTGTCCCGAAGCGGCTGCTCCAGGAGTCCATGGTGACGTGGACCCTTTCACCAACCGCGTGCTCCAGCCCTCGCTCCACATTGGCCATCACAAAGCGGTGCAGTGCAGGAATGGCCTTGCGGGCGAAGAAGTGTCTGCTGGGGAGCTGCCAGTCTGGGGCTGCACAAGCAAGCAGCGCCCGCATGTCGCTCCCCTCCTGCACGAGCGTGTACGGCAGGAGTTGGGAGCACATGGCCCGTGCCAGCAAGCCGTTCAGCTGCCGCACGCGACGGCTGCTGGGAGGCAGAGCCCTAACCACCCCCTGGAAGGACTCGCTCAAAAGGCTCTGGCGTGCCTTTTTGCTGGCACGGGAATCAGCAGACGGAGCAGAGGAGGCCACTGAGGACTGGCTGCCAGAACAGGCCTCAGTGTCGGCGGCAGGAGTTGCAGAGGGGGGAGGAGCAGGGCGTTTCCGCACTCCTGCTGGTGCTGCTGGAGGAGCAGGAGGGCGGGTGGCTGCTGTTGCTGCTGCTGCTGCTGAAGGCTGTGCAGTGATGGGATTGGTGCCACTGCCAGCACCAGATGCCTTCAGCCTCTGGAACTCCTCATGCTGGTGGAAGTGTTTCGCAGAAAGGTGGTTGATCAGCGAGCTGGTGCTGAACTTCAAGGGGTCTGCACCTCTGCTCAACTTCCGCTGACAGTGGTTGCAAGTGGCGTACTTGCTGTACACTGTGGGCATGGTGAAAAACCGCCAGATTGGTGACAAAAACATCCCCCTACGGCATGGAAGCGCTGCTGCCTGTTTCCCTGTGGTGGTTGGGGGGGGGGGGGGGTCTTGGGTGCGGCTGGTGGTGGTACTGGCTGATGCTGCTGCTGCTGCTGCTGAGCCTGAGACACCAGCAGGCTGTGGGACGCTGCCAATGCTTGCAATGATGCGCCTCCTTGCAAGGCCCACAACCGCATCCTCCTCCTCCTCCTCAGAGCTGCTGAGGACGACATCCTCTGGATGTGTTGGCACCCAGTCTCTGTCTGTCACCGGGTCATCATCATCATGCCCCTCCTGAAACATGTCCTGCTCTGATGATGACCCCCCAAACTCCTCTGCTGATGCATGGATGGGACGCTTGACTGTCGCCACAGTCTTGCTGTCCAATCCCTCCTCCCCCAAAGTGCCCATCAGCATCTCCTCCTCCAAATCGCCAACAACAGCATTCAATTGACTCATCATGCCTGGGGTCAAAAGAGTGCTGAATGAGAGGTCGGCGACTGACGGTGAACTGGCCTCCTCCCCAGACCCTGCTGGGCGGCTGCTGCGAACAGGGGTGGTGGTGGTGGTGGTGGTGAGGGTGGAGGCCTCGGATGCAGAGCTGATGGCGGGCTGCTCATCCTCCGTCATGAGTTGCACCACAGTGTCTGCATCCTTTTCCTCAATGGGACGTTTCCGACCCGGCTGGAGGAAAATGGGAGCAGGTGCTACACGCTGCTGCTGCTGTGTCTCTGCAGCGTGAGTTGCAGATGCTCCTCCTGGGCGGCGCCCAAGGCGTCCACGGCCAGTGGCTATGGGAGGAATGTTAGCCACTGACGCTGCTGCTGCTGCTGCGGAACTGTGCATGGTGGCGCGCCCGCGGCCGCGGCTTGCCACAATGCTGCTCCCTCTCTTCCTGATTCCCTTGCTGCCCTTCCCCTTGCCCAAACCGCGCTGGCTGCCACTTCCAGACATCTTCAATGTTTTGGGCGTATAGACAAAAGTTTTGTAAAAGGGCGGGTGAAAAGTGGGGTACTTTAATGGAGTGGGTTGGTTGGTGAGGTGACTGAGTGAGTGTCCCCTAGTACAGTAAGTAAGTATTAACAGTCAGGAAGTACAACTAGCAGTTACAATAATCAGTAGTAGTAATCACAAGTAAATTTAGTGTGTGTACACTCAGACAGTGAGTGCACGCACGCAGGAGCTAGTAGCCTATGGACACAGTGACTGAGTGTCCTAGACTCCTAGTACGGTAAGAGTAAGTAAGTAGTAACAGTAAGTAGAACTAACTAATAACAATAATCAATCAGCGATCAGAAGGAAATGGAGTGTGGGTGGTGTGTGTGTACACTCAGACAGTGAGTGCACGCACGCAGGAGCTAGTAGCCTATGGACACAGTGACTGAGTGTCCTAGACTCCTAGTACAGTAAGAGTAAGTAAGTAGTAACAGTAAGTAGAACTAACTAATAACAATAATCAATCAGCGATCAGAAGGAAATGGAGTGTGGGTGGTGTGTGTACACTCAGACAGTGAGTGCACGCACGCAGGAGCTAGTAGCCTATGGACACAGTGACTGGGTGTCCTAGACTCCTAGTACAGTAAGAGTAAGTAAGTAGTAACAGTAAGTAGTAGAACTAACTAATAACAATAATCAATCAGCGATCAGAAGGAAATGGAGTGTGGGTGGTGTGTGTACACTCAGACAGTGAGTGCACGCACGCAGGAGCTAGTAGCCTATGGACACAGTGACTGAGTGTCCTAGACTCCTAGTACAGTAAGTAGTAACAGTAAGTAGTAGAACTAACTAATAACAATAATCAATCAGCGATCAGAAGGAAATGGAGTGTGGGTGGTGTGTGTACACTCAGACAGTGAGTGCACGCACGCAGGAGCTAGTAGCCTATGGACACAGTGACTGAGTGTCCTAGACTCCTAGTACAGTAAGAGTAAGTAAGTAGTAACAGTAAGTAGAACTAACTAATAACAATAATCAATCAGCGATCAGAAGGAAATGGAGTGTGGGTGTGTGTACACTCAGACAGTGAGTGCACGCACGCAGGAGCTAGTAGCCTATGAACACAGTGACTGAGTGTCCTAGACTCCTAGTACAGTAAGAGTAAGTAGTAACAGTAAGTAGAACTAACTAATTACAATAATCAATCAGCGATCAGAAGGAAATAGAGTGTGTGTTGTGTGTGTACACTCAGACAGTGAGTGCGCACACGCAGGAGCTAGTAGCCTATATGAACAGTGACAGTGAGTGTCCCTACGGGTACAGTAAGAGTAAGTAGTAAGTAAGTACAACTAACAATAATCAATCAGTAATCAGAAGGAAATAGAGTGTGTGTACACACAGACAGTGAGTGAGTGCACACACGCAGGAGCTAGCTAGTAGCCTATAAACAGTGACAGTCAGTGAGTGTCCTACTCCTAGTACAGTATAACTACAATACTATTAGTAAAGGACAGCAGAAATACTGGTATAGATGATGAGAGAAATAAACAGAGGACAGCTGCCCACAGAGGCAAGGCCCCCCTGAGGCCTAAACCTGTAAGCTTGCAGCAGCTGCCTGTCTCTAATGTAACACACAAGCTACTAACTAAAATACAATGTCTATCTAAATAACAACAATACAGGTGTATATGGCAGGTGTAGGTGAGCAAAAACGCTAGGTAAATGAACACAATAGAGCACTTGCTAAGCCAAAGCACAAAGGAGCAGATCTCTCTCTGTACAAGTCTCAGGCAAGCATGGAAAACCCGAACATGGCGGCCGCTATTTATAGGGTAGGGGCTGGCCAGGGTCCCCCTCTGTGATTGGCTGCCGTCAGAGGGCCTGGGAGCCCTCTGATTGGCTCTAAGCACATCAATCTGGGCTATGACGCTATTCGAGCTCGGTACCGAGCTCGAATAGCGCCGGTTTGCTCGAATAGCTCGAATAGTGAATGGGCTATTCGAGTGTTCTCGAATAGCCCATTCGAATAGCTACAGCTATTCGGAGCTCGAATACCGAGCTCGAATAGCTGAAAAAGAGCTCGAATATTCGAGCTACTCGAATATTCGAGCTCTGCTGAGCACCACTAGCCGTATTAATGATATTTGTATTAGCGCTTATGGGAAGCCCAAATCATCCATTAGGCCCCGTTCACATCACAAACGCGGACGGGCACGCACGCGGAACGCAACGCGTTCGAATGCACGCCATCCGCGTTTGTGTGCGTTGCGTGGCTGATCCCATCACTGAGAAGTGAATGGGACAGCCACGCGTTTTTACAAAAAATGCGTGCAGCATGCGTTCCCGGACCGCACAGGTCCGGAACACATGCAGTGTGAACATCAGACAGTGCACTCTATGCACTGTCTGATGTCGTGCGTGTCGGCCACCTGCACGCGTTTCCAAAACGCGGCTGGAAACGCGTGCAGTGTGAACGGGGCCTTAGCCTCAGGCGCCCTTTTTTCCTGCTTCCAGAGGCTACCCCCTCCTGAGGTAAGTACCGACCAGGGGCTTTTATTTTCATTTCATTACAGATTTTGTTTCATTCTAAACAGCAGTCATGACAGTCTGTTTTACAACTGAACAAAGGAGTTTTTACACCAAACAGAAATACTGACCCTTTGAACTTTCCAATACTAAGGGCCCTTTTCCGTTAGCTGCATTCGGCTTCAAAAAGTGTGGTAAATTTCGATATTTGTTTTCCACTAGCATGCTGTATTTTTCCCTGAACACAATTGCCTGTCTGCCTGCGCAAATCTCTGTGCGATCGTGTTTCGTTCCCAACAGCTGCAAGGCGCAATCACGGCAAGTGAAAAAAGAGGCTTGCGTAATCACAAGCACAGCACGATTTGTGCTTGCTAGTGAAAAAGGGCCCTAAACCTTATCTGCAGTGTTCCCTCAGCTCTTAACAAGGTTTTGCCTTCTATTTACTTCTCAGTACTTGGGGACTCAGTGCTGCTCGGATACCCCTTTTCAAAATCCAGATTGACCCGGATCCAGATACCCAGATATCCGGATCCAGATCGGATATCCGGATTTGGCCATTTTGGTATCCGACCCGGATTGGATATCCGACCCCAGTATCCGGGATATCCAGGCAAATTCGGATATCTGGATAGAAAAAACGGAAGTGGCCTTTAAATTGCTTTAAAAACTTTTTTTTAGGGTAAATGAGGCATGTAGCATCATTATTTTTTTAAAGGGAAACACTAATTGATGATGTGGAGACTTAAAATCCCCCCCCCCCCAAAAAAAAATGTCAATTAACATCAGGACTAGGTTACAGACAGTGGTCGTGCAGCCCACGATGTGTCCAAAGTCCAACCGCACAACTGGGATAAGGCAGTTTTCAGGCCAGACACCTCCAAAAAATTACGCAGCAATTGTGTTTTGGGTTAAATATAGGTGGTATCAGCACACCAGCAGTGGCCTGTGGCACCCTGGTGGTGGGAGCAGCAAAGGCAGCAGGAGCAGGGCAATGCAGCAGCAGCAGGTGTAACGTCTGCCAGGAGCATGCCGGACGTGGCAGTGGAACGTGGCACGTAGCACTTGGCATGTGGCACTTGGCACGTGGCACTTTTCACTTGGCACGTGGCACTTTGCACGTGCCATGTGACTTTTGCCACGTGCAAAGTGCCACACACAAAGTGCCACGTGCCATGTGCAAAGTGCCAAGTACAAAGTGCCATGTGCAAAGTGCCACGTGCAAAGTGCTACGTGCCACGTGCAAAGTGCTACGTGCCATGTGCAAAGTGCCACGTGCAAAGTGCCACATGCAAAGTGCAAAGTGCCACACCGCGTGGCACTTTGCACGTGGCACTTTGCACTTGGCACGTGGCACGTAGCACTTGGCACTTGGCATGTGGCACTTTGCACGTGGCCAAGTGCCATGTGCAAAGTTACACATGCAAAGTGCAAAGTGCCACGTGCAAAGTGCCATGTGCAAAGTGCCATGTGCCACGTGCAAAGTGCCACGTGCAAAGTGCAAAGTGCCACGTGCCAAGTGCAAAGTGCCACGTGCAAAGTGCCTCGTGCCAAGTGCCTAGTGCCGAGTGACAGTCAGACAGCAGAGGAGAGGACACTAACTGTCACACTGGCACTGCTCAGCAGCACAGCAGTTCTGTAGTAAGCTAACACAGTAGTACTACTACTCTAACAACTACTAGCACTGACTGCAGTACTACAGTACTAACTACACAATAACACAGTAATCCTATTCCCTAATCCCTAACCTAATTTATACTGTAGCTAGCCAAGGCTAATAGCTGGCCAGCAGGCAGCAGCTGGCCTGGTCTGTGCACAGCACACACACAGACACATAGCAGCTGCAGCAGCACTGCAGCACACACTGAAGGGGTTAAAGCACAGTGAAGGGGTTAATCACTGAACAGCTTTAGGTTTATCAGGCCCAGTGCACACCAAAACCGCTAGCAGTTCGTCAAAACGCTAGTGGTTTTGCAGAGAGACAATATTTGCCGGGTGCACACCGAGCGGATTTTGTATGTGATCCGCCGGCCGCATTTGCATCAGCATCCGCGTGGCTAATGTATCTCTATGGGCTGGTGCACACCGGCGGTTTGAAGTTTTAAGCAAACCGCAAACGTGCAGCAAGAGGCACGTTTGCGGCTTGCTAAAAACCTCAAACCGCCGGTGTGCACCAGCCTATAGAGATACATTAGCCACGCGGATTTTCAAGCGGATGCGGCCGGCGGATCCGCTCAGTGTGCGCTGAGCCTGACTGTGTAAGCACTTGCTAAGCCAGCAACACTGGAGCATATCAGTGAGCATTTACAAGCAAGGACGATATGTCTCATCATGGTAGCCCTCATTATTATACAGGGGGGCTGGCCAGTGTTCATTTTTGTGATTGGGTGCCAGGGCTTAGGTTGGGAGCCCTTTTATTGGCTCAATGAGGTCAGGTGGGGCTGGCCAGGGTTCCCCTCTGTGATTGGTTGCTAGGGCTTCTGCTGGGAGCCTTCTGATTGGCTAAATGACGGCCTGGACCTCTTACAGTATCTCAATAGTCGGATTTACACGGATATCTGCATTGCCATCCAACTATATGCAGATAGCTATCCGGATTTCTGTAGAAATCTGGTATCTGAATCCGAATCGAATAGCTGAAAAATGGTCGGATATCCGGGTTACCCAGATATCCGGAATCTGGATGAGCACCACTAATTGGGGTTACATTTTTAAATGCAACATTTGCATAGATAACAGCTCTTTTAAACAGCTCGTTTTAACACTTACTGCAAAGGACCTCAGACTTCTTAGTGGGACTAGTACTACATGTACTATGTTTATCTCATTTAATTTCAGGTACCCTTTAAAGAGAATCTAACAAAAAAAAAAAAAACAATCCTTGGGAGGGGGAAGCCACTGTATCCCAATAGGATTTCCCCCATCCTCACCCTCTGGGAACCAGCGTTGGCAGTTGCCGAACACTAGTGAGGTAAATATTTACCTACCGCGATCCAGCGCAGGCACAGTAGTGGCTTTCTGATCTGGCTCAGGTGGAAATAACCAAGTCTGATTGGGTACACTCTACTGCACAGGCAACTTGCGCCAGCACAGTAGAGTGGACCCCATTGAGCTTGGCCATTTCCGGTGGAGAGCATTGGAAAGCCGCTTGTAATGATCCGCTCAGCTGGATGCACTGGCAGACAGCTGTTTGACCATTCCTCTAGTCTGTGGGCTGCAGGTCTCTGCAAGAGAGACCTGTCTTTCCATTACAAGTTTCTGGTCTGTTCTGCTGCTGAGGAATTTGCATACACTCGTTATGCAAATCCCCTACCTGCCTCCTTTGATGACTGGCAGTATAAAGAGCTATGTTTCCCAGAGTCCTTTGCTGGTCATAAGGGTTAGTCCTGTGGAACACTCTTGGAGTGTCAGCCTTGCTCATTGTTTGAATATTAGTTTAGAGTAATTCCTGGAACTGCACTAGGCAGATTCCTTAGTGCAGTTAGGATTGCATATCTGTTTTGTTTGTCTGTTGCGATTGTTCTGTCCCAGCGGTGGTCGACAGGAAGTCGTTCTGATCTTTGTTCTTGGAGTATAGCTGGAGCAGCGGTTGCTACCAGCTATCTCTTCTAATCTGTCTTGCCTGGATCGCACTCGCCTTGCGCTAGTTCTGTGGCTCCTATCTCTCGCTTATTCCTGTTTTCGTGTATCTGTCTTGTTTGCTACGAACGCTTGCTGGAGGCTCGGTGAGGTAACCGTTAAGCAAGCGCTCGCGTCCTCTGTTTCATGTTTGTCTGTCGGTGGTTAGTTAGGCGTGCTTGTCTCTGTTGTGCTTATCACGCGGAGACCGCGCATAAACGCGTGTACTGTTGCGAATGAGTGCGGTGTTCGCGTTTAGCTAGCGTTTGTTATTTTCCTTATCTTCTCATTGTATGATTTGCTGTGCCTTTGCTACTCTCGTGCTCTGCCTTGCTGTAGCCTTGTGTCACCTCTGGCAATCACCTCTCTCGCGATTGCGTTCCTACTTCATATCTGCTGTTGTGTATGCACCGTCGCGGGTTGGCGACTAGTTTGGTGCACACACATACTATCTGTCCCTTTGCTCAATCTCATTCGCAAATCGCTTCTCAGGCGATTGCGTTCTCACTCGGTTTCCTTTGTTGTGTGTCCGCCGTCGCAGGTGGCGGCTAGATTGGTGGACATACATACATTCCTCATCTGTGCTTATTCGGTCTTGTGTCGCTGTTAGCAATCGCCATCTCTGGCGATTGCCTTCTCACTTTGTCTTCATGGTTGTGTGTTCATCGTCGCAGGGTGGCGACTAGTTTGGTGGACACGCATACCCTCTGTCGCTTTGATCTCTCTCTTTCAGGGCTATCTTGCCCTGCATTTCTTCCCTTCGTGCAATTCCTGTCTTGCGTCTGTGGCAGGGCAGAGGAGCTGTTCATCTGCACTCCACAGCTCCTCCTGCCGACAGGAATTTCCCTCTACAGGTGCATTGCACCTTTTGCTGGGTTCCCTCAAATTACACGCTTGTGGAGGATTTCCGCAGTGTCAGCGCACGTCTTGTGCGCTGATCACGGAGAGAATTCCACAATCGTTACACCGCTATTGAGTCTGCGCTGGAGCCGGGGAAGGTAAATACTGCATGCGCTACAGCACCTACATCACAACCGACAGGCTGTATTTTAGGGGCTGCCAGCGCTGGATCCCTGAAGCTTGAAAGGATAAGGGGAGCCTCATTAGGATCCAGAGGCTTCCCTCTCCCAAAGTAAGTATCCCCCAGAGGGGGAAGGGGGGTGTATTTGTGTTACAGATCCACTTTAAAGGTTGTACGAAAACAGCCAAAAAGCTTGTTTTATCTTGTCCTTATAAGGAATGAAGAAAGAAAGATTATTTTCAAATGATTATATACTGTAAAGTTGTGATATAAGAGGTCTGAATAATTCCTGAATGCTTGATACATACATCTCCGCTGATCCAGAGTACCAGTGGTGCAGTAAGTGAATTAAAGTTAACCTTAACTGAGTAAAGAAAAAAAAAGGTTTCACTTACCTGAGGCTTCCACCAGCTCCCTGCAGACATCCTCTGCCTGTGCTGGGACAAGCTGATCCTCTGGTCCCCCACAGCCAGCTAGTTTCGTTTTTGGCAACTGGGCAGTCGCCAGGCCAGTGCAACTGCCCTTGATTGCACTCCCGTCGCCATGGCCATCCTGTGCACTTCTCCTGTGCAAAATGGCCCGGGAACGGGCCAGTCACCAAAAACAAAACTAGCTTGCTTCGGGGGGCCCGGAGGCACAGGACATCTGCAGGGGCTGGTGGAAGCCCCAGGTAAGTAAACCTTTTTTTTTATACTCGGTTACGGTTCAACTTAAAGTATATCATATTTCCAGGTGTTATACTAATAATGGTAAATACATGGAAAATAAACTGAAAATAAAAATATGAGACACCAGGAAAGTTCAGTTTAGAAATCCAGCCCAGAATGCTAAACAGCAGAAATGCAGAAATGTCTCATGTAAAATCTGCTTCATACAGCTTTAAAACAAAATAAATAACAGATGTTTGAACTTTACAACCATGTTTTGTTAGCAGGATTGTTGCCTCAGCCAAATAGAAAGGTTTTGGCTTCTGTTTACTTATCTAAATTTGACATTCTCATTTGCAGAGATAAAAGCTCTAATTTTTTAAACCCTTTTTTTTAACCCTTTTTATTAAAAACAATAAAAAGGGAATCTCAGATAAGCTATTAGTAGGGCTAGTATTATAAGTACCCATGTTTAGCTCATGTTAGTTCAAGTGCATTTTAAGTTCACTTAAAGTGAACCCAAATTGAGAGGGATGTGGAGGCTGTCATATTTATTTCCTTTTAAACAATACAATACCAGTTGCCTGGTTGTCCTGCCGATCGACTGCTTCTAATACTTTAGCCATAGACCCTGACCAAGCATGCAGATCAGATTTTTCTGACAAATATCTGACAAGATTGGCCACATGCTTGTTTCAGGTGTATGATTCAGACAGTACTGCAGCTCAAAGATCAGCAAGACTGCCAGGTAACTGGTATTGTTTAAGAGGAAATAAATATGGAAGCCTCCATATCCCTATCACTTCAGGTATCCTTTAAATTCACAGAAAAGTAAACTATTGATACTCTTATTTATAGCACATAAATAAAGATACAGAATGTTTCATTGTTGTGTAGCACTACCACCCACCCCTCTTCTGATGGTATATTTTGTGCTTCCCTACCATTCCCAATGATCACCGAACCTTCTGACTGGACCAGGCACCATATTGTTTGCCATACATTGAGTTAAAGGCACTCAGAGCTGGGAAAAATAAAATGTTTTATACATACCTGGGGGCTTCCTTCAGCCCGATACACTCGGATCGCTCCCATGCCGCCATCCTCAGCCTTCTGCAGCTCCGATACCGGGTCCAGGGCACACTTTTCCTGCGTAGACCTGGGCCGACTGACGGAAGTGCAGGTACCCAGTACCAAAGCTGCGGGCAGAGGAGGACGGCGGCATGGGAGCGATCCTAACGTATGGGGCTGGAGATAGCCCCAGGTATGTATAAAACGTTTTCTTTTTCCCAGCTCTAAGTCCCTTTAAAGGACAACTGCAGGTAGAAGAATAAGGAGGCTGCCATATTTATTTCCTTTTAAACAATACCAGTTGCCTGGCAGCCCTGCTGGTCTATTTGGCTGCAGTGGTGTCCGAATCACACTGGGAACAAGCATGCAGCTAACCTTATCAGATCTGACTGTCAAAAACACCTGATCTACTGTATGCTTATTCAGGGTCTATGACTAAAAGTATTAGAGGCAGAGGATCAGCAGGACAGCCAGGCAACTGGTATTGTTTAAAGGACAACTGAAGTAAGAGGTATACGGAGGCTGCCATATTTATTTTCTTTTAATCAATACCAGTTGCCTGGCAGCCCTGCTGGTCTATTTCTCTGCAGTAGTATCTGAATAACACCAGAAACAAGCATGCAGCTAGTCTTGTCAGATCTGACTTTAAAGTCTGAAACACCTGATCTGCTGCATGCTTGTTCAGGGGCTATGGATAATAGTATTAGAGGCAGAGGATCAGCAGGACAGCCAGGCAACTGGTATTGTTTAAAAGGAAATAAACATGGCAGCCTCCATATACCTCTCTCTTCAGTACCCCTTTAAAGAGACACTGAAGCGAAAAAAATATATATGATGTAATGAATTGGTTGTGTACTATGAATAATTACTAGAAGATTAGCAGCAAAGAAAATATTCTCATATTTTTATTTTCAGGTATATAGTGTTTTTTCTAACATTGCATCATTCTATAATATGTGCAGATTACACAACACTCAGCATTCAAAATGATTATTTCAGAGCAGTCTGTGAACTAATGACCTCTCCTCTGGCAGATAAAAAGAAAACTGTTCACTTACAGTTGAGATAATAAAAGTCAGCCCTCTCCACCACTTTGAAAGTTGTAGAGATTAATGGCTTTTTTTGCATAGAGATAACAACTGGAGTTTCTTAACTCTTCCTGTACTGGAAACAATTACACTGATGTATCTGATCTTAATGTTTTATTTCTTAGCTGTGCTACACATACAAATCATAATATCATAGTTTTTTTTCCGCTTCAGTGTCTTTTTAAAGTGGACCTAAACTCTTGCACGGGACTGAAGAAATACATAGAGAAATGCACCCTGTATGCAGGGCCGGGCTGAGGCAGAGGCGAAAGTGGTTTCAGCCTCAGAGCGCAGTGTAGGAGGGGACGCACAACTCACTCAGCTATCATTCCCCTATTATTTGAAGCAGAGAGAAATAAGAAAGGTGGATACATGGCAGTGGCTGCAAGTCAGATAGAGATTCAGGTGTTGGGGGCCCAGGGGGAGCTTCTAGTCTAATAGCAATCAGTGTGTGGCAGCTGGGGTGAGAGGGATGGAGGGGCGCACTTTGGTGTCTCAGCCTTGGGTGCTGGAGGACCTTGTCTCGGCTCTGTCTGTATGTATTTAGAGAGTTGAGCCTGTTTAATTCCCCCTCCCTGTCTAATCACAAATTGTAATCTGATCTCTCCCTTCCATGTGATCACAATACTTGCTAAGGCTACCACCCTGTAATAGGTTTTGACATCTGGGAGACCTAATTCCCCTTTTCCCTTCCTCCAAATCTATACCTTATAAGCCAACCAAGGAGATTTGCCTCTCCATATAAAATTGTATGAATAGTGATCTTATTTTAGAAGAAAAAAAAAAACCTCATTGGGGAGGGGAATGGGGATCATGGAAAGGAGGATAAGCACCCTCAGCATCACATTCATTTTTAAGATATTTTTGCATCCGAGCCACAGTTCCCGAGGTCCGTCCCCAAAGCATCTAGCAAAGATTAGAAAATTCAAAGTATAAAAGGTGCTTCATATCCAAAGGGAGATTTATCCCTAGGAAGCAAATTGCCTCATCCCCAAATGGAAAGGGCTAGTTCTGCTTAAAAGCAGCCATCATCTCAACGAACTGATAAACAGAATACTATATATATATATATATATATATATATATATATATATATATATATATATATATATATATATATATATATATATATGTGCTAGAAAAAATCACTTCCAATCCATTATTAGGGAGACTACCTCTCAGTTTGACGCAAACTGGGATCCATGGTTTGTATGGGCGGCTTCAAATATCTCTTGATTGTGCTTGTTCCCTGTCTTACCTGTTTGTCCTTAGGTAATTATGCATACACGGCTTTATGCTCTAAAGCTGCTACTGTTACCCTCTGGCTAATTTTCTTCATAAAAGACTGCTGTTGTTGTTGTACACCTGATGTTGTCTTATGTTCAAAATGTTTCTTATGTTCCTTTCTTTTGTTATTTTTTTTTTTGAAAATAAATAAAATATAATCTCCAGTCCCATGTTTACTGCTATGAATTCGGATTTTGACTATACTCCTGTAAGGACTTAAGGAGGTTTGGAAGAGTGATTTGAGGGGGTCGCCTAGGTTAACAAAACAAACAAACTGGATCCTCTGCATTTTACTCCAGAAAGTCCTCCAATCTGGGGCATACTGCGCGTGCGCAGCACAACCACGCGCATGCCCCATCGCACCTTATGTCTTCTGTGGCGTGGCTAAGGAATTCTGGGCCCCAGTGCGAGTTTTACATTGGGGCCCCCCAAGCACTCTATACATAATAATTGATATGGTGCACCAAAACCTGCCAAGGACAACCACAGTGTCTGAGGTGCAAGAAGAGGATGGGAAACAGCTTGTTAATGATTACTACTATTCAAAGCATCTATAGAACTGATTATTACCAGCACAGGAGCAATAGAGAGCTAATGCTGTAATTGAGGGAGGGCCCTATGGGGGCCCTCTGGCTCAAGGGCCTCGGTGCGGATGAGACCTCTGCAACCCCTATTGCTACGCCACTGGCTACAAACTTTCGAGAGTGGGTGGGTTACGGCCAGCTATGTGACCTGTCACTCTCCTAATTTATGTTTCTGAGTTTCTCCCTTCTATGACCACCCATATACCAGCCATAGCAGCAGGAGGAGGAGTGTGCAGAACTAGGCAATAACAAACGAGGGACAGAGCGCGATGTAACCTATTTGTGACAGAACATTGTCACACGCACACTTTAAGGGCTAGAGAATAGTTTCACTATGCGCATGCACACTGTTTCTGATGATTCGGCGATCTATGCAGGCGCTAGGTCTGTCAGTGGCCGGTGAAATGACAGATTCTGCTGCCTGGGAATTAGTGCTGCCCATGCGCAGTAGGCGCCTGTGCGGCCACATTTCCTGTTTAACTACTTACTGCACCAGGTGCAGTATAATCACACCCTGGGAAACTTCACCTGAAGTCCCAGGGCCACGAAAGTTTGTCAATGGGAGCGGGGTCATGCGTGGGCACTACCATTACCGCCGGTTAGCGGGGACATTAATGAATGGGAACGCAGTTCCCATTCATAAATCTAATTCCCCGAATCAATGAATGCTGGCATCTGTTAGATGCCTGCATCATTGTATCTTCTGGCTGTTACACTGCCATGCATTACTTCATTCGGAAATAATGACTGAGGACATCTTGTGGCCAAATAGTAAAACTACATCACACCACATTTACCTACACTTACTCCTAAAATTAACTATTTCCCTCCCACACTCCCCCATAGTACCCAAACAGTTTTTATATAACTATAAAAAAAAATGTACATAAAAAAGCAAAAAAAAAACATAAATAGTTGCCTGGGACTGAACTTTTTAAATAGGTATGGCAAGGAGGTATAATACTGTAATGTTTAATTTGGGGGCGTATAAATAGTGATGGACGCAAACCTGAAAAAATGCACCTTTATTTCTAAATAAAATATTGGCGCCATATAGTGTACTAGGGAAAAATGTTAAACGTTGCAATAACCGGGACAAATTGGCAAATAAAATGTGTAGGTTTTATAAACAATAGAATGTTTTATTTTAACACTATAATGGCCAAATCTGAGAAATAATTATTTTTTTCAATTTTTTCTTATTATTCCAATAAAAATGTGTCTAGAATAAAATAACTCTTAGCATAATGTGCCTCCCAAAGAAAGCTAAATTGGTAGCGAAAAAAATAAGATATAGATCATGTCGTTGTGATTAGCTGTGATTAAGTTATTGGTGAAAGAAAGGGAGGAGCGCTGACCGGTGAAAATTGCTCTGGTCCTAAAGGGGTAAAACCCGAGTGGTCAAGTGGTTAATTGTGCTGCCCCGATAAACTCCCCAAATATTTCCGCTTTCACACCTCCTATGCTCCCCAAATGTTCAGGGTAGAGAGGGGACCCCGAAACTACCTCTGTGCCAAATTGCAGCCCCGAGTCCCGCTGGTTCCCAAGATAGATTTCTGTAATCTATTTCAGGAACCGGTGGGGCCCTGCCCTGATAATTTCGGGAGTGTAGATGGTGTGGAAGCAGAGATATTTCGGGGGAAATAGTATTTAAAGAGAAACTCTGACCAAGAATTGAACTTTATCCCAATCAGTAGCTGATACCCTTTTACATGAGAAATCTATTCCTTTTCACAAACAGACCATCAGGGAGCGCTGTATGACTGATATTGTGGTGAAACCCCTCCCACAAGAAACTCTTTTGTACTACTCCTGGCAGTTTCCTGTCTGTGAACCTTGCTGCATTGTGGGAAATAGCTGTTTACAGCTGTTGCCAACTGCCACAAAAACATGCAGCAGCTACATCACCTGCCAACAGTAAAAATGTCACCATGTAATAAATGTCAGAATGTAAATAAGGGATTTTAAAGATTTTACAATGGGCAAACACTGACTAAATCATTTATAAATAATTATTGTAAAAATAAAGCACTTTTTTATTACATTATTTTCACTGGAGTTCCTCTTTAAGTTCCCACTGAGCATGCGTGATACTCAGTGAGGAAGGCAGCTTCCGGGCAGCAGGAACTCTCATTACACCAGAAGGGGAGTAATGAGTCATGAGTTGAGGGCGGGAACGGCGGAGCTGCTGTGCGCATGCGCAAGGACAGCAATGAGGTCACGTGGTTAAACCTGTCCTCCTCGGGCGGAGGAACGCGCACGCGACGCGATGACGGCCGGGTGGTATTGAAACGTGCGCGTTCCCGAAGGCGTTAGCTGAGTAGCAATGGCGGAGGGAGGCGGAGAGCCGGCCTCGGTACCGGAACCCGAAACCCAGAAGAACGAGTTAGGGGAACTGCTGAAAACTCCGCTGCGCAAGGGGGACGAGTGGTGAGATTGGGGAGTAGGACTGCTGTGTTATCAGGGGCCACACTATAAGGGAGACAGTGCTGTGTCATTATGGGCCATATTATGGGAGGGCAATACTGTCTGTCCAAGGACCACATTATGCTGGGGCAGTGATTTGTTATTAGGGGCCACACTATGGGTATGCGGTTATATGACCAAGGGGCATAGTGTTGGGGGTACACTTGTGCCTAGTGGCTGCACTGAGTGAGGCTTGTGCTGTCACCTGGGGCCACTGTGCAGCAGGGGTATCTCTTACTGTGGTGTAACACTGCTGTGTCATAAGCACCGGACTTTGAGGGGCACTGCTGTGCCACACTGTAGGGGGCACTGCTGTGCCACACTGTAGGGGGCACTGCTGTGCCACACTGTAGAGGGCACTGCTGTGCCACACTGTATGGGACACTGCTGTGCCACACTGTAGGGGGCACTGCTGTGCCACACTGTAGGGGGCACTGCTGTGCCATACTGTAGGGGGCACTGCTGTGCCACACTGTAGGGGGCACTGCTGTGCCACACTGTAGGGGGCACTGCTGTGCCACACTGTAGGGGGCACTGCTGTGCCACACTGTAGGGGGCACTGCTGTGCCACACTGTAGGGGGCACTGCTGTGCCACACTGTAGGGGGCACTGCTGTGCCACACTGTAGGGGGCACTGCTGTGCCACACTGTAGGGGGCACTGCTGTGTCATATTAGAAATCACACTGTAGGGGCCACTGCTGTGTCATATTAGAAATCACACTGTAGGGACCACTGCTGTGTCATTAGATACCACACTGTAAGGGGCACTGCTGTGTCATTAGAGACCATACTGTAGTGGGCACTGCTGTGTTGTTAGATACCACACTGTAGGGTGCACTGCTTTCTCATTGGAAACCACACTGTAGGGGGCACTGCTGTGTCATTGGAAACCACACTGTAGGGGGCACTGCTGTGTCATTAGATGCCACACTGTAGGGGGCAATGCTGTGTCATTAGATGCCACACTAGGGGGCACTGCTGTGTCATTAGATGCCACACTGTAGGGGGCACTGCTGTGTCATTAGATGCCACACTGTAGGGGGCACTGCTGTGTCATTAGATGCCACACTGTAGGGGGCACTGCTGTGTCATTAGATGCCACACTGTAGGGGGCACTGCTGTGTCATTAGATGCCACACTGTAGGGGGCACTGCTGTGTCATTAGATGCCACACTGTAGGGGGCACTGCTGTGTCATTAGATGCCACACTGTAGGGGGCACTGCTGTGTCATTAGATACCACACTGTAGGGGCATGGCTGTCTCATTAGAAATCACACTGTAGGGGGCACTGCTGTGTCATTAGAAATCACACTGTAGGGGGCACCGCTGTGTCATTAGAAACCACACTGTAGGGGGCACGGCTGTGTCATTAGATGCCACACTGTAGGGGACACTGCTGTGTCATTAGATGCCACACTGTAGGGGGCACTGCTGTGTCATTAGATGCCACACTGTAGGGGGCACTGCTGTGTCATTAGAAACCACACTGTAGGAGGCACCGCTGTGTCATTAGAAACCACACTGTAGGGGCACCGCTGTGTCATTAGAAACCACACTGTGGGGGGCACCGCTGTGTCATTAGAAATCACACTGTAGGGGGCACTGCTGTGTCATTAGATGCCACACTGTAGGGGGCACTGCTGTGTCATTAGATGCCACACTAGGGGGCACTGCTGTGTCAGTAGATGCCACACTAGGGGGCACTGCTGTGTCATTAGATGCCACACTGTAGGGGGCACTGCTGTGTCATTAGATGCCACACTGTAGGGGGCACTGCTGTGTCATTAGATGCCACACTGTAGGGGGCACTGCTGTGTCATTAGATGCCACACTGTAGGGGGCACTGCTGTGTCATTAGATGCCACACTGTAGGGGGCACTGCTGTGTCATTAGATGCCACACTGTAGGGGGCACTGCTGTGTCATTAGATGCCACACTGTAGGGGGCACTGCTGTGTCATTAGATGCCACACTGTAGGGGGCACTGCTGTGTCATTAGATGCCACACTGTAGGGGGCACTGCTGTGTCATTAGATGCCACACTGTAGGGGGCACGGCTGTGTCATTATATACCACACTGTAGGGGCACGGCTGTCTCATTAGAAATCACACTGTAGGGGGCACCGCTGTGTCATTAGAAACCACACTGTAGGGGGCACCGCTGTGTCATTAGAAACCACACTGTAGGGGGCACCGCTGTGTCATTAGAAACCACACTGTAGGGGGCACCGCTGTGTCATTAGAAACCACACTGTAGGGGCACCGCTGTGTCATTAGAAACCACACTGTAGGGGGCACCGCTGTGTCATTAGAAACCACACTGTAGGGGGCACCGCTGTGTCATTAGAAACCACACTGTAGGGGGCACCGCTGTGTCATTAGAAACCACACTGTAGGGGGCACCGCTGTGTCATTAGAAACCACACTGTAGGGGGCACCGCTGTGTCATTAGAAATCACACTGTAGGGGGCACCGCTGTCATTAGAAATCACACCGTAGGGGACACCGCTGTGTCATTAGAAATCACACCGTAGGGGGCACCGCTGTGTCATTAGACACCACACCGTAGGGGGCACCGCCGTGTCATTAGACACCACACCGTAGGGGGCACCGCCGTGTCATTAGACACCACACTGTAGGGGGCACCGCCGTGTCATTAGACACCACACTGTAGGGGGCACCGCCGTGTCATTAGAAATCACACTGTAGGGGGCACCGCTGTGTCATTAGAAATCACACTGTAGGGGGCACCGCTGTGTCATTAGAAATCACACTGTAGGGGACACCGCTGTGTCATTAGAAATCACACTGTAGGGGACACCGCTGTGTCATTACAGGCACTTGGGGTAGCACTGCTGTGTCAATAATGGACACACTGTGGTTAGCACTGCCGCGTCACACTATAGGAGTTCACTGAAGCCACACTATGTGGAGGAAAGCACTGCTTTGTCATTAGGGTCCATATTTTGTGGAGCCATGCTATGTGAGGGCATAGTTGTGTCATTTGGTGCAACATTTTGGAGGGGACGCTGCTGCATCATTGTTGGCAACTTGGAAGGGGCGGGTCTTCAGTCACCAGGTGACAGTATATGAGGGACACACTATGGGAGCAGCACTGGTGTGCCAGCAGGGGTCACATTATGGAGGGGTACTTTTATGCCACAAGGGGTAACACTTGTGGGCATTGCTGTATCGCCAGGGATAACACTGATTGGGCTCTGCTGTATCATCAGGGGTAACACTGAAGGAGCATTACTATATAACCAGTGCTCACTCTATAAGGAGGTCACTGCTGTATCAACAGAGGTCACATGCTCGTGAGTGTCACTGCTGTTACCAGAGTACACTATGGGCAGTACTGCAGTTACTAGGGGGTACATGGTGGGATTGTGGTGCACTGTCACCAGGGTCCTCACTTACAGGGAGAACAGCCGTGTCACCTAAGGTCAAACGGTGGGGGCACTTGTGTGCCAACACTGGTCACACTGTGGGTGGCACTAATGTGTAATTACGGGCCACACTATAGTGAGGCAGTGCTTTGTCGTTGGGTGCAATGTAAGGGGGGGGGGGTGGCTCTGTCATCAATGGTCATGTAAGGGGGGGGGCTCTGTCATCAATGGCCTTACTATAAGTACTCTCTGAATACTGTGGCATTAGGGGCCACAGTGGGGCACTGCTGTGTGATCAGGGCCCACACTATGGAAGGAAGCGGCATTGCTGTGTCATTAGGTGCATCACTATGGTGGGCTTCCTGCTCTGTCAATAGCGACTGTGCTATGAGGTTGCTCTAATGTGTCGCCGATAGGGATAGTCAATGAAATGCAAATAATTCTGAGTTGATGCAGGATTATGCAATTTATGTATGTATCTTGAAAATGGACCATTCAGATCAAGTCGGGGTGGAATTATTTTGGTCCAATTTCAAGCTTCAGGCTAGGTGCACACTTAGCAAAAACGCAAGTGTTGCGGAAAACGCTGCGTTTTTGCTGCTAATTGAAGTCTATGGACCGCATGAAAAAATGCATATAAAACGCATGCATACGTTTTTTAAAAACTCTAGTTTTGTTGCATAATATTTAAAAACTCATCAAAAAAGCACATAATGAAAGTCAATGGGAACCCAATGTATTGTGTTTTGTATGCATTTTTATATGCATTTTTTTCAACAAAAAATTGTTTTGTGATGCATTTCAGCTTCCTGTTGTTTTACTAGTGATGTGCATAAACCACAATTTAAAAATGCATTGAAAATGTATACAAAACTCATATGCATTTTGTATATGTGAACCGCAAACATGTAAAAATGCACGCATAATGCTAGAAAATGCATATGCGGAAGAAAAAACGCAAACGCACTAAAAATACAAAACAAAATGCACATGACAGAAATTGTGACCTTTCACGTTCTGTTATGGGTGCACCCAGCCTTATTGATTTGCATAATCCATCATCAGCTGGAATTCTTTGCATCTCATGACCATCCCTAGACATAAGTACACACACTTCTGTGCAGGATATGGCGTATGACAGAGTGGGAGGGGTAAGGAGGAGGAACAGTAGTGTGCGCCAGCACTCAGGCAGGATGATACGCCATGCTGAATCTCTTGCTGATGCAAAACACACTGCCGCTGTACAAACACACTAGATTCTTGGCAGAGGCTGTCCCACACGACTGCCTCGGATCAAGAACAATTTAAAGAGAATCTGTATTGTTAAAATCGCACAAAAGTAAACATACCAGTGCGTTAGGGGACATCTCCTATTACCCTCTGTCACAATTTCGCCGCTCCTCGCCGCATTAAAAGTGGTTAAAAACTGTTTTAAAAACTTTGTTTATAAACAAACAAAATGGCCACCAAAACAGAAAGTAGATTGATGTACAGTATGTCCACACATAGAAAATACAATCATACACAAGCAGGCTGTATACACCCTTCCTTTTGAATCTCAAGAGATCATTTGTGTGTTTCTTTCCCTCTGCAGCTCTGTCCACTGAAGTGTCAGGCTGTTTCTTCCTGCAGAGTGCAGACAGCTCTGCCTGTATGTAATTCCTCAGTATGTGAAAGCCCAGCCAGCTCAGAGGAGGATTTATCCAGCTTGTAAAAGATTAGAGAGAAGAGAGAAGCTGCCCTAATCTAATAAAATACACAGGCAGTGTGCAGAGAGGGGCCTGGAAGGGGGAGTTCATAGCAGAACCACAACACTGAAGAACTTGGCAGCCTTCCAGACACAGGCCTGACAAGTCTGACAAGAGAGAGATAAGTTGATTTATTACAGAGATGGTGATAGTAGAACGTGCTGCAGTAAGCCAGAACACATTAGAATAGCTTTTGGAACTTGTAGGATGATAAAAAACAGGATGTAATTTTTGTTACGGAGTCTCTTTAAGGGGGTGTAGTGTAACATGGGACTACTAAGCCCACTTAAACCTTTCCCGGTCCTTTCATACTGCATCGTCATACTCACACATTAAAGTCCCCCTGAACTGAAGGGGGTTTGGAGGCCGCTATATCTATTTCCTTTTAAACACTAGCAGTGTTCTCCCCACAATTTTGTTGCAGCCGGGTGGCATGAAAAAGTAGCCGGGTGGGGCGAGATGAAAGAATGCAGGGCCAGTGCTTCTCTGCACATTTCTGCTTACAGTAGAGGTGGAGTTGAGCCGATGACAGCCGGGTGCTCACCAAAACTAGCCGGGTGGAGCACCTGGCTAAAAGAGCCTGGGGAGAACACTGACTAGTTGCCTGGTGACCTGCTGATCTCTTTGGCTGCTGAAGCGTCTGAAACAAGCACGTGTGTATGATCATTTTGACTTTTTATTTTCAGTTCAGGTTCTCTTTAAAAGGAAATATATGGCACGGAATTTATGATCTTCCCACCCCGGCCATCCACGAACCTCCCAGATGTGCATGTCACTGTTAACCACACTACTATTCGTCCCTACCTCTCAAGCCCGTTGTCTGGGTGTCACCCTGGACTCCGCACTCTCCTTCACTTCCCACATCCAAAACCTCACAAAGTCCTGCAACTTCCACTTTCGTAACATCTGTAAGATTCGCCCTTTCCTGACCTCTATTATGTATGCAAACTGCGCCTGCCCGTGATTCTATCTAGACCAAAAAGTTTTGCCTTAATACCATAAATTGAATCCTATACTTGCCCAGATATACAAATTACAATCACATATAATCAGCACGAGTATGCGCTATCACAAAAGAGTCCAGCAATAGACAATATGAAATGATGTATGTCAGCGCTCCTCCTCTTCAGACTCTGTGCTCTATAAAACACAAACAAATACACTGCACATAGTGCATTACTGCCAGTCAATAATTCCCAAACTTTGTGAACCCTTAAACACCCAGGGTGACCAATGGTGCCTCTGTGCCAAGCCCAGTGCATAGTGCCAAACTGCTCACCAGATGGTTGCCACCTCAGACAACAGGTGGATCTAGCGTTTCGGTAATAGACCAGGCAAGCAGCTTTCCATAAAAGTTCAAACTCTTTAATCCAGATCAAACTTGTAAAAACACAAATAAAATGCTCATAGCGTAACACGTAAAATCAATATGATTCAGCCTGCGCCCCAAGAGCGCACTTACGTAGCAAGAAGATTATTGGGCATATCGGGCTCAAGGCCCAGTGGTGACACTCCTCTCCGGGTGGACTCGGCGTCCCGCAGCTCCCCCTCGGGGTGTCCGCTCACAGTTTCTGTATGGTCAATGCGACTGCTTAGCACTTCCGCATTCCGTGACGTCAGACGCACCTGGCTCCGCCCTACGCGTTTCGTCCGTGCGGACTCATCAGGGGCTGATTAGCCCCTGATGAGTCCGCACGGACGAAACGCGTAGGGCGGAGCCAGGTGCGTCTGATTAGCCCCTGATGAGTCCGCACGGACGAAACGCGTAGGGCGGAGCCAGGTGCGTCTGACGTCACGGAATGCGGAAGTGCTAAGCAGTCGCATTGACCATACAGAAACTGTGAGCGGACACCCCGAGGGGGAGCTGCGGGACGCCGAGTCCACCCGGAGAGGAGTGTCACCACTGGGCCTTGAGCCCGATATGCCCAATAATCTTCTTGCTACGTAAGTGCGCTCTTGGGGCGCAGGCTGAATCATATTGATTTTACGTGTTACGCTATGAGCATTTTATTTGTGTTTTTACAAGTTTGATCTGGATTAAAGAGTTTGAACTTTTATGGAAAGCTGCTTGCCTGGTCTATTACCGAAACGCTAGATCCACCTGTTGTCTGAGGTGGCAACCATCTGGTGAGCAGTTTGGCACTACGCACTGGGCTTGGCACAGAGGCACCATTGGTCACCCTGGGTGTTTTTTAAGGGTTCACAAAGTTTGGGAATTATTGACTGGCAGTAATGCACTATGTGCAGTGTATTTGTTTGTGTTTTATAGAGCACAGAGTCTGAAGAGGAGGAGCGCTGACATACATCATTTCATACTTTCCTGACCTCTGCCACCACCAAACTCCTCATCCATGCCCTCATAATTTCCTGCCTTGACTACTGCAATGCCCTGCTGTCTGGTCTCCCTATGACCTGAACAGCCCCACTGCAGTCCATCATGAATGCGGCAGCCAGAAATATCCACTGCTCCCATCGCTCCACCACGGCAGATCCCCTCCTAGAATCCCTCCACTGGCTTCCTATCCAGTCCAGAATCAGATTCAAGATACTGTGTCTGACCTACAAATCTGTCCACAAAACCTGTCCAACCTACATTTCCAATCTTACTCAGAGGTACACACCTAGCCGCTCACTCCGCTCTTCCAATGAACTTCGCCTAACCGCCCCCCTCCATCACCCAGTCCCATGCACGCCTACAGGACTTCTCAAGAGCTGCTCCAACACCTTGGAACTTCCTACCTCCACCCATTAGGGCAGCCCCCTCCTTCAACATCTTCAAGAAAGCCCTCAAAAGTCACCTTTTCACTCTGGCCTACTACCCCTCACAAGTGCTCTAAACCTACAGCTGAACTCTGTTCCCTTACCTCTCCCTCTAGATTGTAAGCCTTTGGGCAGGGTCCTCCTCCTTTTGTGTCCTACCTGATCATGCACCTCCATTACTGTGAACCCATGCTATGCATCTGAGTGAACTTAACTTGCCTAATCTCCATGCTCCATCCAGTGACTGACTAAGCATTACCTGGTACTCATACTGTGCTGTGTGATCTGGTTTTCTTGTATTCCTGTATTGTCATATTGCTGTATGTCACCCCTAAATATTGTCTGTAACCTAAACTAATGTTTAGCGCTGCGTAATATGTTGGTGCTTTATAAATACAATAAATAAATGGCACATATACCTCTCACTTCAGTTACTGCATTGCCACACAGCACCAATAACCCCATTCCATGGAGGGCTCATCTTAATAGCTGCAGCACTCCATGGGATCGTTAATGTCCCGCCACCCCAGTAGCTGTGTCATGCTCTTGACTGTAACTAAACATTAGGCCCTTATCTTCACCCTTCAGGGACACTTCATACTCACCATTACATGGGGGTGACTACTAACTGCAGTCTCTAAAGCCACAGGGCCACTCTATTGGACACACCCCACAGGGGTAAACAGCTTCCTCCTGTCCTGTTCATAAATTACCATATTTATTTGTGGTCCGGTAACATGCCCCTGGAATACATTGACTGCTTTTTCCCATGTTTACAATCTGGCTTCATAAAGTGTTACTGGGGTATTCTCAGTGACTGCAGTGACTGCAGGGCACATTTTCCTGTGTCATTCTAATGGTAGAGCCCTTACAGAGATGACTAGTGCAGCTGTGTTACAATCCACTGTCATTTGTAAGGCTGTCAGAATATCTCTCCATTACGAAGTGACGCAAGTCCTTTAGGTGTTCATACGTCACACATGGACAGGTTTCCCAAGAGACAAGCGGGGTTGGGGACGCTGGTTGCAGATTGCTGGGTTTCTTATTGCTTAATCCCTTTCTGGGAAGTGAAAGTAAAAGCAGCCGGCCTTGTTTATCGTTCAGCTGAGAAATGAAACGCGTACTGGATTACTAGGCGGGGCCGGACGCATTGTTCAGACAGAAGTTCTCTGCACACAGGTGCTTTAAAATAACTTGCTTGTTCAGGAATTTCCAGTGTAATGTCACTTCCTTGCTACCCATAAGAGAGACCTCCCACTAAATTCCTGGCTGTAATTACCATCCAATCTGAGCTGCATTTCACAGCTGCCAATCAGAATTCATATTTTAGAGATAGGACTTCAGTCACTGGTGTAAGGTACGTTTCCTTGTGAGGTTGTGTATGTAACCCTAAACAGTTCAGCCATGTTATAGATCAGTGTTTTGGGCTCCTCTCCTGCGCACATTCGCTGTGGTCGCCCATCATTTTGGCGTGGGGTGATTTGAATGCTGCACAAATTCCAGGTGCCGCTAATTACTATTCCCCCTCCGAGTCGTAGCAACTCAGAGGAAAAAGTAATTTGGGGTCTGACAATCGCTTTGCTGTACTCTGGCGCTACGCAGAGAAGCCCTGCCTCGCCCTCTCCTATCCCCACACCTGGCGTAACTGATTAGGACCATTGGATGTAACTGGGTCTGTTGATGACTAGAAATAGTAGTCTGATGTATCACAGTTCCAGATGTTACTCTGTGATGATCACGCACTACAAGGACAAAGCACAGGATTTGTGTACAGGCAGTTTTCTATTTGGTGACTGCAGTCATGCGATTAAAGGACAACCAAGGTGACATGTAACATGATGAGATAGACATGTGTATGTACAGTGCTAAGCACACAAATAACTATGCTGAGTTCCTTTTTTTTTTCTTTGCCTGAAAGAATTAAACATCAGGTATGTAAGTGGCAATTCCTTGCTGAGTCAGGACTGGGTCAGACTACAGTGTGACCCTCATTGATTAGAAATTACAACTATAAAACACTTACCTTGTAGAAAATGGCTTCTGAGAGCAGGAATGAGATAAAAGGGTCAATAGTTCATAGATTTTAGATCTGGCATACTTCAATGAAATTGTCATTGAGCAAAAACAATAAAACAGTAAAAACTTAAAAAGTAGATTTAAATATAAAATAAAACCTGTGGAATATCTTAGTCATTTTTAGGAGGATAGATTAAATTGTTTTTTATTAGTTTATTTTCACCTCGGGTGTCCTTTTTAAGAGATGTATGTTACTTGGGTGGCATAGTGGGTAGCGCTCTCGCCTTGCAACGCTGGGTCCCCGGTTCGAATCCCAGCCAGGTCAACATCTGCAAGGAGTTTGTATGTTCTCCCCGTGTCTGTGTGGGTTTCCTCCGGGTACTCCGGTTTCCTACCACATCCCAAAAACATACAGAGAAGGTAATTGGCTTCCCCCTAAATTGGCCTTAGACTACGATACATACACTACACAATACATACATAGACATAGGACTATGGTAGGAATTAGATTGTGAGCTCTTCAGAGGGACAGTTAAGTGACAAGACAATATACTCTGTACAGCGCTGCGGAAGATGTCGGCACTATATAAATACATAATAATAATAATAATAATAAAGCTATAGCAAGTTTGCATAAGACACTAAAGTATAGAGGTGTCACTTTGCCATCAAAGATTAGGATAGTTAAAGCTATGGTCTTCCCAGTAGTAACTGGCTGTGGAAGTAATGAGGACTTGCTTAGAAAAACCGATGCTTTGAACAGTGGATGTGGAGCAAACTACTAAGAGTTCATTGGACTGACGGAAGATCTAACCAGTCAGTACTTCTAGAAATAAGGCCAGAGTGTTAACTAGAAGGCTTGATACTAGCATTTAACGCAAATACTTTGGTCACATATTGAGAAGACTGGTGACATTTTTGATGCTTGGAAAAATAGAGGGTAAATGAAGATTACAGAGGCTAAGAAGGATGGACAGCCCATGTGAAGCCATGAACATGCCTATACAACAGCTGAAAGAAGCAGTGATGTACAGAGACATCTGGTATGCAGACGTGCATATGGTCAGTCGACTAAACGAATGAGTAGTGGTTGCCTATTGTTACTGCATAGGCAGTAGCAGTGTTGGGGAGTCTTGCCCAAGTTCTCCTACTAAATAGGTGCTCGGAAGAGCCGAGATTTGAACCCTGGTTTCCTGTGTCAGAGGCAAAGCCATTAACCAGTACACTATCAAGCCACAGCCACACTATGCCAATAAAGCTATTTTTGATTTGACTTGTGATTCACTTGTCGCCAGCCAAAGCTGCTTTGGACAGTGATTCTTTTTGGCCATCGGTGATCTTGCAGCAAAAATGTGCCTAAAGGTCAAAGCATATACAAAAGCATACACACATATAAGTGATCAGATTTTCCAGCTCTGTTCTTTTGTGGTTTTAGAGAACAAGCGTCGCCCATGCTAACCTAGAAATAAAACACATAAGTAGATAAATACTACTTTTACTTGCATAACAGATGTATTATGCTATCCACGTATTGATTCCTGTGAATTTTATAATGGAAAAGCAGAAAATCCTATTCTAGGCAGTGGCCATCTTGCCAAGCTAATGCTGACATCAGATCCTCCCTAACTCTTGTTTTCCCCCCTTCCTTCTCTTGCTCATTGTGTATGCATTAGCTGCCCTCCTCCCAGAGTCTTCAGACACTCCCACTGAGGTGTATACTAGGAACTACAATGTCTTTTCCTACAATCGCTGATTCACCTCAGCCTTGCTTGTAAACACAATTAAGCAGGGGTGTTTCAGATAAGAAAGCTAGGCAGGGAAATAAATGGAAGAGGAGGAATATATTATAGATAAAAAGAACTCCCAGCATTCAACTCTTTGGCCCTGTTTGGCACTAGGGCCAGTGCTCCTAAAGTATGTGATAACTACAAACCATAACAGCAGAAAAAGTTTTGTAAGTTTTGAATGCCTGATTAGCATCGTTATCACTTTAAGAGACTCTGTAACAAATTTTTCAGCCTTAGTTCTTCTATCCTATAAGTTCCTATGCCTGTTCTAATGTGCTCTGGCTTACTGCAGCCTTTCCTATTTGCACTGTCTCTGTAATAAATCTTATCTCCTTTCCTCTGTCGTGTCTGTCGGGCTAAGGCTTGAATGTGTGGAATGTGCAGGGCTGCTCGTGATTGGATAGAAGCGATACACACCCTCTGCAGGCCCCCTGCACACTCTGTATGACTCACACACTCTGTTTATATGAGCCTATCACAAGCTGGTTAGTTTGTAAACACTGCCTAAAACTGTTAATTACAAGCCAGGATTGCAGCAGAGAGTGGCAGAAACAGCACAGAGGGGCACAGGAGAAAGATAAGGAATAGAATGGTATGCTTTTTAGTGTAAGACTAGTACAGATTCTCTTTAATACACTCAGACCAGTTGCTGTTGAAATTGTATTTTTATGGTGACAATAGCGCTTTAAAGCGGACCTGAACTCTTGCACAGGAGAGAAGGCGAACACAGATAACAGTCCAATTCTCCTGTGCTTCCATGAAAACAGGAAGTAGTTACACTGCAGCATCTCTGAAGGAGCTGTATAAACTGTAACAAGAAAATTGTTTGGGAAATTGACTTAAAAAAATTAAATTTGTGGATGCATAATTGTCTATTTTGTGATTGGTAGCTTTAATTTAGGTATGTGTAGGTTATTTACATTGCCCGTGTTAGTCATTTGCACTGCCATATCCTACTTGTGATTGTGATGTTTTAGTGTTTTTAATTTTTGTTAATTCTATGTAACTATGGTAGTTCTATGAAATACATTGGGCAGATATTTTAGATCCCCTTTTTTGTTGCTAATGTCACAGTGTGTGGCTGCATTCAAACCACTGAAGCCAAAAGCTCAGCATAACAGTCATGAATAAAGATGTAATATCCCTCTCGCTTCAGTTTTACTTCACCAGATGTTCTGCCCAGTAAAGGCAATATGGCCACTCTGTGTGTTACGGCTGTGTGGTGCCAGTGGTCATGTGATTGGGGTTCCTCACATGGTAGTGGGAAGGGAACATCATGTAACATGAAATGTATGGGGAGGTTGACTGATGTGCCACAGCTTGGAAACCATACCAAGGAAATCTTTTTTGCCTGGAGCAGTTCTGTTTTCACCACTAACCGCCATGTCTGTTTCAGGTATTTGGTGGACAGCCGATGGTTCAAACAGTGGAAGAAGTATGTGGGCTATGACTCGTGGGATATGTACAATGTGGGGGACACCAACCTCTTCCCAGGACCTGTGGATAACTCTGGATTGTTTTCAGGTAATGTACACTCAGTGTAAAGCACATGATGGTTGTGAGGAGTGGAATCGGAGGTTTCCCTTCATGCATCATGAACAGTATTGGGGCACATGAGGCTAGTTTCTAAATCAGCCAGAGGTACTTAAAGCCAACCTGAAGCGTAAAAAAAAACTTCTGATATAATGAATTGTATGTGTAGTATGGATAATGACTAGAACATTAGTAGCAAAGTAAAGTCTCATATTTTTTTATTTTTAGTTATATAGATTTTTTTTTATAACACTGCATCATACTATATTTTAAGCTATAAAGAAAAGCATAAATATTGATCCTTTGCACTTCCCTGCAGTAAAACCTTATCTCAAGCTGTCTCTCACGGTTTCTTGGCTGTGTTCAAAACAAGTTTTTACACTGAAGGGAGGGAAGCTTCAGGATTCTATTGAGGATTCTCTCTTTTGTTGGCAGCCCCCTGTTGCAGAGCGCAGTCCCCCTCCAAATCAGGGCCACGCAGTTCCACTTCCTTATTAACCACTTTATCCACCACTACAGTATATCTACGTCCTCTGTGACTTCATCTAAGCCACGAGGACGTAGATATAAGTCTTGAAGCTGAAGCAGTGCTGTGCAGGATTGGGCTTGTTCCTGTGCACAGCTTTGGACAGCACTAATTGGTGAAAGGGAATATGTTCCTTGAACCAATAAGCTTGATTTTTACCATTACTAATACTTGTCTTTTCTCAGTTCATGGTGAAAAATACACACTAGCATTATTTCAGAATCCAATATCTTTACCATAAATTGTGACAGGAACATGATCTAAGTTTTGTGATAAACGGTAGAAATAGCCAAACAAAATGTGTTTATCTACAGTGGTACTTTTTATTTTTAAACCTGAATTGGTAAAACTGAGAAATGTGTGTTTTCTATCTTCCCCCCCCCCCCCCCCCTTTTTGTCTTTAAAATGCATAGAAAAAAGAACTGTTTGAGGAAAAAATGCCATACAATGAAAGCCTAGTTTGTCATGAAAAAAAACTATCTATCTCTCTCTACACACACACACTCTCTCTCTCTCTCTCTCTCTCTCTCTCTCTCTCTCTCTCTCTCTCTCTCTCCATAAATCACCCAGCCGTGCTGTCTACACTCAGCGTGTCGTGTCGCAGCCGGCTGTTTACTTCTGTGTCAGTCTTGCCGCCCCTCTGCCTCCTCCATAGCTCCCGTCAGTCCCGGCCTGCGTCCCTTCCCTCCCCGCTGATTGGAGAGAGAGAACGCAGGCGGGGACCGGAGCTATGGAGGAGGCGGGGGAGCGGCGAGACTGGCACTTACAGAAGTAAACAGCTGGCTTCGACACGCTGTGTGTCGAAAGCACGGCTGGGTGATTTGTGGGGGCAGAGCACAGAGGGGGCTTAACGGGGATCGGGATAGCAACAGAGGCTAGGAAGTATATGCAGACCCAGCCTCTGCGTGCTATTAGCATTCTTAGAACCCACCTCGGGTTCTCTTTAAGTGGGGAAAAAGGTCTGTAGTTGCGCAAGCCTGCCCACTCGCTGGTGCGCAGTAGCACAGAGCCCTGGCTTACTGTGCATGCGCGCTTAGTTGGCTATTGTGCAGCCATGAATAAGGAAGAGGAGCTGTGCGGCCCTGATCTGATTAGCAACAATGCTTTGTAGCTAATCTTCCAGGGGGCGTGCTTGGTGACGAGGGACATTAAAATAGAGAGGGAAACTTCAATAGGATCCTGAGGCCCCCCCACCCCTTTAGGTAAGTATCTGATGTTGTGTACCCGAGTTTCGGCTCAGGTACACTTTAAGTGCTTCAGAAAACAGGACTGTATTCGAGCCAGTGGGTCGATTAGCTCAGAGAAGCTCTGCAAAGATAACTGAAGGTTTGTTTTTTTAACCCTTCCTGTACTAGAAAACAATGAGACTCTTTGCTACTAATGTTCTATTTCTTAGCTGTACTACACATACAATTAATTATTTCATAAGCTTATTTTTGCTTCAGATTTGCTTTAAACAATTCATCTTATTCCATATTAATTATACCAGTGCTGGGCAGATCACAGGAGACCAGAGCCCGTATGCAATTCACTTTTTCTCCTAAGTTTTCTTCTAGGAGATACTTTTTCATCTTGGATTTAAAATAATTTTTCATCATCTTGGAATTGAGAAGGTATGAAAAAGTCGTTAAACTTCAAAATTATTTTGAGTATTTTCTTGCTTTCCTGTGATTAAAAAAATGCATTTTATTTACAAATTATGAAAATATCACCAAGGAGAAAACTCAGGTGAAAAGGTGAATTGCATATGGGGTCAGGTAGTCACAACACCTTAAAATTTGCAACTGGAGCCCAATTTTAAAGTTTTCCTCTAATTTGTGTCAATGCAACTGCAAATATTTATATTTCCTATAGACTTTGGAAATAGTCAGACTGGTGCCTGAATTTTCTTGCAATTTGTCCTCCCCTGAGTTCTATCTTCTTATGATCTCATTCCACTTATCTGTTCCAGATCCTGAATCTCAGGTATTAAAAGAACATCTGATTGATGAGCTTGACTATGTCTTAGTCCCAGTTGAAGCCTGGAACAAGCTTATGTGCTGGTATGGCAGTGTCCAGGACCAGGACCCCATTGTCAGGAAGGTGAGTGGAGGATCTGTGATGTGATTGGGCTGCCTACAGCTCCCTTATGAGACTCCCCTGCCTGTGCCTCATCTCCTGAACCTATGCAAGTCATCTGCCTACGTCCCCACACCGCCGGCACTACCAATGCATTATCAATGCAACTCACATGCATCACCCTCATGCGACACACCTGCATGCACACTGCCCAATAAATCCACGTGCACACAGCCCATCAAATCCAACCCAAACACACCCCTACCTTCGTCTGGGCCCCTACTTACTGGTTGACCCTCCACCCCCCCCATGCAACTCACTTCACTACGTCTTCCAAGGCCTTACATGCGACCACCTCGGCTGTTTCTGCCCCTGTTAGTCCCCTGACTGTGCCAATGTCCTCCCCCCGCTCTCCCATGCAACTCCCTTGACTACGTCCCCCCCAGCATCACGTGACCACCCTGTCTGTATCCCTGCCCCCTGTGTTACTCCCCTGATTGCGTCCTGTAAGATCTCTCTAAATTCTCCTTGTCTTGCAGGTGGTGGAGCACGGCATGTTCGTGAAACATTGTAAAGTGGAGGTTTATCTCATTGAACTAAAGCTGTGTGAGAACAGTGATCTAGAAAATGTGGTTAGCCGTCACTTCAGCAAAGCAGACACCATAGGTGAGCACAGCAGCACATGTCCTTATAGGAAAGTATATTCAATACGTCAAAAAAAGAGTAGCAGAGAAATGGTCTCGAGAAAGCCCTCATAGAGGGGCGAAACGATCGTCGACCTACCTCCGCACTACCTGTACTACCTCTTGAACAATAAGTATTGCTGCATGAATGTCTTTTATTATTGATGTTTTTACTGGAAGAAATACATTAAAGCATGAAGTTTTACTGAAGTTATACATGGCGCGTTGCTCCTGGATACCCTCTTTTCTCTTTGTTATCCTTATAGGAAAGCACTGAGCCATCAGACCAAGTATCTGAGTGGCTAAACACAGCCATGCAAAGTGGCTCCTGGAAGAGGCATCAGATATATTGTCCTATGTTCAGTGAGATGAATGCTCTTTCCCAGGAATAGTTGGTGTTTGTCAAGCTGCTCAGGCGTGTCTGGGTGTTTCCTGCTGGGTCAGTGCGCTGATAGAATAGATCCATTTTGTACTGACTCAGGGTTACAGGAAACTCTCTCAAACTTCTTCCCTACCTTGCTGCTGTGTAAAGATTACCTGTCATTACAGTACTGACAGGAGGCAGCAACGAGGTGGACATGATTTACTATAATTTCATAGCCGTATTTTTAGGCATTTCCTCCTAGGTTCTGCTTAAAGTAAACCAGAGCTGAGTAAAATGCAAGAATCTTTACTTACCCGGGGCTTCCTCCAGCTCCATAAGCATGTGTGACTCCCTCATTGTCCTCCCGTGTTCTGCCGTTCAGTCACGATCAGCCCTGGTAATCCTGTTACTGGGGCTGAATGGCAGGACGGCGAGGGACTTGCACGTGTTTATGGGGCGGGAGGAAGCCCCGGGTAAGTATGGATTTTTGGATTTTACTCACTTCTGGTACACTTTAAAGGACAACAAACCTGAGAGGTATATGGAGGCTGCCATATTTATTTCCTTTTAACTACCTGGGGACTGCCTAACACCGATGGGCTTGGCCGCGGCGGCAGCCCCAGGACCGCCCAACGCCGATTGGCGTCAAGTCCTGGGGCTGCAGTTTCCCAGGGAACGGCCGCGCGCATGTGCGATCGTTCCCTGCCACTTCTTTAGCCTGCTAGCCGCCATTCATGGCCGCCATTCACGGCTAGCAGGCTGTTTGTAAACGAAAGGGGAAAGAAATCCCCTTGTTTACATCCGTACAGCACTGCGGTCCCTGGCAGCGCTGTACGAGATCGGCGATCCCCGGCCTCTGATTGGCCAGGGATCGGTGTCCTCTCATAGGCTGACGCCTATGAGAGGCGGAACAGGACAGATTGCAGTCCTGTTCAAGTCTCTGCACGGAGGGGAGAAGGGGAGGGAGGGAGAAACAGCCTCATAGAGGCTTAGAAAAATAAAAACGGCCACAGCGATCCGACACCTCCGGCGGCATGTCCCCTTAGGGACAAAAAAAACAAAGGTGAGTCCAATCGCTGGGCTCCGTAGCTGGGCTGTGCAGGAGGCTGAAAAGCCTGCACAGCCCTGCTTAACAAAAAAGCGCCTGGTCGTTGGGGGGTGGTGTTAACACTGGTCGTCAAGTGGTTAAACAATGCCAGTTGCCTGGAAACCTGCTAATCTTTCATGCATCAGGAGTTACTGAATCACTAACCGTGAAACAAGCATGCAGCAAACCCAGTCGAACTTGAGTCAAATATCTGATCTGCATGCTTGTTGAGGGTGTATGACTAAATGTATTACAGAATAAAGATCAGCAGGATGCCAGGACACTGGTATTGTTTAACCACTTCAGGATTCGGCGTACGCTTAACTACGCCCCTGAATCCTGAAGTGGATTGCATGGAGAGTTCCATGTCCGTTCACGGAGCGTGTCCCTGTGAACACCCTGCGAGCCGCCGATCGCGGCTCGCAGGGTAAATGTAAACACACGGGGAAGATCTTCCCCGGTGTTTACATATGCCGTAGAGGAGATCGGCGATCCCCGGGCTCTGATTGGCCGGGGACTGCCGGCACCTGATAGGCTGAAGCCTATCCTATCCGGCGCAGGACGGAACTCCGTCCTGCACCGCTCGCAGAGGGAGAGAGAGGGAGGGAAGGAGGCCAGGAAGCGCTGCGGAGGGGGGCTTTGAAGAGCTGCCCCCCCCGCAAGCGCAAGCAGCCGGCGGCGATCAGACCCCCCCAGCAGGACATCCCCCTAGTGGGGGAAAAAAAGGGGGGAAGTCTGATCGCCCTGGCTGCTAGCTGATCGGTGCTGCGGGCTGGAGAGCCCACGCAGCACCGATCAGCAAAACCACCCCCTGGCACAGAAGTGGTTAAAAGGAAATAAATATGGCAGCCTCCATATCTCTCAGGACATTAAAACACGTGGTGTTGCTTCAGCATAGTTTAGTGACACAAATCCTCTCCTTGTTTTTTCTCTACAGACTTTGTGGAGAAGGAGATGAGAAGTATCTTTAATATCACTGATGATAAAGAAACCCGACTTTGGAACCGCTATATGACCAACACATATGAGCAGCTTACCAAGCCGGATAACACCGTACAGGATGCTGGACTCTATCAAGGACAGGTACTGATCCCTAGTTGACTGTGGGATGGATAATGTACTGGTTAAGGGCTCTGCCTTTGACATGGGAGATCAGGGTTCGAATCCTGGCTATGGTCAGTACCTATTCAGTAAGAAGTCCTCGGGCAAGACTTCCTAACACTGCAAGGTGGCCTCTTGACCGCTTCGAGTTCAACAGGAAAAAAGCGCTATACAAATGTTAGGATTAGGACTCCTCTAGGGTCTTGTAGGGACTACCAGGAGGCTATGTGGGGTTTCTATGAAGAGTCGGGGTAACCACCAGGGAAACGTGGGATGAGTATGCCAGGGTCATTTAGTGACCATGCCCAGAAGATTTGAGGTTGTTCCCCAAGGGGTAGGAACAGGCCAAAAGTTGGTTGTGGAGTGATTGTACAAGCTGCAGGTAGTGATCAACTAGAGGCTTTGGAGTGCCACTACCAGGGGCAGGTAGTGACTTTTAGGAAGCTGTGAAATTACGCTATCAGGGCCAGGAAGTGACAGTTTAGAATTCTGTGGAGTGAACTTATCGGTCTGGTAGTGACCATCAGAACATTGTGAAGTGACTATACACGGGCAAGTAGTGACCATCGGAATGGTGTGGAGTGATTG
Source organism: Hyperolius riggenbachi (assembly GCF_040937935.1). Classification (NCBI taxonomy): domain Eukaryota; kingdom Metazoa; phylum Chordata; class Amphibia; order Anura; family Hyperoliidae; genus Hyperolius; species Hyperolius riggenbachi. The sequence continues at coordinate 62,127,075 of NC_090654.1, forward strand.
CTAGGAAAGGTAGTAACCCTTAAAGTGAACCTCCAGACTAAAAATCTACTCGGCAGCACTGAAAAGGCTTGGTGTTTTTTAACAGTTTCACAGCATCAGAACTTTTTTTTTTCTTACCTAAGCCTCATTTTTAGCTGCACAGAAGAAAAGTGCCGTTGCATTTTTCCCCTGATGCTGTGCAAAGCATGATGAGATTTCTGATGTTGTTGTTCTCGTTCTGCTGTTTTGGTGCAATTTTTTTTTCTTTTTTTGAATTTGAGATTTGAAGCCCAGCACATGCAGCTGGGAGGGGTGATCAGGACACAGGACAGTTGGAACTGTGTCTCATGCTCCCTGTCACATCCTTTCAACCAAAAAGATGGCTGCTCCCATGAGAAAGATGGCTGCTCCCATGAAATCACAAACATTTGCCAGTTCTTTTAAAAGAGGGTGGGTAAGAGATTTTATTACCTATCTATTTTAATTAATATAACTAACGTAACTTAATGACAGTATGTTTGTTTAGACTGAAGTTCCCCTTTAAGCGGTTGTGGATTGACACTACCAGAGACAGCAAGAGCCTTGGTTGGGTGACTCCATAGGCCAACAGATAGCTATGAAGTGGCTTTACAACGTGCAGGCAGTGATTACCAAGGGACTGTGGAGTTATTTAATAGAGGCAGAGTTTGGCTAACTATCAGGAGATTGGGGTGTGTTACTCTACCCAAAGAAGGCAGGGACCATAAAGGGGCTGTGGAGTAAGTCTACCATGGGCAGTCATTCACTGTAAGGGGGCTCTGGGATATCTCTACTAGGATATTTGGTAACCTCTGGAGGGATGCTGAGAGACCACACAAAGGGTAGGCAGTGACCATTAGAATTCTATCGGGGAAAGTGACTCTTAAGAATACCGTAAGTAGTGACTCCCATGCAGATGTTAGATGACAGTTTGGCCAGATGCAGCCAAGAAAAATTAGTAGTCTCCAGTGGACATCTTCATTTTGTGTTCTCAAAGATGTTTCATTATCCCTACTAGAAGTCTCCCGAGGATATGTTTCCATCACTTCATTTGAACACAAAAAGCTGACCATTTGTAATTTTATATTTTTTTGCTTATACTGTGATCTGGATAAATGAGAACCATCAGAAGTTATTTTATTTTGCTCTGAATTCCATTGCTTTTAGTTTCTGGTCCATTTGATCTTACACTCTAATGTCCGTGTTCTGGTGCTATGTTTTTCAGATGCTGGTAATAGAGCAGAAGAATGCAGACGGGACGTGGCCCAGACAGTCGCAGACAAAGTGCGTAATGTTTTCTGAGCCTATAACCGGAGCCTCTGTCATAGTTTACCATGGTCTATTTCTTGTGAGGTGTTTTGAAGAATATCTATATGCCTGTCCTCTAACTGCCGGTATAGATTTTTGCTGTCATCGAAACAGATTTCGTGTTTACTGGGGACAGACAGATGGCTGTGGCTATTGAATACCTTAATTTATGTATTGTAACTAGATCAGAAATTCCAATGGTTCTGTCGGAGGTTCAGTATTTCATATATCATTGAGGGTCCAGTCTAAGTGACTGCTGTTTGTTTGTTGGACCCTAAATTGGTGAACCAACTATGGAGAATACTAAACTCAATTTAAGTGTCAGTCCTCCTAGAGTCGGTCAGATTGGGCTCTTTAGCCATTGTCATACCATCAATATGTATTTGTAGCATTACAGATATCACTGACAGAATCCTTTTTTATATAAAAATGGATTCTTGTAGTTGTGTACAAATATACAAATATTACAAAGAACAGTTATAAGAAATATTCAAATAGCATAATACCACACACGCGTACAAATAAAGCTTTGGTCATCTGTTGTACAGTACATGAAATTAAAGGGACTCCGAGCAGTGCAGAAACTATGGAAACATGCATATCATTTTAAAGCTCTTTCTCCTCTTTCCAATGATATATTAACCGCCACCCTATGCCTTTTAGTTTTTGCTATTTTCGCGATTGAAATTGCTGCGGCCGCGATTTCATACGCGGAAATAGAGAAAACTAAAAGGCGTAGGGCGACGATTTAGGTGTCGCCAGAAAGAGGAGAAAGAGAGCTTTAAAATGATATCCATCTTTCCATAGTTACTTGTATTACACAGGACGACACTTTCCCCAGTGTCAGCAGCTCTATTCAGCAGAAAAAGTCGCCCTGTGTAATACAATGTAACTATGGAAAGATGGATATCATTTTAAAGCTCTCTTTCTGGCGACACCTAAATCGTCGCCCTACGCCTTTTAGTTTTCTCTATTTTCGCGTTTGAAATCGCGGCCGCGGCAATTTCAATCGCGAAAATAGCGAAAACTAAAAGGAGTAGGGCGGCGGTTTATATATCATTGGAAAGAGGAGAAAGAGAGCTTTAAAATGATATGCATCTTTCCATAGTTTCTGCACTGCTCGGAGTCCCTTTAAAATGATTCTTTACCAAACTCTTATTTCTGGGGTCCTCTCTGTATCCTACCAGTCCGATCCGTTGTGCTGCTGTTATAACCGGCTGAGTGAGCCGCGGGCTATTGTGCATGTGCTGTCCCGCCCGTGCACCTCCTCATTCTGTTTCCCGAGCCCAGAAGAATTCTGGGCATGCACAGTTTGTACAGACAGGAGCGTGATCGAGGAGACATGAAGGCTGGAACAGCACCTGCGCAGTAGCCCTTGGGGGGCAGACTTAAAATTGGCTGCAGCAGCACAGTGGATCAGACCAGGAGGACTACAGGGACCCGGAAGAATCCACAGGTAAGTAAATATCCTCTTGCTCCTCCCTTTTATTCCCCATCTCAGGTTTACTTTAATAGCAGCTTTTGGGATTTGGACTACAATAAAGACCAGTGCACACCAAAAAGCGCTAGCGTAATCGCAAACGCTCAGTGCTTTTTGAAGTGATTTTTCAGAGCTCTTCTAGGCATGTGCCTAGCGATTTTTCTAATCATACCTAGCGATTTTTGGAGCGTTCTGGTGCAGCGGATTTTAGTTTTTGTTGCAGTAGAGCTGTAACTGAACAACTTCTGTAACAAAAACGCTTGGAAATTTGCTCTTCAGAGCGATTTTCCACTTCCCTATACTTAACATTGAGGTTGAATTTGCTCAGTAATCAGCAAAAATGCTGCTGGACCCGAGTTTGCGTTCGAGGAAAAAAACGAATCGCTCTGGTGTGCACCATCCCATTGAAATAAATTACCCAAGAGCTTTACATAGCGCAAGCGTTTTTAAAAGTGTTCAGAACCGCTCTTGGTGTGTACCAGCCCTAAGAGATGTGCTCTTATACGGAGCAGTGCTTGTAGTCAGCAGAAGAGACGGGAGATATGGGGTTACTAGGTAACATAAGGAGGGGTTTCCCCCCACACAGGTAATGTTGGGAGGTGGCTGGGTTCACTACACATGTAATGGGGTGCCTCCAGTGCACTTGCAGTTGGGGCACTGCACATGTATTGTAGGGGACCATTGCTGGAAAATGTGTAAGGAGCGCAATATCGGGGGAATGCTGGATTTATAATTCGATGAATGCGGGGCTGTGGATGCGCCATACACCAGTAATAGTGGGGCATAAGAGAACTGGGGGAGGCGATATGAAGTTGTTGGGTCACAGTCACTGGGGCACATGTTAGATTTTCAAATCCAATGAAGACACATTTAATTGGGACACCTGTAATGCTCAACCTTTAAAATCGCTGCATCTCCTCCTATGAATTATGTTCTGTAAAGGAACTAATGAAATGTGCTTGAAAATAGCTTGGGAGTCGAAGATGGTCAGTGATATTCATATAAGTCCAACTGATTCACTACCTGCTGACAATGACTGGTCCAATTTCATGCTGCCTATAATTTGCATAAAATCTGCATGCACGTTGAAATCATTTGCATCTCATTAACAATCTCTGCTGTGAATCTCTCTTAGGGTCGGTTCACACTTGTTCTAAAAACGTATCAGTGGCTCCGGTTTTTGGCCCGGGTGAAAACCGGAGCCACGGATACCAATGTTAGAAATAGCAGCCCTCTTCACTCAAATTAAAAATGGATCCGTCTGCGTTCAGGCGGATCTGTGTTGAAAAACTTATCGGTCAGTCCGGATTTGCAGGATTTTTATGGACCCCGGATACATGGAGGGGTAGTGAAAATCAATAGAGAACCGGGTCCACCTCTAAACAGGCAGCTTTGGACACAGAAATAGATCCATTTTCTGTGTCCCAGCCCTGCCTGTAGGCATAGAGCGAGGAAGCTATTAACTTCCTTCCGTCCTTCTTTCCTCCGCTCGCCACTTCACTTCCTGCAATGTCACTCTCCAAAATATAGAGGGCAGCATTGCAGGAAGTCAAGCGGCGAGCGGTGGAACGCAAGGGGAGAAGGTAATAGGTGCCCCGCTCTATGCCTACATTACATTTTAACAGCTTTTGCACAAGTAGCTGAAGGGGAAGCTGGGACAGAGTACCCAGGTGAGGGCGGGGTGCGACACCCCCCCCCCCCCCCCCCCCCCCCTGCCCGCCTGCTGTCATACCCATCCTGGCTGCTACCCCCTCCAGCATGGTGGCCCCCTCCCCTCCACGGCTGGGCATACGTTTGAAATTCAGCCTAGCTATACGCAAATCTGATTGTGTTTCTTGCTTTGTTTGACAGATCGAGCACAGCAACGAGTAGAAGCTACACTACCTCCAGTAAATCACCAACAAGCAGCTACTTGTCGTCGCCCTCCTCCTCCTCTTCTTCCTCCTCCTCATCTTCCACCATCACCAACGGGGACAGTGGCAGCAGCTACGGCATGAACAGCTCTGGCGTGGGAAAAGGGTCAGTGATCGCAGCTTTCTTGGTTTCCTGGAGATTCACAGCAGATGGAGATAAACTCACCACAAGGAGAGAGAGAAAACCGCTCCCAGCACTGCTGTAAAAATAGTCATAGATATTTTTATTCTTTCATAATTGGAACAGTACAAAAGATGATTCTAACTTTTTGCAGTACAAGCGTAGCCAGACTGGTGAGGCTGTGGGGCAGCGTCCTTTTGAGGCGGTTCGCCCTACCACTGTTTGATGAAACGCAATGTGTGCTTCTTTTGTACTGTGAAGAGAGTACCATTTTTACCACAGTGCACCTGTTTTTTTTGCTCCTTGTGGTGACTTGTAATCGTCTATCCCTGAGCACGCTTATTTGATTAACACACTCCATTAATACTCAGTCCCTACTACTAGTCCATGTAATAGAATGCCAAATGCTGATCAGTGAGTGCTCAAAGTATTTCAGTGGGTGGCACTGGCAATACCTCTAGTAATCAACATGAAATTGTCATTTCAATAAAGCAAATGTTTTTTTCCATTCGGGGTGTATGTAGCTATAGCCAACGTTTCAAGACTACACCAGTGTCTTTATCAAAGTACAATGCATCCCATACCTTCCAGGTTAAACTGTCACTCACAGATCTTTTTCCCTGCATGGTAGGGCTTACATTAGGGGTAGGGACCCTATGGCTCGGGAGCCAGATATGGCTTTTTTGATGGCTTCATCTGGCTCGCACACAAATTAAGTTACACTGCTCAAGCAGCGCAGCTTGGTCTGGCAGCGCAAATAACATTTTCAAAGTAGGCACGCTACTGTTGTAGCGTGCACTACTAACTTACTTGCGCTACTCCAAAACGAATGGCTGCTCCAACTGTCCCACTCTGGAGCCTGTCAGGTTCAGGGACTTTGTAGGACTAGAGGCAGCCTATTGGGCTAATCAAAGTGCGGGGATCTCGTCCTACATAGTGAATCAACCCCCAAGTCAGATAGCTAATTGTACAAGCTGTTAGTTGGTATTCCTCCTGTCTGGCTCTTGGGGAAATTGCTGATGTTGCTGAAACCCAAGAGAAGCTGACACTTCCGCCGCCAGGCAGATCAACTGTATACACATCACCATGGCAACAGGGACATGAGCCCTACTGTCCCAGTTTGGAACATATTGTATGGATTTCACTGAATTACATTTTAAACTATGTGGAGTTTATGGCTCTCTCAGACAAAAAGGTTCCTGACCCCTAGCTTACATCATAAGGAGTAAAAGTCAAAACATGATTCTGGCATGGTGTGTAGTCTTCCTCATCCAGTACCAGATTCAGCCAGAGGGTGGAGCTACAACAAAGCTTAGAATCTCAGAGGCACTTAGGGATGGGTGTGCCACAGACCAGAGGAGTAAGGCCCCGTTCACACTGCACGCGTTTGTGTCCGTTTTTAAGGTACGCGTTTTGTGTGCGTTTTGCGAGGGCCAGAAAAATCAATGCAAAGGTATGGCCCTCGTTCACATATACGCGTGGCAAACGTATGCGTGGCAGAAACGCATAGTTGGATGCATTTCTGTGCGTCGCGCACAGAAACGCATTATAATGAAAGTCAATGGGCGCGCACTAAAAACGCATGGCATGCGTTTTTGTATGCGTATTCGGAGGTGCGTTTCTCGTCGGAAGTAGCTGACTCTTCCAGGTATGATCAAAAACGCATAAGGAAAAAACGCGTACAAACGCGTACAAACGCATGCGTTTTTCCAGTGCGTTTACTACATGCGTTCTGCACGTTTTCCACACGCACATAATATGAACAGGGCCTTATTGTCTGTGGATTCATTAGCTACTAGTGAGCGATGAACTAATAATGTAAAGTACACGACTAGTAATGAGTACACAGTTTGAAAACAGATACATGCAAAAGTAAGGCTTCTTTATAATAGCACAGCAGCCCTTTTACTTTTTAGTGGATGGATTTTAGCTGTCGCCTTAGTGTTAGTGCACTGAAGTATGGCTTAAAAAACAAACAAAACTAAGATGAATGATGCAATATGCCTGCATTATTGATTTTACTCTGTTGTATACAGTAAAGACTCTTGGCTGCCATCCTCCATTCTGTCCTTGCTAGCTGAATGGTGGGAGGGGAAGATAAACGAGTGCAGAGGATCACAAAACTGAACCTTAAAGCGGACCTAAACTCTGAACGTCTTCTCTGCTCTAAAAGATACACAACAGCCTAATAACCTTTAAACATTTTAAACTTTAAAACATCTCTTTGTTACAGCTGATACAAATCCTAAAATAAATCTGCACTATTTCTACTTCCTGATTCATGGAAGCAGACATATTGTTAACAGCCTGTGCTTTCAATTGAGCTTATCTGCCATAGGCAGTCATGTGACACAGGGGAGAGATCAGATTACAACTTGTGATTAGACACAGGAGGGGGAATTAAACAGGCGAAACTCTAAATACATACAGGGTGCAATTCTATGTTTTCCTTCTGTCCTGTACAAGAGTTCAGGTCCACTTTAAGTGACAGTGTAATAAAGTGAAGGTGGCCTCATGTAGAGGGATGCCTGCCCTGTACTCTGTGGGTTTTATCCCTCTTCCCCTGTTAGTACACTGCTGTAATGTATGTCCCAGACCACAACACGGATGCCATACTCCTGCTATCTCCACCCACTAACATACAAGCAACCCTGTTCACCTTTTCCTTGCTGCACGGACATATGCACTAGTAGTAGGAAAAATAGGCTGGTAATCAGGGCTGTGGAGTCGGTCGAGGAGTCTGAGTAATTTCAGATACCTGGAGTCTGAGTCGGTGGTTTCATAAACTGGGTGGTTGGAGTCTGATGATTTTTGTACCAAATCCACAGCCCTGGTACGTATTAGACTAAGGAGTCAAGGAATCTCAGTCGGAGCCATTTTGGGTACCTGGAGTCGGAGGTTTCAGAAACTGAGGAGTCGGAGTTGGAGTCGGATGATTTTTGTATCAACTCCACAGCCCTACTGGAAATCCTATCCCTGTTTGGGCAAATATAGGAGAAGTAACGCATTGCATTTGGGTACAACTAGGGCTGACAGTTGGAGTTGACTAGACTCCCACAATGGGGGTTAAACCACTGTTCTAAAGGCCAGTACACACGCTGGATTGTTGTCGCCCGATGGGGTTGGGACACGATCCCCTGGGCGACATTGCTGTGGCTCACTATAACTAGCAGAAAGGAGGGGAACGTTTTATAAACTTTATGAGCTTTTTAGCAGGGCTGTGGAGTCGGAGTTGGCGTTGATTTCATAAACTTCAGAGTCGGTAGTTGGATGATTTCTGTACAAAATCCGCAGCCCTGCTAAGTATAAGACTAATGCTGGGTACACAAGGTACGATTTTCCGTGCAATTTTCCGACCCGATTGTATTTTTCGCTCGATTCTCTTATATTCGCTCGTTTTTCTTATCTTTTCCCATTCACTTCTATGAGAAATCGAGCGCAGAATCGATCGGGAGTAATACCGGACATGAGGGATTTTATCAATCGGATGCATTTATCGCATAGAAAATCATACCATGTGTACCCAGCATTAGGAGTCGGAGTCTGAGCCATTTTGGGTTCCTGGAGTTGGAGTCAGAAGTTTTTTTTGTACCGACTCCACAGCCCTGCATTTTAGTGCACTTTTCAAGCAGAGATCAACACACTTCACAGCTGTCAGTACTTTAGAGTTAAAACAATTTGAGTAATTTTGCTTTACACAAACATGCGTTATTCACCTTGTGCAAGTGGGAAGGGGAGTAGATGTGCAAAATATACTTAGTGTGTGGAAAGTTTTCAATTTGAAGTTCATTCAACTTCTAAATCCTCTGTTTTTTGTGAAGTCTTGGCATTGGGTGACTTGGCACAGAGATGTTCCTTAGTTGCCATACATAACTCGCTGATAAAGTTACAGCAGCAATCAAAGCACAAGGTCCAGTTTTGTGCTCTAGGAGAGATTGCTCAGTTTTTGGTTGGATGCGGTGCTGGTGTTGTGTGATAGTGAGAAGTACCCATGTTTAAAGCCAGGAGGGTGTGGCACACAAAGTGCAGTTTCTGGAGTCTTGGCTACGATCTATTAAGCTGTTGAGTTACAAGGAAAGTGATGTGGCAGTTTTATACTCCATGATGTTGTTATAAGGAAATTACAATTACACCTTATAAACAAGCTATCTCCCACCCCCATTTTATATCTGCATAGTATGCTTTGTTCTTGATGTAATCTGCCAACACTCTAGATTATATTGTAGTTGATGTGTAACTGATGCCTTTAATTAACATTTATTATCAGGGCTGGTCATGGGAAACAGAATTGTCCGAGTTCTCTGTGATACCCTCGTGCACACTAGATGGTCCAGCATCTGTACAGCGGCCCCTAATGCACTCAGATGCCTTGACCAGCCTGATGGATCAATTTTTGCAGAGCACCGGCTGAGATCATTGTTCTCCAAACTCACCCCATCCCCCTGTGTTGTGCCTTCTCTCCCACCCTTGGTGAAGCCCCAGATCCCCAAGGAAGCCATATGGGGCAGGGAGGGGGAAAGCACTAGACACCAGTGAACTAAATAGGGGAGTGAGGGGGCCGCTAGACACCAGAAAACTGTATGGGGGGTGAGGGGGTTGAACTAGACACCAAGGAACTGTATGGGGGGGGGGGGGGGTGAACTAGACACCAGGGAACTGGATATAGGGGTAACATTGGACACCAGGAAACTCCCTTGTCCTAACATGAGGAAAGCCCAGGCTTTTCTCTGTGACCATGCTGACAAGGCATGTGACCTTTTTTAAGGGACAAAACTTCACCTTCTCTGGTGAGCTACCACAGGCCTGGCCCTAGCTTGTCCATGTGAAACAAGAACTCCTTTCTGTGACATTGTGCATTCGTGGAACAACCATTACTCTTCTTGTATGAGCATAAACTAAGGAACGAAGGAAAGGTCCCCTCTTATTTCTAACTTCAGAGTAACAGGTCAGACCCTCTCTGTGACAGTCTGCTTTCATCTCATTGTATGATAATAAACAAGCTCCCTCCTCGCCTGTGAGACTGTCCTAACACAACAAGCCCATCCTCCTCTTTATGAATGTGCGCTATCACTGGTTCCCCCTAAATGCCATTACAATAGTAAAGTGATCTCCCTAGAATTTTTTCCCCAGCTGGGTGGCATGAAAAAGTAGCTGGGTGTGGAGCGACAGAGAATGCAGGGTCCGCACAGCTCTGTGTACAGCATAGGAGGTGCATAAGGAGGCGAGCCGATGACAGCCAGGTGTTCGCCAAAATTAGCCGTGTGGAGCACCCGGCTAAAAGAGCCTGTGGAGAACACTACCGTATAACTCTGGGGTCTCATCAGTCATACTGTTGGCATAAATATACAGAATGAGACTCTTCAGCAGAGATGGGTCTGGGGCAGAGAGTATTCATGATGAGCAGTTTAGCTTTGATGTAACTGTTGAGCATGGAACGTCTGTCCTGATGCTGCTTCCTCTCATTTTAGATACACGTCGTCCTATATGTCCTACAGCTACAGCAAACCCGGCCTCTGTGGCCTCAGTAACCTCGGCAATACGTGTTTCATGAACTCCGCTCTTCAGGTATGAATTCTCCACTCTCTGTCTCTCTGCTAATCACAGCCAGGATATACTGTATATTCACCTCCTTAATAATCATAGGCTGGATAGACAAATCCACCACCAATCATAGGTTTTATCGCCCGCACATGTAATATTAGCCCCTGTACTAATAGTTTAAAGCCTGGTTGCACTTTTTTTTTTTTCTAACTACCCCACTGCACCCTCATGCTCAACTGTGGCTGCTCCAAACTTTCACTTTACGTATTAGATGGTAGAAGTGTCCCTAAACATGACCATCTGCTTCAGTGAGCACTATCTCTGCCTCTTCAGCAATAGTCATCTGCTGATGCCAGAAGATTTTTCAGCCATGTCATTGTCCTCTTGTTGCTGCCGAATTAGGAAATGGGGCACAGATTTTTCCTTTAACCTTTTCCATACAAGCAATATCTGGCACTTTAGAGAAAACCTGTAACGAAAAAATCCTCCCCTGGGGGGTACTCACCTGTGGTGGGGGAAGCCTCCTGATCCCATTGAGGCTTCCCCCGTCCTCCTTGGTCCCACGGCGGCAGCAATAAAGCTCCCTGAACAGCGAGGATGTAATAATTTACCTTCCCGGCTCCAGCGCTGGCGCAGTATCGGCTCTCCACTCAGAACTAGCCGATCGCTGTCTGACCGCTCTACTGCGCAGGTCGCCTGCGCAGTAAAGCGGACCCGACAGAGATTGACCATTTTCACCTATCTCCGTGCGGAGAGCTGCAAAAGCGCCCCTGCTGGAGCCAGGAAAGGTAAATATATCAAGGCTTGTCGAGGGAGGATTCCGGGACACTTCAGGGAGCCAGCGCTGGACTGCCTGCAGCTACAGGGGAGGAGGAAGCCTCATTGGCTTCCCCCTCCCAAGGTGAGTACCCCCTAGGGAAACTTTTTTTTTTTGTTTTTTTTTGTTACAGGTTCTCTAAGGACCAGAGACTGCTGGTACTAAAAAAACAGGGCTTTCTGAAGAATCACAGCACAGACCCCCACCTGTTACACTGCTTACCCATTGCTGCATGCCCTTTGCTTTGCTGTTATGCTGGCAGAGCTCTGTGAGCCGGTCAGGAGCCGCTTTCATTGGCTCCTGACCCTGTCATCAGTGTGAGCCAATGTGATTTGCTCACAGTGATCACAGGGTCAGGAGCCAATGAAAGTGGCTCACAGAGCTCTACCGTCCTAGCGACTGCAGAGCAAAGGGCTTGCAGCGAGAGAGGGATCTGCAGGAGAATCTGATCTGCGCGGCGTTGTAATGGAAATCTGTGCCCTGTCAAGAACAAGCAGCAACAAACAGAGCGTAGATTTCAGTTACCGTAGATCGGAAGTGGTTAAAGCGGACCTGGACTCTTGCACAGAACAGAAGGAAGACGGAGAGAAATTCTTCCTGTATCTTTTTAGTGTTTAGCCTGTCTGATTCCCCTTCATCTGTGACTAATGACCACCATAATTTGATCTCTTCAGCTGTGTCAGCTCAGGGATCTCCTCTGCCATGGCAGAACTGCTAATTTGTAAACCTAGGATGTTAACCCTATGTCTGCTTCCATGAAAGCAGGAAGTAGACACGCTGCAGATTTATTGCAGGATTTGTATCAGTCCGACGAAGGCTTTTTATAAGCCGAAAGCTCACTGTTTATCCATCTCTAAGTTAGCCAATAAATGGTATCATCCTGATTCAAAACTCCTTGCTATCAGCTGTAACAAAGAAATGTTTTTCTTTATCTTTAGTTTATTGAAAGTGCTCATGTATATAGTTTGTTTTAGTGAGACACGCAGAAGGCATACCATGGCAAATATCCAAAGTACAGTGAGCGGCCATCTTACTCCTCTCTACCTTACAGAACTTTCTGTGAGCATCCGCCCCCCCCCCCCCACCCTACAACTCTTCCGGAGAGAATCCAGCTTTCCATCCCCCTGCTGCAGACATCTTTGTGTGTGTTTGTGTTTCCCTCTTACCACTGCAGACCCCCCCCCCTTTTTGGGGGGGAGGGGGCATGTTTCCCTTTACACAGCAGTGACCACCAACCTATCTTTTCCACTCCGCAATGTAGATCTCCCTCTGAGCAATTCACCTTTTCCTGCCACATTGTAGACCTCTCTATTATTATCCATCATTTGTTTTCCACACTGCAGTCCTCCCTGAGAGCATCAATCCAGTGGTGTAGCTAGGGAGCTAAGGGGCGCAGTGTGAGTTTTACATTGAGCCCCTCAAGCACATTTATACACAGCAATTGATATGGGCCTCCAAAACCTTCCAAGGTCAGCAACAGGGGTGGGGAACAGTTTTATTAACACCATTCAATGGATATGTTAAGGTGAACATTTACCAGCACAGCATTAACAAAGAGCTAATACAGTGGTTGAAGGAGGGTCCCTTTGGTCCAGGGGCTCTTGTGTGGCTGCAGCCTCTGCATCCCCTGTTGCGACGTCACTGCATCCATCTTTTTCCTGCTCTAATCTTACAGCTGTTTAAACAGAGGCGGTAATCTACCATGCATGCAGATTGTGTGCAGCTTGGAATTGCATCCGTCAGATGCATTTCCTGCTAAATTTGCACCATCAATTCAAAACTGCATAGAATTTGCATTATATTTGTATGCAAGCTGAAAATGGCATGTGGTTAACCATCTGTAGATTTGAATCATAAATGACTATATTACCCAGAAATATATATCCTGATCCCAGTGATTGGCTGATGGCCTAGACTGAGTTCTTGTGTGTCTCACTTACTGTCACTGCAGAGAGAATGGATGTAGTGGAAATCTGCTGTGGCATTTTACGAGGCAAACGACTCTGTAGCTTCATTGTTCTCCCCACAGTGCCTGAGCAACACGCCGCCTCTGACGGAGTACTTCCTGACTGACGAGTATAAGAGTGAGATCAATAAAGAGAATCCGCTGGGGATGAAGGGAGAAATCGCCATGGCCTATGCTGAGCTGATCCGACAAATCTGGTCCGGAGAGCACTCTTATGTGGCCCCTCGAATGTTCAAGGTAACTGGCATACCCCAATTTGTGTCTCTAGTTCTGCTGTATCGCTATACACCAGCCTTGTGATGGACCATTAATCAACTATTGCATTTAGTACAGTATATCTTCGCCCCTGAAGACTGGAGTTCCAGGGGAGTTGATATACATACAGCGCCGTTGCGCACGCTCCCGTGCGCGTTCATGCTACAGAGTTCTCACCCAGAAATTTTTTCCAGACGGGTGGCACGAAAAAGTAGCCGGGTGGGGTGTGACGGGAAAATACAGGGCCAGTGCTTCTCTGCACAACCCTGCTTACCGCATAGGAGGAGATGAGCAGATCACAGCCGGGTGCTCACCAAAATTAGCCGGGTGAAGCACCCGGCTAAAAGAGCCTGGGGAGAACACTGCACTGCCCGCTAGTAGACTAATCGGTGAATGGGAATGCATATTCCCATTCACTGATCAAAGTGCCTGTGATTATGATCACCAGCATCAATAAAATGCCGGTGGTCATTGACAAAATGAAACTAAAACCACATACAAGCATTTTCCTGCGTACTTTGAACAGTGATGGATTTTCTGTACACATCTCCAGTTGCCTTCTAATACCCTTCCCTTCCTAGTCAGCCAGGAAGTGTATAAACTGTAGGGATGGTCAACAAGATGCAAATAATTCAGTTTATGTAGGATTATGCAAATTATGTATGCAAATTTATGGAACGTGAAAATGGACCAGTTAAATTTGACCCTGGTGGGTTTAATAGGACCATTTTCCAATCAGAATAAAATTGCATAAAAAAAGTGTATAATCCTGCATCTGCTTTGAATTTTGCATATCGTTGACCATCGCTAATGAACAGAGTTGTTATTCCTTCCCTCTCCTCTTCATGCTCATGTCATCTGGCTGTAATTTGCCAGCTGTCAATTGGTGAGGATGTTTAAAGAGAACCAGAGACGAAGCACCCTCATGTATTTTACCATATATTTCAATGGGAACATGACAGTAAACACCTACTCTTATTTGTTTCATTCTCCACTGCTCATTCTGCCCGTTATCCGCTCTGATAAGAATCCCCCACTGAGCATTCAGTCTAGCTTTGCCCTGTAATGTTTATAGCGGAGTCAGTCTTCTGTGATGTCTTTTCAAGCCCAAGTCCGGCCCCTTGTGGCTTTGCTTTCCTGCTAGGAGGATAAATAGCAGGAAAAGCACAATGGGGCAGACTTGCGCTTGAAAAGACATCACAGAAGACCAGGGCTGTGGAGTTAGTCGGAGTCGAGGAGTCGGGGCAATTTTGGGCACCCGGAGTCGGAGTTGGAGTCGGAGATTTCATAAACTGAGGAGTCGGATGATTTTTGTACAAAATGCACAGCCCTGTTAAGTATTAGACTAAGGAGTCGGATTCGTGGCCATTTTGGGTACCCGGAGTTGGAGTCGGAGTCGTGGTTTCATAAACCGAGGAGTCGGAAGATTTTTGTACCGACTCCACAGCCCTGCAGAAGACTGACTCAGCTATAATCATGCAGGGCAAAGCTAGACTGAATGCTGAGTCTGGGATACTTATCAGAGCTGATAATGGGCAGAATGAGCAGTGAAGAATGACACAAATAGCAGAGTAGGGGTTTACTGTCATGTTCCCATTGATATATATATATATATATATATATATATATATATATATATATATATATATATATATATATACATATACATATACATATATATATATATATATATATATATATATATATATATATATATATATATATATATATATATATATATATATATATATATATATATATATATATATATATATATAGTAAAATACATGAGGGTGCTTCGTCACTGGTTCTCTTTAAAGGGCAGCAAGGAAATATGTAAAAAGCGGGAAGCCTCTGGATCCTGTAGAGCTTACCTCCAGTCCCCCTTTGCCATGCGTGGACTCAACCTCAAAGATTTCGAACACGGACTTGAGTGTACTGCGTCTGCACAAGTATGGCCATGCCTGCCTGAGTGCCTTCTGCTTACTGTGTAGGCTTCTCCATGCTCAAGGGGGTGCAGCACAGCTGTACTTGTGGTTGAGAAGTAAGGCCTGGTTCTTCTGGAGGGTCCCGGTGAGTGGCGGTAGGATGGAGAAGACCCTGTAAGACTCTACGATCCAGAGGGTTCCTTTTTGACCTGAACTTCAGCTCGAGTTCACTTTAAACCCAAAATAGGAGTTTGGGAACTTCTGGAAAGTTGTATCTGTAGAACTCATTCTAAATATACTGTAATTGCGCATGCCATGTACTTATTTTCACTTAGGTTTGTTTTAAATGCTGGAATGCCTTGACCTTGCTGGTAGTACCATTTGTGACAATTAGCTGGGTATTACAAAGTATTGCGTATGTTGCATTGATTCCCTGTTGTGTTGTCAGACCCAGGTGGGCCGTTTCGCCCCTCAGTTCTCCGGCTACCAGCAGCAGGACTCGCAGGAGCTGCTGGCGTTCCTCTTAGATGGACTTCACGAGGATCTGAACAGGGTTAAGAAGAAGCCCTACCTGGAGCTGAAAGATGCAAATGGGCGGGAGGATGCGGTATGGGCGTTTTTCATACATACGGTGGTCTCTTGTGCTTATGCTGTGATCCTCTTTTCGAAGACCTTTACTTGATACTGCGGTTTCTTGCATGCAGGTCGTAGCCAAAGAAGCATGGGACAATCACCTACGAAGAAACAACTCCATCATTGTAGATATTTTTCACGGCCTTTTCAAATCAACACTGGTGTGCCCCGAATGCGCCAAAGTCTCTGTGACCTTTGACCCCTTCTGCTATCTTACCCTGCCCCTCCCTATGAGGAAAGACCGTACCATGGAGGTGTTCCTGGTCCGTGCTGACCCTCAGTGCAAGCCCACCCAGGTACGCAGCAGTCGGTTATGACAATGGTAGATGCTAGGCTGCTTTCTTGGCTTCTGATTGGAGCTCTTCTCTTTTTACTTCTTCTAGTACCGACTGAGTGTGCCTAAAATGGGCACCGTGTCTGATCTATGTGCAGCTCTGTCCAAGCTTTCTGGGGTTCCAGCAGAAAATGTAAGTAGCACGCCTTTCTTCCCACTTCCACTTGCCATAATGAATGTCTAATCCACATGTATCTGCCTGTCAGATGGTTGTAACAGACGTCTACAGTCACCGATTCCACAAGATCTTCCAGGCGGATGAAATGCTCAGCCACATCATGGAGCGAGATGACCTGTTTGTGTAAGTGGAGACAGCGTTTCCTATTAGAGGACACAACGTGACAGCTGATTGTAGTGGAAGGAATCCTGTTATTTGTCCCATGATGCAATCTTCCCAGAATCCACTGCAGACTTGAGAGGTTTCACCATCACAGCTGTCTCTAATCTATTATCTCAGTGAGGCTGGAAGCACACTTGGCTGTGCAGAAAACCACAAGTTTTCTGCATTGTGCGTTTTTGCACTTTTTATGCACTTATCCTTTTTTTTCGGTGTATTTGCATTTTTCAATATTTTCCCTTTTTCAATGGAGTAAACCAGTGTCATATTTATTTTATTCAAAATGCAGTAAAACGCATCTCATCGAATTACATTATGTGCGTTTTACATGCATTTTAGAGAAATGGATGTTCGTTGATACGTTGAGATATTAATTTTTTTTATGCAGCCCATAGACTTTTATTATGGACAAAAATGCATGTGTTTTCTGCATTGCTAGCGATTCTGCCTAGTGTGCTTCTAGCTTGAAGGCAAACCTCAGGCACAATACAAATATAGTATTAACCCTGCCCCATTCTTGATTTCTGACCTTGAGGGAACAGGAGGTGAGGGATATGGAGGCTGCCATACTTACTTCATTGTAAACAATGCCAGTTGCCTGGCAGCCCTGTTTATCTTTTGGTATAAGTAGTGCCTGAGTCAAAACCCTGGAACAAGCATATGGCTATTCCAGTAAAACCTGAGTCAGCTGAGTCAGATTTCCTGATCTGCTGCATACTTGGTCAGGGTCTATGGCTAGAAGTATTAGAGACACAGGATCGGGAGGACTGCCAGGCAACCGGTATTGGTTAAAAGGAAACAAATATGGAAGCCTCCATATCCCTCTCACCTCGGGTTCACTTTTGGGGTTAATTCGCAAAGCTATTCTAATGAATTATCTCACCTTACTTAAAATGATATCTAAAGAGAGCGAAGCCTCAGGATCCTATTGAGCCTTCCCTCGCTGCTTTGATATCCGTCGCTGAGTGTGCCCCCCCCCCAATCTTCCCGTAGATTAGCGAATAGGGGCCGCGCAGCTCCTCTTCGTGCATTGTGTCATGCGTTATGCCAAA
This sequence comes from Hyperolius riggenbachi, assembly GCF_040937935.1. NCBI lineage: Eukaryota > Metazoa > Chordata > Amphibia > Anura > Hyperoliidae > Hyperolius > Hyperolius riggenbachi. The sequence goes on from NC_090654.1 coordinate 62,144,757, forward strand.
TAGGGAGAAAGAAACCATGAGTTGTCAGTTATGGAGAGAGAAATCATGCATTCAATAAGGAGAAATAAATTTGAGTTAATAAGGAAGGTGAAATAATTCAACAGATAAGCTTTGTGAATCAACTCCTTTGTTATGATTGGCAGCATCTTAAAGGATCACCAAGGTGAGAATTGTAAAATAAGAGTACATGTCTGCAGAAACTGCTTCTGATACGGACTGTCCTCCATTTCCCCCCGCAGTCCTTTGATCAGCTGTAATCCATGCCATGGTTGGGAAATTTGGGTTACTGCCTTTGAACTGGAAGTTTGAGGGCCGCGCAGTTCGATTGGATTACCCACCTGTCTAAAAATCAGTCTCTGTAGCTATAAGTTATCTCAGCACAATATTTGCTGCCTCATTGCTGATCTCTTTGTAGTTGGTATCATTGTATAGCACAAAATACCTACTTTTCTGACGACCGTTCTCTGCAGCAGTGAGATGTGAATAGCTAACAATACAATAATATCTTCAGCTATAAGGTGTCTGAATGCAGCATGTGTACCTGTGTGTGACCACTGATCTCTCTGCAGCTACAGAACATTGTTACATTGGAAAATGTTTTCTTGTCTGACTGATCTCCCTGCAGCTATGAGGTAAAATCTTCCCGAATGGATGACCCTGAGTGGATCACGCTACCTGTCTGCTTCCGGGAAAGACGTTATAGGAGTACCTCTTCTGGAACTGTCCTGTATGGGCAGCCGCTGCTGATCTCAGTGCCTCGCCGAAACCTCACTGCGTACATGTTGTACCACATCATCCTGGAGAGGATCCAGTAAGTGTCTCTTCAGTGTGCCTCACCATATTCTCAGACCTCTCCTCATTCGTTAAGTCAACCCCGCCTCTTTCAGCTGTTGCATAGGCATGTTTATAGCTTCACGTATGCTGTGGAGCTATATTGCCCTCAGTTTTTACATGCATCAAAGATTTCTCCCAAGGGACCAATCTTTTCATTATGTGACTAAAGTATGAGTTTTGTTTTCAATAATTTTAACCACCCTGGCGTTCTATTAAGATCGCCAGGGCGGCTGCATGAGGGTTTTTTTTAAATAAAAAAAAAACTATTTCATGCAGCCAACTGAAAGTTGGCTGCATGAAAGCCCACTAGATGGCGCTCCGGAGGCGTTCTTCTGATCGCCTCCGGCGGCCAAAAGTAACACGGAAGGCCGCAATGAGCAGCCTTCCGTGTTTGGCTTCTCCTGTCGCCATGGCGACGAGCGGAGTGACGTCATGGACGTCAGCCGCCTCCGATCCAGCCCTTAGCGCTGGCCGGAACTATTTGTTCCGGCTGCGCAGGGCTCAGGCGGCTGGGGGGACCCTCTTTCGCCGCTGCTTGCGGCGGATCGCCGCAGAGGGGCGGGCGATCGGGCAGCACACGCGGCTGGCAAAGTGCCGGCTGCGTGTGCTGCTCTTTATTTGATCAAAATCGGCCCAGCAGGGCCTGAGCGGCACCCTCTGGCGGTACTGGACGAGCTGAGCTCGTCCATACCGCTAAGGTGGTTAATTGATTTTGAATAATAAGCATAGTGTACAAATATACAAATATATCCACTATTGTTGTAGTACAGATAATTAGCAGTATTGTAAATATCCCATACAAGCGACCAAAAATTTATCTGCTAACTGTAAACAAGTGCTAATAACAAAGACTTTAAAGGCGTGTACATACGCCGTATTTTAGCAAATGACTGGTCCGACCCTCCCGTGGGGCGGTCCTTCTGCCGACAGTAGGCCGTGAGTACAGGCTGTCGGCAGACGTGGCGAAAAAAGTGGGTGTGGTCATGACATAATGTGGGTGGAGCCAAATACTAGCGAAATAACGGTAGTCCCTAGTCAACAAATGAGATAGTCAGGGACTGTGTCCATACTTAATTTTAAAAAGTTAATGCGAAATCTGCTGTTGCATATTTGTAACCATTTTGATAAAATCTGGTATCAGAGGTGACAGATGACAGCGTATATCTGCGCTGGGCAGGAGTGACAGTACGATTGCCTTGCACTAGTCACGCAGTATAACAGCACACACAATGAAAATCTATGGGCCTCAGCAAGGAAAAAGATTGGAAAAAAAAACATTTTTTTTCCACCACCACCAGCCTACCTATCAACTTCACTACTAACACTGCTCCTTCTAATAATAGCTTTTATAAAAGCTTTTGGGATTAGTATTTTTGATACATAGTGAGAGCTCCCTCTCACACGTCCAGCCACATGCAGCAACAATCTGCAAATGGCGCTGGACGGAAGAGCCTCTGCCTGTAAGACTATGCAGGCTGGAGCAGGGCTGCGGTGAATGAACTGGCACGGCGTCTATTAGACTCCGCGTCCAGTTCAACACCTTGGGGGGGTGGGGGGGGGGGGGGTTCCCCACAATCGGGCAGCAGCAGAATTAAATATCGGCTGTTAAATCTCCCCGCAGCGCACGCTATGCTTCATTCACAGGCGCTCATGCGGGAAATGTGTAGTAGCCTTGCTCTCTGATTGGCCCAAATGCTGCCTGTCACAGCAGCGGCTCTGATTGGCCGCGATGGTGTTGCGGGTGCACGTGCTGCTGTGACAGGCAGCATTTGGGCCAATCAGAGAGCCAGGCTACTACACATCTCCCGCATGAGCGCCTGTGAATGGAGCATAGCGTGGGCTGCGGGGAGATTTAACAGCTGATATGCAATTCTAAACTGTGCTGCAGTGGTTCTCTGCCATTTTGCCACTGGGGGACCCCCTGACAGGTACTAATGTACCCCCAGGGTCCGCGGACCATAGGTTGAGAACCACTGCTTTAAAGTAAATGTTGCATAAAAAAGAACACATAGACCTCAAAGCACTAAGCTTTATCAAATACTTTATCAAACGTTAGATTTTACCCATGACGTAAATTATCAAATTTTGAATTCACTAAGGTGTTATGGATTTATTGAATATTTTATCGATAAAACATTCAATTAATCTATAACACCTTAGTGAATTTAAAATTAAATTTTACCCATGAGGTAATTTATCAAATGTTTGGTAAAGTGTTTGATAAAGCTTAGTGAATTTAGGCCATAGTGTTGCGTCTCGTATGTCTTATTCATGTGAATGCTTGGACCTGCCTATTTTGTTAGGAAGTGACTAGCCTGTTGTATGTTAGGTATGTGGTATAGTGAAATGGAAACTTTCAATTGACTTCATATAAAGTTTTTGAGTGGTAATAGTAGTATCTACGCTTCTGGTGAAAACTGTTGCCTTATTTCTGTAAGAATTGACTGGTTAGAACTTCTAGCAGTCTGGGAAACTAAGTAGCTTTCTCCACACCACGATTCAAAAGCATAATTTTTTTTATGCATGACCTTCTTTATGGTCCACCATATTCTACCTTTTTCCAGTGACCTGTTCCCTGATGCTGATCTACCCCTGGAGACATGTTTCCTAATGCCAGTCTGCTACTCTGGGGGACATGTTCCCTGGTACTGATCTTCCATCCTGAAGGACATGTTCCTTGGTACTGATCTTCCATCCAGAGGGACATGTTCCTTGGTACTGATCTTCCATCCAAAGGGGACATGTTCCCTGGTACTGATCTTTCATCCTGAGGAACATGTTCCCTGGTACTAATCTTCTATTGAGCGGCGGGAGGCAACATGTTCCCTAATACTGATCATCTTCTGTTTTTTGATGCCGAACCTCTTACCTGGTGAACACTTGTCCTTATTCCGCTCCCAAAAGGACCGTACAGTATTTCTTCAATACGCAAGTACTGTAGTTTGGTCATATGCCAGTTAACTTCTCCAATGTGTCTGGGATCTAAGAGTGCAAAGTGGAGCACCAAGGGGGAAACCCACACATACATTGTGGGAACATACAAACTTCATGCGAAAAGTTTCCATGGTGAGATCCAGGACCCTAGCACTACAAGGTCAGAGTTCTAACAACTTTTAGATGTGAACATGAGCTGTTATTAAAGGCAAGGCTAAAATCCTTCAGAGACCTAAGCCAAATTTGTGTGTCAGTGTGGTTAGTATTTATTATACAGATTACGAGGGAGTGTCCCTATGGCTTGTGTCTGGAGCAGATATCACGCTGTATGATGATTAACGTTACTGTTTGTGCCCATGTAGCATGCTTGTAACGTACAAGCTGGCTACCCTGCTCAGTGGTGTAGTTAAGGAGCTTTGGGCCCAGTGCAAATTTTACTTTAGGCCTCCCAAGCACTCTATACATAAGCCATATGGCACAGCAAACCTTCCAAGGACTTCCACAGAATGAGAGTTGGAAGCAGAGGAGGGGAACAGTTCATTAATGATTTCCACTATTCAAAGCATATATAGACGTGATAATTACCAGCATAGCACCATTGAAGAGCTAATACTGTGGTTGATGGAGGGCCCCTCTGATCCAAGGGCCCCTGTGTGGTCGTAGTTTGCATCCCCTATTGCTACGCCGCTGCCTCTGCGCCCTTTTCTGTCAATTTCCATGTATCCTCCTGTCTAAATAGTGTCTCTTTCTTCAGTGAGGTGTATTAAACATGTCTTGTGTTTGCCATAAATCACAGTCAGGAGCATAACTAGAGGGGAGAGCAGTCACTGCGGGGGGGGGGGGGGGGGGGGACTAAAGGTGTAGAGGCCCACAATACTAACCTACCCTCCCTCCGATACTCCAGATCAGGTGGTTTTGTGGCTACAGGTTATGGATGTAAAGATCCTGATGGCCACGCTTGTTACCATATATTACCCTTGTAAGATGGGCCCACAGGCTGTGAGGGTCACTGGGGAGGGGGGGAGGGGTTGTTAACATTAAGAGGGCCCCATCAAAGTGTTGCTGAGGGACCCCATGATTTGTAGTACCGCCCCTAATCACTGTCCCACTTTCTAAGCTAAGCAATGCATTCTGTGACATCTTTAGTAGATTTGACGTTTGTTTTTAGGAAATCCTCTTCTGATTGCCATATTTTGTTTTTACCAGGCGTTATATAAAGTCTCCTCTGCCAGAAGAGTACATCAGCTTATCGGTGGAGAGTCCTGCTTGCAACGGCTCCAATGGAATATGTGATGGTGGTGCGTTCTGTGTCTGTCTGTCCATAGAGAAGCATATAAGCCTCTAGCAGGCCTTGTTAGCATGTCACTATCATAAGTCAACATATCAGGAGGGGGATGTTATTAGCCGATGTTGCTGGACTATGTTTCTTTATCTGAAAAGCAAACTGGAGGCAATATGGATGCTATCTTGTTCTTTCCAGATGAAGAAATGGATCACCAGAATGAACCTGAAGAGAAAGATGAATCGCCAGAAGAAGCTAGCGTCCAATCAGATGACAGCGTGGAAGAGGAGAGCTCAGGAGAACAGTGCAGCCCCTGCAACAAGGTGGCAAAGAAGGCCCGGCCGTGCCGCAAACGGCTCTTTTCCTTCAGCCTAGTCAACTCCTATGCCACCACCGAAGTGGGCTCCATGCCGGCCGAGGGCTCCTACCTCAGGCTCAGCTGTAAGTTGTCTTACCAGAGCAAAACGCCCAGAATAAGCCTAGGCTGCAGAATATGTTGCATGATAGAAGTCCTGTACGTTCTACAGGGCATAACAGGCCACATGTTCAGGCTAGGTAGCTAGTAAAATGCCTGTATTGTGTATAAAACAGTGTTGTGTTTCATGTTCATTAAATCCTGTAATCTAGATAGTCATCTCATGGTCACCTTAGCAAATGCATAGAAGTCGCTGTGCTCTTATTTTATGCATCTTTCATTTGTCAGCTGCTCTGGTGTACTTTTTTTTTTCTTTTTGCAAATTCTTGCAGTGCTGCTGTCCATTGTAGAGTACTTTTACTGAAGCAGGTCATCTTGGCGCATGCTCTTCCCACACTGCGCCTGACCTGAGTGCCGCCATAGACATAATGTTATGTCTAAGGTCACACAGCAGTGTAATTTGGGTGCAGGTGATCACTTGATCCAGAATCACCAGCACAAAGGACCTGCACAGTGAAGGAGTCTTCAGGGACTAGTTTCAGGCCAGTGGGGAGGGGTTATGCTTTGGAAACATGAAAACATTTTAGAAGCGCTGGTTACATCATTAGTACACACTGAAAATAGTTTTGTTTCAATAAACAGTCAGTTGAAAGTTTTTTTTTTGTTTTATGTACAAGCTGGTATGCCATGCTGGTGTTAAAGTACATGTACCGTAGTTCCCAGTTAATGTACAAGATAGGGATTGTAGGATCATTCTTAACTTGATTCTGTCCATAATTTGAAACACTGTTGCCATCCCTGTCCCGTTTCCCCTCCATGCCCCTAGTGCCCCCTCTGTGTCACAACTGTTCCCCCATGCCTTCAGTGAGTGCCCTTCTGTGTTATCACTGTTTCCCCATGCCTTCATATCCCCCCCCCCCCCCCCATGTCACCTCTGTTTCCCCGCGCCTTCAGTGTCCCCTTCTCTGCCACCTTGTCCCTCTGTACCACCTATGCCCCCGTCCCCATCTCTGCCTTCTTCGCCCTACTGATGTTTGTCAAATTTTGTTATACGTAAATACGATTTCAAAATTGAATTGATTTTGCATTATCCATTTGTAAATTCTGCCTCGTTTTTGCGACATTACAAAAACACATTTGAGCAAAAAAAAGGGAAACTAGTGAAAAAAATCCTCAAAAAGAAATTTGCTGCAGTGTGCTTTTAACATATACAGATTTCTGCATACACATTTAAACATTTTAAAGCTAACCTGTGACTTTAAAAAGAGGAAGTAACAATTTACCTCAGCAGAGGAAGCCTCTGGATCGTCCAGAGACTTCATGTCCTCAAGACCCCCCGATCCAGCACAAGGACCCTCTGAAAGTTCACAACTACTCTCCCGTTCATGAGCAAGTGTGACCGCACTGCGCAGGTGCAGGATAACTAACGCCTGCACAATAACACGGAGCCGCTCAGACTCAGCACGGTACTGGGCAGGCGCGAGGTATCCTGCATGGTGTGGCCACGCACATTCTATGGTAGTGGGCAGGGGCGTGGCCACCCTCATTCCAGAGGGTCCCAGTGCTGGATCACAGGTTTGCTTTAAAATGTGTATGCAGAACTCGCTTTATAGTAAACTGTACTGCAGTAAAATGTCAATTTACCTGTTTGTTTTTTTTGTTTTGTTTTTTTTTAAACTACAAGGTCTTTATAAAAAAAAACAAAAGTTTGTGACTTGTTCCCACAGAATCATATTACACATTTTTGGGCCGTTTGTATCGGCCGGTCCTTTGTAAGTTGGAAAACACCTGTATAGATAAAATCAGTACATGTATTACAGGTGGCCATTATGAGGCATTTTGCCCCGACAAAAGTATAAACCTACAAACACATTAATGTTGTGCTGTCTTATTTAGCTGTCTTCTTCACAGAGTTTTTATAATGTTTGTTCTGCAGCATACTCCACGGTGGCATTAGACTGGGATTTGGATGTAAAGAAGTTGTACTATGATGATCAGGAGGCTGAGGTGAGTTCATCCAATTCAGACTAGTGATCAGTGGCTCATATTCTGTGTATTTCTCTCAGCTTGGGAATTCTCTGGTGAATGGAAGGAGTTTGTGGGATGGAGTTGAAGTCCTATTTGGGATGGAATCTGGGGGGATACTCTGAGAGGAATGTTTATCAGTGGGCAGATGTGACATTTTTATGGTTTATTCAGTATTCTTCTTGCAGGCATTTGACAAGCACGAGTCAATGTCTCAGATGCAGAAGAAAAAGATGACAGTGGCACTTAACGATTGTATACAGCTCTTCACAAAGACTGAGACCCTTGGTGAACATGACCCCTGGTAAGACCATCAATGTACAGCTATAGCATGTATATAACATATACATTCTGCCAAAAAGCAAGTCTTGTGGAATGTTCCAGGTATTGAGAGGTTAGTACCTGACAGCAGACCGGTGACGGTCAAACACTTAGCTCATTGATGTAAAAGGAGAGTAAAGGCTAGCTTGTCCAGTCTGACCCTACAGAAATAGCATGCATGTCCATGAGAGATTTCAGAAAACACATGAAGGGCCCGCCAAGCAACTTACATGGCTTTAAAGTGGACCTGTGCCAAGCTGTTCATAAATTGAGACTTGGACATTAAAAAATTGTTCTTGCCTCTTCTTCAATAAACTGCTTCCACTAGCCTACTGTCACTGTCTCCTGTCTGATGCTAATAGGGTTAGTGGGCTTCATTCTACAGACTTTTGGACAGTGGTAGCAGCGTAGTGAGGGAGAAAGCAGTGGGTCCAAATTATGACACAAACTTGAGTTCGACTCTGTAAACAATTGAGCACAGGCTCTTTATCAAAGATATGCTGCTATTGTCTTGGTGTCAGCTGCCACACAATACCTTCAGATGCCTTGTGGAGTCCATGCCTTGGCTGGACAGAGCTGTTTTATTGGCTCAATGTGGACATACACTGGGGGTTTCTATTCAGCTTTGACTAAATAGAAATCCCAGTGTGCTATGCACTGCTGTGAAGTCACATTAGCGGTAATATGGATCTAAGGCAGGCATGGGCAAACTGCGAACCGATATGAACCCGGCCCGCAGGTGCTATGAAGGCAACTCTTCGTTAGAGGGCCTCATTCTGCTCCTCTTCCTTTCCTCCCTCCTGACGTTCCTTAAATACATGCAGCGCATGTACAAGAATTCACTCCCCCAATCGCTTTTTTTCATCGATGATCTTCATGCCAATGGTGGTGTCATGTGACCTGCTTTCATTATGTACCAGCATGCCACATGACAGCGTCCCACGGTCACTATGGAGATCTCCACTGGATCGAGCAATTAGGTGAGTTGCATCCAATCATTCCTGGCTGCAGAATTCCGGAGGGAGACATCGACTAATGCAGTGGCCCGCATTCAAGAGAAATGTGGCCAGATTTAAAAAAAGGTTTGCCCACCCCTGATCTAAGGTAATGTTATGAGTTGCCTGAGTAAAATAGATTTGGGAAAATTGTGCTCTCCCCTGACTCACCAGGCTGAACCATGTGGAAGGGATGGAATCTGAAATGAGTTTCCCTGGCCAATCACTGTTCTTAGAGGAGTATAAACACCCGCTCATCCAAGCAGTTGTGCAGCAGTCAGGTCATGTGATCAGGTTACATCTGTGGAGATCCTTATGGCTGCTTTTTTTCTATTGCAGGTATTGTCCGAGCTGTCGGAAACATCAAAGGGCAACCAAGAAGTTTGACTTGTGGTCTTTGCCAAAAATCCTGGTGGTGCACTTAAAGCGATTCTCATACAATCGCTACTGGAGGGATAAGCTGGACGCTGTGGTGGAGTTTCCTATTAGGTAAAAACAGCTTTGAACCCTAGCTTCTGCTGACACGTGATTGGAAAACCCTGCCATTAATGTAGCCACCGGTGACCCTTCTGATCTCCTGGGAGAGGTTTTATGATGTTTGCTGTAGGTACTTATGGAAGCGTAACCAGGAAATGTGATGGTTTACACAAATTTGTGATGTCACAACTGCCACCACCTAATCTTTGTGAAGCGTTCTGCAGTAATGCCGAGTCATTGTTTATTATTTCAAGCAAACCTGTGAGGTTTACTACAGCCTACTTTTTAATCCCTGCCTTGGGAAGGGGAAGCCTCTGAATCCTCCAGATGCTTCCCGTCTCCCTCAGCCAGGCCGATTCAGCGATGAGACGCCTGTAGTGTGGCCTCACTGCACATGCTCAGTAGCACGGACCTGATTAGGCTCGGGTGGAAAAAGCCGAGCCCGATCTAGTCTGTGCTACCACATGCAGGAGCCATCAAGAGGCAGTTTCTCGGGGATCTCGGTGCTGGAACAGGCCATTGGAGGAGGACGGGGGAGCTTTAGGAGGATCCAGAGACCTCCCCCTTCTGAGCTGAAACCCCCTTATGGGGCACTTTTTTTCCCTACGGGTATACTCTAGAGCAGGGATGACAAACCGGTCCTTCAAGGGCTGACGTCCTCGCACAATTTTGACACAGCGCAAATGAATTGATGGGTCTGAATCAGGAAGGGTGTGGTCCATCAGGTAGAACACATTCCTCTCTTTTCTCAGTCCATCCTAAACACTGGCATAGATATGGCCCTCCAGGCCTGCCCTGGAGTTCCGACACCTGTGTGCTCAAGAGACATTGTAGTGACATATAGTAGAATGCAATCAATTATTCAGGATGCCCACTTTTATGGTCATTTTCCTGTTTTCAGTACCAGAAACAATTCCTCTATCTATATATTGCTGTATATGGAATATACCCCTGCCCTCCCAGAGCATTCTGGGAGATCAGGTATATTTTGTACTGGCTTTAGAACTCCGTAACCAAACATTCTGTAGGGATCACCTGACAGGCCGCAAGATATCCACTCTTGTGATACATTTCAGAGTGGAAGCCAGGGCGAGGAAAGATTTTACAATGGGCAAGCCCTGACTAATTTTAATTTTTTGCAGTAGTATGGTGAAAAACATTATTTTTGTTATGTTCTTTTCACTACAGTTCCTCTTTAATATGGCACACTAGGTAATTGGCTCCATTCCTCCAGCCCTCACACTCTGTGGCATATTACAGAGGATTTTAATCTTCTGTGACCATATAGGAAAGCCATTGCATGTCAGTTTGTGGTGTGGGCCTGCTATGTGCCAGTGTGGGAATTTGGCCTCTTCTGCATCAGTGTGATAAGTAGTCCTTCAATGTGCATGTGTGTGCCATCTGAAGGGTGGCCCTGCTTGAGCTAGTTTTGGGGGAAATTGCTCTCCTCTCTGGGTGGTTGGAGTGACCCAAACCCTTCCTTTGTTAGTGAGTCATTATGAAAACCACCAGCTTTCACAGTCATTGCATTGTGCTTCATACTGCCGAGTCAGCTGCACATTACACCAGTCGTAGTAAGAGCAGCACACATCTAATCTCTGGTGCTGACCATGGCTGATTGTTAGACTTGCCCTGACCTGTGATTGTTTAGTCTGTCACAGTGTGCAGGTCATGTGACTGCATGTGTCCGCTGAGTGTGCTACTTGGCCTGTCCATGTATTGTACAGGGAATGGTGCCTGCATACAGATACACAGCAGAGAACACAGTTAAAGCAAATCTGGCACAATCTTTGTATGTGCTTCATACAGTAGTCACTAGGCAAGATTTGTGTACCCAGTAGAATGTTTAGTATTTGCTTGTTTTGGTTAAGGTTTTGGGCCTGGTTTTTATTAGACCTGGTTGATGTGTACGAATACCAGAACTGACTGCAACGTTCAATACAGTACCGAGTCCCAACCTTGTAAGAATAACTACCAATGGAGCTACGTCTCCAATTATGTATGTAGTCTACCCATCGGATCCACATTTGATATGTCATTTGTTGGTGTCTGTGAATTTCGGTGCCTTCAGGACTCCTCGAATGGTTTCATAAGCACTTTCATGCCAGAGTGCTTCATCTGTAGACAGGCACATCCATCACATGCACGATGCTTGTCCTCAGAAGCACTCGGTAAGCAAGTACATCCAAAGCCTTCCCGATGACTCCGAAAGGCGGATAAACCTGTGAGGTTTGCAAACTAATGCCAAGCCGGTCCAGTGCTGAGACCCCCAAGATCCTGGCTGCACTGCACCTGCGCAGTAGCACAGACCTGCTGGGGCTCAGGGAAAGCAGAGCTGGAGCAGCGTCATGTTACTGCACATGCGCGAGCCACCGATAAGGGTTTGCCCATGGTTCTTCAGGGGGATTGAGAGCCTGGTGGAGGAGAATGGGCGAATCCTCTGGATTATCCAGAGCCTTTCTAAGTCCCAATTTGGGGCACTTTTTTTCCCCCTACAGGTACTCTTAATTGTTCTATTATTTGCTAACCACAATTTTGCTTCATTTCCAGCGATCTGAAAATGTCTGAGTTTGTCTGTGATCCTATGGCTGGCCCCTATGTATATGATCTGGTAGCGGTTTCCAACCACTATGGTGGCATGGGAGGCGGACATTGTAAGTGCTGTATCTCTGCATTAAATTCCTGTCTCTGGTTCATGTTCAGTGTTGGGAATGTTGCCCTTGTAGCCATGTTTCTATCAACCGGCTTTGACCATGGGGCTAATAATCTGGTTCTGAAGTGCTGGACAGAGAATAACAACGTGTAAAATAAAAAGCCTCTTATTTCAACAGACTACATATAGAAATCAAATGAACCCACCTCTGTGCATGATTTTCAGTCTAATAGCTCCACTCAGCAGCTCCACTCACCAACAATCTTATGGAGGTTTATCAGCACTTGTAGTCCTGGACCCAATTCATCTTGACCTTCATATAATCTAAACACCATTTATTGATCTTGAATGGGAGTTCTTAGATCCAGTATAAATAGTCCCGTCTGCCTGTTGATCATCCTGATCATCTTTTCTGTGTTTGGCCTCCTTAAGAGATTTATAACCTTTTAAAGCCGGCTCAAACCAGAATTGGGAGGTGCTAGAAATGTATTAACCAATAGCTGAGTTCCCCTTAAAGTTCCTGCATTCCAACATGTTAGTGCCAGCATCTGTTCCTATATTCATGTGGTAAACCAGCATGTGTTCTGTGCTGTCAGGCGATAGTCACTTCTTGTTTAATATTTGCCTTGTGTCCCTCACCTGCAGATACGGCCTATGCAAAGAACCAGGAAACAGGGTTGTGGTATTATTTTGATGATAGCAGTGTTTCTTCAGCTTCTGAAGACCAGATTGTGGTGAGTCCTCCACCGTGTTGTCAAAGTTCTTGTTTCTACACAATGGCAGCAGCTATATTGTCCCTGTGCGGTTTACTGTATTGCCGCTGTCCATACACAGTGCCAGCAGCTATATTGTCCCTATACGGTTTATTGCACTGCCACTGCCCATACACAGTGCTAGCAGCTATATTATCCCTGTGCGGCTTAATGTACTGCCACTGCCCATACACAGTGCTAGCAGCTATATTATCCCTGTGTGGCTTAATGTACTGCCACTGCCCATACACAATGCCAGCAGCTATATTATCCCTATACGGTTTATTGTACTGCCACTGCCCATACACAATGCCAGCAGCTATATTATCCCTATACGGTTTATTGTACTGCCACTGCCCATACACAATGCCAGCAGCTATATTATCCCTATACGGTTTATTGTACTGCCACTGCCCATACACAATGCTAGCAGCTATATTATCCCTATACGGTTTATTGTACTGCCACTGCCCATACATAGTGCCAGCAGCTATATTATCCCTATATGGTTTATTGTACTGCCACTGCCCATACACAGTGCCAGCAGCTATATTATCCCTATACGGTTTATTGTACTGCCACTGCCCATACACAATGCCAGCAGCTATATTATCCCTATACGGTTTATTGTACTGCCACTGCCCATACACAATGCCAGCAGCTATATTATCCCTGTGTGGCTTAATGTACTGCCACTGCCCATACACAATGCCAGCAGCTATATTATCCCTATACGGTTTATTGTACTGCCACTGCCCATACACAGTGCCAGCAGCTATATTATCCCTATACGGTTTATTGTACTGCCACTGCCCATACACAATGCCAGCAGCTATATTATCCCTGTGTGGCTTAATGTACTGCCACTGCCCATACACAATGCCAGCAGCTATATTATCCCTATACGGTTTAGTGTACTGCCACTGCCCATACACAATGCCAGCAGCTATATTATCCCTATACGGTTTATTGTACTGCCACTGCCCATACACAATGCCAGCAGCTATATTATCCCTATACGGTTTATTGTACTGCCACTGCCCATACACAGTGCCAGCAGCTATATTATCCCTATACGGTTTATTGTACTGCCACTGCCCATACACAATGCCAGCAGCTATATTATCCCTGTGTGGCTTAATGTACTGCCACTGCCCATACACAATGCCAGCAGCTATATTATCCCTATACGGTTTATTGTACTGCCACTGCCCATACACAGTGCCAGCAGCTATATTATCCCTATACGGTTTATTGTACTGCCACTGCCCATACACAATGCCAGCAGCTATATTATCCCTGTGTGGCTTAATGTACTGCCACTGCCCATACACAATGCCAGCAGCTATATTATCCCTATACGGTTTAGTGTACTGCCACTGCCCATACACAATGCCAGCAGCTATATTATCCCTATACGGTTTATTGTACTGCCACTGCCCATACACAATGCCAGCAGCTATATTATCCCTATACGGTTTATTGTACTGCCACTGCCCATACACAGTGCCAGCAGCTATATTATCCCTATACGGTTTATTGTACTGCCACTGCCCATACACAGTGCCAGCAGCTATATTTTCCCTGTACGGTTTAGTGTACTGATTCTGTCCATACACAGTGCCAGCAGCTATATTATCCCTATACGGTTTAATGTACTGATTCTGTCCTTGCCTTTACACAGTACCAGCAGCTATATTATCCCTGTAATTATTCTGCCTCTCCATCTCTACACAGTGCCAGCAGCCATGTTGTCCTTGCATGGTTACTGCACAGCCAGTGTTCTTTCCTCTTATTGCCAGCAGCCATGTTGTCCTTGCATGGTTACTGCACAGCCAGTGTTCTTTCCTCTTATTGCCAGCAGCCATGTTGTCCTTGCATGGTTACTGCACAGCCAGTGTTCTTTCCTCTTATTGCTGGCAGCCATGTTGTCCCAGTATTGTCCACACACTGCCATTCTTAGGGCTTATTCTTATGTCGCACAATCGCAATGGGCGCAGAAAAGGTGCGGTAAGTGCATCCACCTCACGTTCACATTGCCGCCGTTTCCATCTGCTGTGATTGTGTCACTGTGCCGTCCCTGTTAGATTGTAAATAAAAAAAAAATCAATGTGAATCCTACCTAGCAACAGGTAGGATTCTCATTAGTCCCCCATAACCCTATAAAAATGTCCCTGTTGCAGCAGGATTCCCATTGGTCTTTTGCGAACCTATGGGGTGCCCCTTGCTTCTGGTCTCCGATCCCCTGCAGTGAACAGCAGCGGCAGAACCAAATCCACGAGACTGGTGAGCATTTTCTATGCGGCAACCAGCCTAATGAGAACGGACTCCGTCTATTCCCATAGACTTCCATTGCGCATAATTTGTGCCAGAAAAATGCAGCAAGTCAGGACTTGCATTTGCGGTCTGTTCCATGCGCGTTGCGTTCCCGTTCTGATTGACTGTGTGAATGCATCCCATTAATAACATAGGATGTGTGCACCGTCCAGTTTTGTGTTTTCCTTTGTTCCATAAAACAGTGTTTTTTTTCTGTAGTGGGGAAGTTTCCTGTCTGTGAACCTTGTTGCATTGTGGGAAATGGCTGTTTACAGCGGTTTCCAACTGCCAAAAAAAGCAAGCAGCAGCTACATCACCTGCCAGCAGTAAAAATGACACCATGTGATAAATGTCAGAATGTAAATCAGGGATTTAAAAGATTTTACAATGGGCAAACACTGACTAAATAATTTATACATAATTATTGTAAAAATGAAGCACTTTTTTTAAATTACATTTTCACTGGAGTTTCTCTTTAAGAGTACAGTTACCGGTATGTCCAGTAATCTTTGCCCATTTGTACCGCTACTGTTGCAGAACTGCTCACTCCATGCGCTTGTGCAGTAACTACTCCAGAAGTATTATTCAGCCGCTACAATCACTTTTTACTTCTTCTTTTCCAGACAAAAGCGGCTTATGTACTGTTCTACCAGCGGCAGGATTGTGCCGGCATGAAGCCACCCTCCCCCGCAGCTTTTCTGAGCTCCCCTCCCCCTACAAAGAACGAGGATGAGAATTGTGATGAACAGGAGACACATCAGGACAATGACTCTATGGACACCAACTAGCCGACTTCCCGTCCAGAACCTGCTGTGTGCAGATGATGATGGCACTTCTGCTGGGAGATGTACATACTGCCTGCATAGTGGAGTGTACAGAAAAAGCTTGGGGGGGGGGGGGTGATTCAGGGGGGCCCAGGACTCCCTTCTAGGAGGGATTGCTCATATATCTGGTTTGGTGCCTGTGTTTCTGCTCAGCGAGGAGTTTTCACTATTGCCGGCTTTCTTCTTTATTTTCTCCCTCCATCTTTCAGTTGAACAAATGAGTTGAACACCAGCAGACTTTGAAAAGCTCTATTTTTAATACGAAGCACTGTAGCGTTTGCGGAGTACGTGGCGTCCCGGGGGCGCCCCCTCTGCCACAGTTTTTGCCGTCACCAACTGGGACAAACGCCTTTGTGACGCTGCCAAGTTGAAGTGTGTATGGCGATGCCTCAAGATTACAAAGACCATTAAATAGCAAATTAAAATGCATCCACTTGGGGAGCCGGCTTTCTTCTTTTCCGTTTGGGGGCGGGGCTATTTATTGCTTTCATATTAAAGGACAGTATTTAAAGCGGCGGCGCACAGTATAGGCGCCAGTATCTGCTGTGTGTCAGTCCATCACCCACATGCTGCAGACAAGGGGGGGCTGCACTGAGCTGCAAGCAGGAGGGGCTGTGGAGCTTGAGGGTTCATTAAACATGATCAAAGCCTCCTATAAGAAGTGTTTGCTTGTCTTCCTCCATCCTCCTCCTAAGATCAGGGGCTACAATGCTGCATAGTCTCAGGCAGGGATGGTCAACACAAGATGCAAATAGATTGTCTATGTACATTTGTGTAGCTTCAAAATTAAAGGACAACGGTAGTGAGAAGAATATGGAGACTGCCACATTGATTTCCTTTTAAACAATACCAGTTGCCTGGCAGCTCCGCTGATCTATTTGACTGCAGTGGTGTCTGAATCACACCAGGAACAAGCATGCAGCTAATCTTGTCAGATCTGACAATGTCAGAAACACCTGATCTGCTGCATGCTTGTTCAGGGTCTATGGCTAAAAGTATTAGGGCTCGTTTCCACTGTTGCGGTGCGGAATCACCTGGATTCCACCGCTGATAAAATAGCATGCGGATGCGATTCCCCATGCGTTTTTTGCCGCGAATTCGCATAGGTGAGGGTATATGCGATTTTAACCATGTCACTGCCTGTGTGAATTTACATCGTACCTATCCGAATTCGCGGCAAAAAACGCATGGGGAAAACGCATGCGATTTCCCTATTAAATACATTGCATGCGATTCGCATGCATTCCACTCTCAGGCGAAATCGTTGCCTCTTTTGTGCGTTTTTTCACCACTGAAAAAAAACGCACATCACCAACGCAACAGTGGAAACAGGCCCATCCACTTGCATACCATGTGCGAATCCGCATGCGTTAGACGCATGCGGATTTGCGATAGTGGAAACGAGCCCTCAGAGGCAGAGGAGCAGCAGGGCAGCCAGGTAACTTGTATTGCTTAAAAGGAAATACATATGGCAGCCTACATATTCCTCTCACTTCAGTTGTCCTTTAACCCTTTAGCAACCAATTTATTTAGAGGATTGCAAGTGCTCCAGGCCAATTTATTTTAGCAGATTTTTTTATTTGTTACAATGCCTTGCTTTTAATTAGTACTGATGTAATGTGTATTTATGGCCACTTGTCACTAGGCGGCAGTATGAGACAATAGAGGACTTCTGCTTTCAGGTCTATACATTCTGCTAGCAGAGAGAGAGAGATGACAGCATTCCAAGAATTTACAGCATGAGCTCTGCCAAATTAGGTCAAAAGCAATGCACTTATCTCACACGAGATAACTTTATTGAAGCTGCTAATGGGTTAATCACTCATATCCAGCAGCTGTGGCAATTGAATAGTTCATTTTCAGGCTGCATAAAATTAACATAGAATTTGCATCTAGTCCCATGGCCATGGTTAGCTGGTGGTGGAAAGTCTGATGGAGTTGATGTATGTTTTACAATAAGGCCATGCAAATATGTATAGCTTGGAAATGCACCAGTCATATCAAGAAACTGACATTTTCAAGCTGCATAAAATATGCATCAGCTCAGAATTATTTGCATTCCATTGACCATCTTTATGGTGTGTACACACTTGAAAGATAAATGAAAGATCTTAGACCAATTTTACCCCCTTCCATGTAGTATGAGAGCCATACTCTACACAGTCTATTCTATGGAGCTGAACTCCCCATCAGATAGAATCTTTGCAAGATGCTGCACACACAGATGCTGTACACATTCAAAAGATCAGTATCTGTAAAAGATCTGTTCCGGCAAAAGATCCGTTCCTGCAAAATGCATTCATAGTCTTATCTGCAGATCCTCATACACGCCTTGTTTAACAGACATTCATCTGCAGATCAGATCCACCAGGATGGATTTTCAGATCTGCAGATGATTGTCTGATCTGCAGATGAATGTCCGTTAAACAAGGTGTGTATGAGATCTACAGATATCATAGACTATGAATGCATTTTGCAGGAACAGATCTTTTGCAGATACTGATCTGTTGAATGTGTACAGCATCTGTGTGTGCAGCATCTTGCAAAGATTTTTATCTGATGGGGAGCTCCGCTCAATAGAATAGACCGTGTAGAGTATGGCTCTCATACTAAATGGAAGGGGGTAAAATTGATCTGATATCTTTCATTTCTTTTTCAAGTGTGTATGTAGCATTACGCTACATACACACTTGAAAGATACAGCCTAAAGCACTGCCTCTTCAAAGACGTAAAGCCCTGAGAGCCCGGGAGCTTTGCAGGGCTATATCTTACTAATAAATCACTCATCTGCCACATGGATGCAGCAATTCCACTTGGTCATTAATGCTGAAGAGGATTATATGACAAAATAAGGTAAAAAGAGACTCCAGAGTCTCTTTAATCTTAATAGAATCAGAATCTTTATTTTCGCCAAGCACGACTGGGTCGTGCCCGGAATTGGTCTTGGCACGTACAGGATACAGGTAGGATAGGGTACACAGAATACATCAGAAAGGATCGACACTATATCAGACATTACATACAGAGAAAACATCCAAGCAAACAACATTCAAATTTTTGCATAGTTATACAGCACTCAGGTGAGTGAGGGATATGTGTGGCGGCAAAACATGGTCACGTTGTAGTGTGGAGTGCATGGAGAGAGTTTAGTGAGTTTACAGCTGAGGGGAAGAAGCTGTTTCTGTGTCTAGTGGTCCTGGTGTAGTAATAGAAGGGGTGGATGAATTAATACTGAATTCAAGCTCCATATCCGCAGCCAGCAAGAAATGTTTGGAGCCAGCTACATTGACAAATGCAGAGAAAAACGTTATTGGGTACCATCTGTGATTTGTAAGGAGTTTTGACTATCTGGATCCTGGCATTTGTCCAGTTCTGGTAAAAGGCATCTGAGCACCTCCTTTTCAAAAAATATAAACTTTTAAAGGATGTGGGCTTTTGTGAAGGGCGGCGATTATTTACTTGCTTATGGGGGGTGGCTGATCCTTAGCCCCGTCTATATGAGGGCATACATTGTGCAGCTTTCTGTGCCATAGAGCCGCATTGCCCATTGTGCACGTCACTGGCCACCAGTGCATTCTGGGAGATTTAGTAATTGATCATTACATCTCCTGGCATGCACTTTGGCAAATGAGGATGTGCAGCATTACTGTGGGCACGTCAAACCTGCCGTTCTGTGACACCAGCAGCAGAGACAGATACCCTCATAGATGGGGGGGGGGGGGGGGGCTCGCAGAGCAGCCTCCCCTAGATAAATCCCTGCCTCCACAAAAGCCCACACTATATACAGACCTCCCTTAGGAGGGGGATCCTTTTTATATATTTTCAAAATGGTGTAACTCTGATAACTTTAATAGGTTGAGTATTGCTCCACTCGGAAGATGCACAATGGAAACATGTAACTATACAAATACAGTATAATCTCATTGTAGTAAACTCCAAGGGACCATGAAAAGTGGTTTACTATACAGTATGTTCTAATAAACTCTGATATAGTAAACATTTTGGTTTAGTAAGCTACCTCTCCAGGTCCCGGCCAAACTCCATTATAAGTCTATGGGAGCTACGCCTGGTACAGTAAACTCTGATATAATAAAACTTCTTTTACAGTTAACATGTTTTTTGGCCCCTATGTGACACTGACTCTGGATATAGTAAACAATGGGCGGTGCAAATGAATTGATGCCTGATAACATTTGTAAGACAATAAGAATGGCACTGAGGCAGGATAGACAGTATTGTACAAATAAGCAGTGTGAGGAAAATTAGGAATAATGTGAATGTAAACAAAATGCAGCGTTACCACTTTCACTTTGCAAATCACTAATAAACTTATTGTCACTGTCCTCCCCCAGGATTGTACGCTCCCCCGGGTATCTCTTGTTAGCGATGACGCTTCTGGTAGCATGTGGAGCACAGTACAGGCTACTTTCACTTGCAGTGCAGATATGAGCGGGCCTACTTACTGCAAAACTAAGGCTGGACTTGGCACTCTCCTGTCTACTCTCCTTAGTTTTGCAGTGAGTAGGCCCGCTCTGATCTGCACTACAAGTGAAAGTAGCCTGTACTGCGCTCCACATACTATCAGCAGCATCATCGCTAACCAGAGATACCTGGAAGTGCGTACAATCTCTCGGGGGAACTGTGACAATACTTTTATCGGTGATTGCAATGTGGAAGTGGTAACACTGCATCCTCTTTTGTTTACATTCACATTATTCCTCATTTTCCCAGGCTGCTTATTTGTACTGTGCTGTATATCCAGCACCAATGCCATTCTTCTTGTCTCACATGTTATCAGGCATCAACTCGCCTGAAGAGAGCAGCAGACTATGGGTTTCACACTGAAATACGTTGGATGTGCCATATGCCATATCTGTTTACTATACCAGGCATTGCTCCCATAGACTTATAATGGAGATTGGCCGGGACCTGGAGAGGTAGTTTAATACACAAAATGTTTTTCCTATATCAGTTTATTATGAGATTATACTGTATATAACTATTGGAGGAAGTGCCACTGCTCTGTTGGCCTTTGTTCCTCTGAATTTTTATTAGTGTGCTCTTAGTATTATATTCTGTTCAGGTGAAAACAGTGACCGTTAATGACGAGGTGCATTGTCACATTTCCAATATGCAGTTAGAGTGGAAAAGTATTTGCCCTGCCAGCTTTATTGCTGTGTGAAAACTTTTCTCTCATCTCTCATGGGATTTCCTTTGATCCTGGCATAGTGGTTTTGAAGAAGCCTTGTAGTGATGACACTCATGGTAATGTTCAATATGAATAGATGTAGTTCATCTAATTAATAGATCTAATGAATTCATCTAATGAAGGTTGATACAGCCTAGCACTAGAAACAGGTAGTGTGTGTCACTGGATTCCTGTGATGGTGGATACAGCTGAGTGTTGGGAATGGACTGTTACTGGATTCCTGTGATGGTGGATACAGCTGAGTGTTGGGAATGGACTGTCACTGGATTCCTGTGATGGTGGGTACAGCTGAGTGTTGGGAGTGAAGAGGCTGTACCACTGGTTTCCTGTGATGGTGGATACAGCAGAGTGTTGGGAGGGAGAGGCTGTGTCACTGGATTCCTGTGATGGTGGATACAGCTGAGTGTTGGGAGGGAGAGGCTGTGTCACTGGATTCCTGTGATGGTGGATACAGCTGAGTGTTGGGAGGGAGAGGCTGTGTCACTGGATTCCTGGTATGGTGGATACAGCTGAGTGTTGGGAGGGAGAGGCTGTGTCACTGGATTCCTGGTATGGTGGATACAGCTGAGTGTTGGGAGGGAGAGGCTGTGTCACTGGATTCCTGTGATGGTGGATACAGCTGTGTGTTGGGAGGGAGAGGCTGTGTCACTGGATTCCTGGTATGGTGGATACAGCTGAGTGTTGGGAGGGAGAGGCTGTGTCACTGGATTCCTGGTATGGTGGATACAGCTGAGTGTTGGGAATGGGCTGGTTCACTGGATTCCCGTGATAGTGGATACAGCTGAGTGTTGGGAGGGAAAGGCTGTGTCACTGGATTCCTGGTATGGTGGATACAGCTGAGTGTTGGGAGTGGAGAGGCTGTGTCACTGGATTCCTGTGATGGTGGATACAGCAGAGTGTTGGGAGTAGGCTGTGTCACTGGATTCCTGTGATGGTGGATACAGCTGAGTGTTGGGAGGGAGAGGCTGTGTCACTGGATTCCCGTGATAGTGGATACAGCTGAGTGTTGGGAGGGAAAGGCTGTGTCACTGGATTCCTGGTATGGTGGATACAGCTGAGTGTTGGGAGGGAGAGGCTGTGTCACTGGATTCCTGTGATGGTGGATACAGCAGAGTGTTGGGAGTAGGCTGTGTCACTGGATTCCTGTGATGGTGGATACAGCTGTGTGTTGGGAGGGAGAGGCTGTGTCACTGGATTCCTCGTATGGTGGATACAGCTGAGTGTTGGGAGTGGAGAGGCTGTGTCACTGGATTCCTGTGATGGTGGATACAGCTGAGTGTTGGGAATAGGCTGTGTCACTGGATTCCTGTGATGGTGGATACAGCTGAGTGTTGGGAGTGGAGAGGCTGTGTCAGTGGATTCCTGTGATGGTGGTTATAGCTGTGTGCTGGGAGTGGAGAGGCTGTGTCACTGGATTCCTGTGATGGTGAATACAGCTGAGTGTTGGGAGGGAGAGGCTGTGTCACTGGATTCCTGGTATGGTGGATACAGCTGAGTGTTGGGAGTAGAGAGGCTGTCAGTGGATTCCTGTGATGGTGGATACAGCTGAGTGTTGGGAGGGAGAGGCTGTGTCACTGGATTCCTGGTATGGTGGATACAGCTGAGTGTTGGGAGTGGAGAGGCTGTGTCAGTGGATTCCTGTGATGGTGTATACAGCTGAGTGTTGGGAGGGAGAGGCTGTGTCACTGGATTCCTGGTATGGTGGATATAGCTGAGTGTTGGGAGTGGAGAGGCTGTGTCAGTGGATTCTTGTGATGGTGGATACAGCTGAGTGTTGGGAGTGGAGAGGCTGTGTCACTGGATTCCTGTGATGGTGGATACAGCTGAGTGTTGGGAGGGAGAGGCTGTGTCACTGCATTCCTGTGATGGTGGATACAGCTGAGTGTTGGGAGTGGAGAGGCTGTGTCACTGGATTCCTGTGATGGTGGATACAGCAGAGTGTTGGGAGTAGGCTGTGTCACTGGATTCCTGTGATGGTGGATACAGCTGTGTGTTGGGAGTGGAGAGGCTGTGTCACTGGATTCCTGTGATGGTGAATACAGCTGAGTGTTGGGAGGGAGAGGCTGTGTCACTGGATTCCTGGTATGGTGGATACAGTTGAGTGTTGGGAATGGGCTGGTTCATTGGATTCCTCTGATGGTAGATACACCTAAGTGTTGGGAATGGGCTGGTTCACTGGATTCCTGTGATGGTGAATACAGCTGAGTGTTGGGAATGGGCTGTGTCACTGGATTCCTGGTATGGTGGATACAGCTGAGTGTTGGGAGTGGAGAGGCTGTGTCACTGGATTCCTGTGATGGTGGATACAACTGAGTGTTGGGAGGGAGAGGCTGTGTCACTGGATTCCTGTGATGGTGGATACAGCGGAGTGTTTGGAATGGAGAGGCTGTGTCACTGGATTCCTGTGATGGTGGATACAGCTGAGTGTTGGGAGTGGAGAGGCTGGTTCACTGGATTCCTGAGATGGTGGATACACCTGAGTGTTGGGAATGGGCTGTTTCACTGGATTCCTGTGATGGTGAATACAGCTGAGTGTTGGGAATGGGCTGTGTCACTGGATTCCTGTGATGGTGGATACAGCTGAGTGTTGGGAATGGGCTGTGTCACTGGATTCCTGTGATGGTGGATACAGCTGAGTGTTGGGAGGGAGAGGCTGTGTCACTGGATTCCTGTGATGGTGGATACAGCGGAGTGTTTGGAATGGAGAGGCTGTGTCACTGGATTCCTGTGATGGTGGATACAGCTGAGTGTTGGGAGTGGAGAGGCTGGTTCACTGGATTCCTGAGATGGTGGATACACCTGAGTGTTGGGAATGGGCTGTTTCACTGGATTCCTGTGATGGTGAATACAGCTGAGTGTTGGGAATGGGCTGTGTCACTGGATTCCTGTGATGGTGGATACAGCTGAGTGTTGGGAATGGGCTGTGTCACTGGATTCCTGTGATGGTGGATACAGCTGAGTGTTGGGAGGGAGAGGCTGTGTCACTGGATTCCTGTGATGGTGGATACAACTGAGTGTTGGGAATGGAGAGGCCGTGTTACTGGATTCCTGTGATGATGGATACAGCTGAGTGTTGGGAATTAAAGAGAACCTGAGACGAGCAATCCACCTGCATTTATACTTACCTGGGGCTTCCTCCACCCCCACGAGGTCGGTGGCCTCCCTCGCTGTCCTATCTAGTCCCTCCGGTCAGTAGATATCGCCCCCGGTGTTCTGTCCGTCCACGCGTGCGCCCCTGGTGCGTTCCCGCAGCTGGAATTGTTATACGGTGCTCACAAGCCCACAACTAGCCGCAATATTGGTGGGATATCTACAGAACGGAGAGGCGAGGGAGGCCATGGACCTCATGGGGGTGGAGGAAGCCCCAGTTAAGTATAATTGCAGGTGTATTTGCTCGTCTTGGGGTCTCCGTGTCACTGGATCCCTGTGACGGTGGATACAGTTA
Source organism: Hyperolius riggenbachi (assembly GCF_040937935.1). Taxonomy (NCBI): domain Eukaryota; kingdom Metazoa; phylum Chordata; class Amphibia; order Anura; family Hyperoliidae; genus Hyperolius; species Hyperolius riggenbachi. The sequence continues at coordinate 62,169,239 of NC_090654.1, forward strand.
AGTGTTGAGAATTAAGAGGCTGTGTCGCTGTATTCATGTAATGGATACAGCCATGGGTGGTACTACACAGGCATGCTGGGGCGCTGGCCCCCCTGGGAATCGTTGTGCCCCTACTGCTCAGTAAGATACAGCTTACGGTTTCCAGGTTCCAGCAGGATACAGTTAACAGGATAGGGTCTGTGTAAAAAAAAAAAAATAATAATTGTTTCTCTCCACCTTGTCTCTTCCCACTCCCCTTTGCTTGTAGAGTCGTGAGATACAGGTTGGCGGCTGGAATGAATTGTCTGTGATCTGTCCGCACAGTAGCAGCTTGCTAGCAAGTATGGATTAAAGCATGCCAGCAAAGTACAGGTAGCTTTTCTTTAATAATAGCACCATCATTTGGTTCCTATCATTGCTGAACTTGTAAACCTTAATCACCTCACCTGAGGCAGACATTTGCTAATACTTGCCATACAAATGTTGATTTTGATCACCCAAATGGGCCCCACCAGCCATCGTGACTCCCACCTCCCCTCAAAAGAATGTTTTAAGCTGGAGCTGCCACTAGATACAGCCTTCCTCCATGTATAAGGCTGCAGCAGCTGATCATTCACAAGAAATCTCAGTTGGAGGAAGTGGGTGAGGCTGTGGGGCAAGTTAATCAGTGTTGTAATATTTTGCAGTATTTCCTGGACTCTGGCTCAGATTTCTTCCTTGTTTGCTTGGATTTTGCAATGCAGGAAGCATTCTGACCTGAGCTGATCTTCCTTGTGTCTGTGAGGTCTCCCACGGATTCAGGGTGGGCCGGTTTGAAACTGAGCATCAGGAAGGGTCGTCCATCATTGTTTATCCAGGCAGGGTTTTGCCATTTCTCAGCTGATGTATGAAGAGTGACAGCTTACTGGAGCTCAAATTCAGCAAAAGGCTAGCCATATGCCAATGACCTTCCTGCTATCAGGCAAACTAGTGTTCCTTGATCAGAAATAGATTGAGAAGGGACAATTGTTTTATTGCCACGCTCCACCTGATTTCAATCTGATTTAGTAGACATCCATTTAAAGAATGATCTTCTGCCTGCGACTGACTGATAAAAATTTGCATTTCCCATTCTGGTTTTAATTGACGTTGACCCTGTTTTTTAATCTGTTTTCGGTTGCTATTGTGTAGCTAGTTTTGAGGCTTATTCACAGTAAAGTGCTGAAAGAGGTTAGCCCGGACTGGCACTCTCAACAGACGTTAACTGGCACAAGTCAACTAGCAGGCACAATATGGTAGTGTGAACTGTCACTATGGGCTATGGATTTTGCTGTAGTTATAAAGAACCAGGCAATGGCAGGAATCGCTTACAAAGTGTCCATGCACTGGCAGATGGGGCAGCAGATTTCACCATCAAATAGATCTCTCTGTGATGGAATCTGATCAGAGAAAGATCTATTGCAGCCAGTGTAGTGCAAACAGATTTCTGTTCATTTGCCTCCACCGGCCAGGTCCCCCCATGCATTGTGTGTCCCCCTCCTTGGGCCTGTGGTGGGTGTTGCAGGCTCACTTGTCCACTGGCACACACCTCCTCCTGTGTCCCGCAGCTTTATCATTGCCTGTTGGGGGCACCAGTATCTCTGACTCGGCTGCATGTACTGAGGTCATGCACATGCAGTGGTGTCACATGGTACAGACGGCCATGGAGAAAGATGCAGGAAACAGGAGGAGGTGTGCCAGCAGACAGGTGAGCCTACAACACTCACCAAGGGCCCAGAGGGTACATATTTTCCATGGGGGAGACCAGCCAGGGGTCTGTCGGGAAACTGTTACTGCCACACACCCAACAGAACCCTTTTGAGGTCTTTTTAGCATGCCAGCTGGAACTCTATCAAAACGATGGGGCTTCCATGTTGCGAGAGCCATCTTTGCCCGATTCAATGAGTATGACTGAATCAGCTGTACATTGATGCCGCAACTTGAGTTAATGTATGAGTACTTTAAAAGGGAACCTTAACCACTTGAGGACTGCAGTGCTAAACCCCCCTAGTGACCAGGCCATTTTTAGTCAATTGACCACTGCAGCTTTAAGGCCAAGCTGCAGGGCTGCACAACACAGCACACAAGTGACCCCCCCCCCCTTTCTCCCCACCAACAGAGCTCTCTGTTGGTGGGGTCTGATCGCTCCCCCAATTTTTATTTATTTTGTAATAAATATTATTGTTGGTGTGGTTTTTTTAAAAAAAAAATTGGTGTTTCTGTAAATGTAATTCTTCCCTCGCTCCCTCCCTCCCCACAGCCAGCCAATTATGGCGATCGGCTGTCATAGGCTTCTGCCTATGAGAGCCGATCGCTCTCTTGTCCCCCAGGGGGACAGCCGTGTCACACGTCTGTCCCCAGTGCAGCGCTGCATAAGATAGACATGGGTATGCACAGTGCCAAGCACACTAATAACTATGCCGTGTTCCTTTTTTTTTCTTTCTCTGCCTGAAAGAGTTAAATATCAGGTATTCAAGTGGCTGACTCAGACAGGAAGGGACTACAGTGTGACCCTCACTGATAAGAAATTCCAACTATAAAACCTTTTCCTAGCAGAAAATGGCTTCTGAGAGCAAGAAAGAGGTAAGAAAGGGGAAGTTCTTATCAGTGAGGGTCACACTGTAGTCAGTTCCTGTCTGAGTCAGGACTGAGTCAGCCACTTGCATACCTGATATTTAACTCTTTCAGGCAGAGAAAGAAAAAAAAAGGAACACAGCATAGTTATTTGTGTGCTAGGCACTGTACATACCCATGTCTATCTCATCATGTCACGCCACCTCGGGTATCCTTTAGTGCACTGGTGTATTGGCTTAATACAAAAGCACTGCGGGTTGTTTTGCTTTTGGAGACTTTCTATGGATTGCAGGAGAGCGTGTTCATCTCCGCTTGGGTCATCCAGCCTTCAGTCTCCCAGCGGCGATCGCCGTTCGGAGACTGTTAGACGGCGAAACGTCTAATAACTATGTACAGCACTGCGATCTAAGGCAGCGCTGTATTGTGGACAACCGTGTGACATGGCTGTCCCCCTTTACAAAAAGAAACACTGGGGGAGCGATCAGACCCCACCAACAGAAAGCTCTGTTGGTGGGGAGAAAATCACTTGTGTGCTGAGTTGTGCATTGAGGTCTTAAAGCTGAAGTGGCCCATTCAGTAAAAAATGGCCTGGTCACTAGGGGGGTTCAACACTGCGGTTCTCAAGTGGTTAAAGGGAACCTGAAGCGAGAAATATATGAAGGCTGCCATATTTCCTTTTAAACACCAGTTGCCTGGCAGTCCTGCTGATTGATTTGTTTTCAGTATTGTCTGAATAACACCAGAAACAAACATGCAGCTAATCTTGTCAGATTTGACAAAAATGTCAAAAACATCTGTTCTGCTGCGTGCTTGTTCAGGGTCTAGGGCTAAAAAGTATTAGAGGCAGAGGATCAGCCAGGCAACTGGTACTGCCTAATAAAAAAATGCAGTCTCCAAAGATCTCTCCCTTCAGGTTCTTTTAAACCAGTATACTATCCAGCCACTTCAGGTATCCTTTAAAAGGGTTTATATACAGTAGATAAAAAGCAGATCTCAAAAAAAATGTTGAGAAGTTTTTTGAATTGGCCCCTATCTGTGCAGCGAGTCGGTCTTCTGGAGCAGAAAGATTCTGATCTGTGCGTACACCACTCTAATCCAGGCGGGGAGAAGGTGAAGCCGAGTGGTCTACCACCTCTCACAGATCTGCCTGGAGGAGACCAACCAGACTCCTGTGCTAATCCCTTTACCAGAGTGAAGAAAGCTGCAGTTTTATGAGCCCCACACCCACACGCAGCTGTGCTAAGTCACACTATGATTTGCATTATAACAGCTTATTTTATAGAGTAGGAGAACAAGCGCTACATATCCGCCCTCAGCATTGTAGGTGCTTTTATTTTCATCAGAAGTCATACTGTGTCATTTTTATTTATTTTTAATTTAAGGTGTGTGACCTTAGCTGTCTTGTTCTGGAGAAAATGGTCATCGTGATGCCGAGGTGTACCGAGGCATTTCTTTGGAAACTGGTGTGGGGAGGGGGAAATTAAATATTAACCTCATTGTTACCAGATCTGGCAGCATGGCGGTAATCACACCTGTGTACTGTTCTGTATCTTAGCAACAGTACTTCTGGAAACTGATTCACATGGCTCCACTTGCCATTGTTACATTTTATGTGGCTGTTATATCTGTCTTCTGATGATAGGGGCTTGTGTTAAGGTGGCCATACATCTAGCAATGATGGGCAGATTCCACAAAGAGACAAATCTCTCTCTAATAGAATCTGATTAGAGAGCGATCTGCTGGCTGTCAATACACCGCAGGCCGATTCACCATCAATTTCATGCTGAAATCGTTCCAGAATCGGCCTTGTGCGTTGCGTCCACCACCTCGACGGCCTAATGCTGTCACCCTAATATGAAATGTAAGTAAAAGAGAGCAGAAGGTTGGCACTACAGGGTAATACCACTCAATGCAGTAGACATGTGAGGACCTTTTCAAGTATGCCTCCTCCTTATTTCCTGGACACCCACTGATGCGTGCTCAAGCTGACAGTTATGCAAACAAATAGATGAAGAAAGATGGAAGCTGGCACTGCTGCAGGTGGTCAATTTAACCACCCTGGCGTTCTATTAAGATCGCCAGGGAGGCTGCGGGAGGGTTTTTTTTTAATAAAAAAAAAACTATTTCATGCAGCCAACTGAAAGTTGGCTGCATGAAAGCCCACTAGAGGGCGCTCCGGAGGCGATCTTCTGATCGCCTCCGGCGGCCAGAAATAACACGGAAGGCCGCAATGAGCGTCAGCCGCCTCCGATCCAGCCCTTAGCGCTGGCCGGAACTTTTTGTTCCGGCTACGCTGGGCTCATGTGGCTGGGGGGACCCTCTTTCGCCGCTGCATGCGGCGGATCGCCGCACTGCAGCGGCGATCAGGCAGCACACGCGGCTGGCAAAGTGCCGGCTGCGTGTGCTGCTTTTTATTTGAGCCAAATCGGCCCAGCAGGGCCTGAGCGGCAGGCTCCGGCAGTACTGGACGAGCTGAGCTCGTCCAGACCGCTCAGCTGGTTAATGTCGTAACATTGTAGGTACAAGTGTGCAATAGTGTAACAAACATGCAAGTTGCAATTGATGAAGCACATACCCTGTGAGAAGAGGCATAGGTGGTGGTGGTGGTAGGTGCGGGTGCTGGGCACTGATGCCTGACGGCCGTTTCGCGCCTCCGTAGAAGCGCTGTTTAGCGCGAAACGGCCGTCAGGCATTAGTGCCCAGCACCCATCACCACCTATGCCTCTTCTCACAGGGTATGTGCTTCATGAATTGCAACTTGCATGTTTTACACTGGTACTTATCCGTTAGCCGGGCGCATCCGGCAGGTGGCGCTAATTACTATTCCCCCTCCAGGCCGACATGGATAGTAGGGAAAGATGTAACTCTGGTGGAGTTTTGTCGCCACCTAGAGGATGCGCCCGGCTAACTGATAAGTACCGTTACACTATTGCACACTTGTACCTACAATGTCACGACATTAAATTGACCACCTGCAGCTAATCCCTTTACCAGAGTGAAGAAAGCTGCAGTTTTATGAGCCCCACACCCACACGCAGCTGTGCTAAGTCACACTATGATTTGCATTATAACAGCTTATTTTATAGAGTAGGAGAACAAGCGCTACATATCCGCCCTCAGCATTGTAGGTGCTTTTATTTTCATCAGAAGTCATACTGTGTCATTTTTATTTATTTTTAATTTAAGGTGTGTGACCTTAGCTGTCTTGTTCTGGAGAAAATGGTCATCGTGATGCCGAGGTGTACCGAGGCATTTCTTTGGAAACTGGTGTGGGGAGGGGGAAATTAAATATTAACCTCATTGTTACCAGATCTGGCAGCATGGCGGTAATCACACCTGTGTACTGTTCTGTATCTTAGCAACAGTACTTCTGGAAACTGATTCACATGGCTCCACTTGCCATTGTTACATTTTATGTGGCTGTTATATCTGTCTTCTGATGATAGGGGCTTGTGTTAAGGTGGCCATACATCTAGCAATGATGGGCAGATTCCACAAAGAGACAAATCTCTCTCTAATAGAATCTGATTAGAGAGCGATCTGCTGGCTGTCAATACACCGCAGGCCGATTCACCATCAATTTCATGCTGAAATCGTTCCAGAATCGGCCTTGTGCGTTGCGTCCACCACCTCGACGGCCTAATGCTGTCACCCTAATATGAAATGTAAGTAAAAGAGAGCAGAAGGTTGGCACTACAGGGTAATACCACTCAATGCAGTAGACATGTGAGGACCTTTTCAAGTATGCCTCCTCCTTATTTCCTGGACACCCACTGATGCGTGCTCAAGCTGACAGTTATGCAAACAAATAGATGAAGAAAGATGGAAGCTGGCACTGCTGCAGGTGGTCAATTTAACCACCCTGGCGTTCTATTAAGATCGCCAGGGAGGCTGCGGGAGGGTTTTTTTTTAATAAAAAAAAAACTATTTCATGCAGCCAACTGAAAGTTGGCTGCATGAAAGCCCACTAGAGGGCGCTCCGGAGGCGATCTTCTGATCGCCTCCGGCGGCCAGAAATAACACGGAAGGCCGCAATGAGCGTCAGCCGCCTCCGATCCAGCCCTTAGCGCTGGCCGGAACTTTTTGTTCCGGCTACGCTGGGCTCATGTGGCTGGGGGGACCCTCTTTCGCCGCTGCATGCGGCGGATCGCCGCACTGCAGCGGCGATCAGGCAGCACACGCGGCTGGCAAAGTGCCGGCTGCGTGTGCTGCTTTTTATTTGAGCCAAATCGGCCCAGCAGGGCCTGAGCGGCAGGCTCCGGCAGTACTGGACGAGCTGAGCTCGTCCAGACCGCTCAGCTGGTTAATGTCGTAACATTGTAGGTACAAGTGTGCAATAGTGTAACAAACATGCAAGTTGCAATTGATGAAGCACATACCCTGTGAGAAGAGGCATAGGTGGTGGTGGTGGTAGGTGCGGGTGCTGGGCACTGATGCCTGACGGCCGTTTCGCGCCTCCGTAGAAGCGCTGTTTAGCGCGAAACGGCCGTCAGGCATTAGTGCCCAGCACCCATCACCACCTATGCCTCTTCTCACAGGGTATGTGCTTCATGAATTGCAACTTGCATGTTTTACACTGGTACTTATCCGTTAGCCGGGCGCATCCGGCAGGTGGCGCTAATTACTATTCCCCCTCCAGGCCGACATGGATAGTAGGGAAAGATGTAACTCTGGTGGAGTTTTGTCGCCACCTAGAGGATGCGCCCGGCTAACTGATAAGTACCGTTACACTATTGCACACTTGTACCTACAATGTCACGACATTAAATTGACCACCTGCAGCAGTGCCAGCTTCCATCTTTCTTCATCTACTAATATGAAATGTGCCCAGTGCACTATACATTACCTGTCTGTGGCCCCCGCTGGCGGCTCTGGGCTACGTCCTTCATTCATACACGCTCCCCATGTGCTTGCCTGTGTGTGTGTGTGTGTGTGTGTGTGTGTGTGTGTGTGTGTGTGTGTGTGTGTGTGTGTGTGTGTGTGTGTGTGTGTGTGTGTGTGTGTGTGTGTGTGTGTGTGTGTGTGTGTGTGTGTGTGTGTGTGTGTGTGTGTGTGTGTGTGTGTGTGATGTCACAGACGTGTCCCAGTTACTCCGGCAACCACGTGGGGCACATGTATGGATACGCGCAACATTAGGGGGACAGCGTTGGAAGTTTTGTCGCTCAATCTTGATATTGCTCAACGTTACTGCATCCGATTGAGCAAATCGGCCTTACATCTTGCAGCATTTCTGACTGATTAATGTGCCCAATTTTGGGCTGCAACAGGTCACAGGATCGGGCATGCACTTGGAGGCCCCAATTTTCATCCGAGTCGATTATAAAAATCGAATCGGATGGTTGAGTGGCCGCCAGGTGCCTGATGTATGGCCACCTTAAGAGAGTTCTCTGAACACGGTGCAAGGTATTTGGTTGCCTAGTCCCAGTAGATTCTATGCAGGCACTCATTCAAGAGCAACCGTGACCAAGGATTGAACCGCATCCCAATCAGTAGCTGATGCCCCCATCCCATGAGAAATCTTTACCTTTTATCAGGGGGGGGGGGGGGGGGGGGTCTGTATGGCTGATAATATGGTGAAACCCCTCCCACAGTGTGATGTCATAACCCAGGTCCTGACAGTTTGCTATCTGTGAACCTTGTTACCTTGTGGGTAATAACAGCTTTTTTCCAAATGCCAAGTAAGCAGTATCTCCCTCTGTACATAGAACTCTCAGTAACAAACATTCCGTACAGATCACTGGGCAGGACTAAAGATGTCGGCTCCAGTGATGCATTCAGAATGTACATCAGGGAGAGGAAAGAATTTACAATGGGCAACGCTGACTAAATAATCTATAAAGAGAATATTGTAAAAAAGAATAAAAAAAAAATCTGCACTTGTATTCACTGTTATTTTCACTACAGTTCCTCTTTTAAACAGTAACTGTCAGGCTGCAAAAGCTAATTTAAACCTCTATTCTCCTGTGTTAAACAGTTTAGAAGGAAGCCAAAAAGGCAATACTGAAGTTAAAAATCTCTCTTACTTTGATGTGTGCTGAACAGCAAGGCTGGTTATTCCCAAGCTCCTAAGGAGGCCGGCAGGACGCATAACAGATACTGCAAAGCATTCTGGGGCTGCTTCTTCTCCCCAGTGCACTCCTTTGGTCCTCCCCTTCATTTCCATATCCCGCCCTAAGGCTGCTTTCTCAGTGGGAAGTTACAGGCTCATGTTACAGCAGCTTGTAACAGCAGCCAGCACTGAAAAATCCATGTGCTGTTCACAGGGCACATGTTCCATTAGAGTATACTGCATGAGTCTGCTATTGTTCCTAGCCACATGGCTAATTAATATTCACTGCACAGTAGTGTTGTCCGGATCATGAACCATTAGGATCTTTGATCCTGATCTTTTTTGTGAGTCGAATCATCAGGAAGCAAGGTAAGGAAGGATATTACATCACAACTGGCTTCATACAAGACAGACAAACATGGAACCTGCCATGAGCTGTCAGGAGCATCATTGTCTGCAAATACTATATAAAAATTCTGTGAAATCCAAACGTGGACAGTAAAATGCATATGTAATGTAAGTACAGCCAATATTTAGCTACTGGTATGTGTTTTTTTTTCTCTGAGACCCTATACCTAACAGCTCCTCTTTAAGTTTTAAGTACAGTATTGGTAATGAAGTGCTTGTGGCCAGCAGCCACCAATTGTTATGCAGTTCTGCCTCCCATGTAAAAGCTGACTAAAAGGCATACCTATGAATCAGCCACCGGGAAATTTGGGCGCAGAGTTAAGCAGATAAACGGCTCACACAGTTCTTGCATGTCACAAGTCCTGACAGCATTAATTACTATTCCCCCTCCAGGCCGCCGTGGATAGTGGGGGAAAGATGTAATTTGGCTTCCAGCTATTGCTGGCGGCCGAATTACAGTGCTTTCATTATAATTTGTGTTCCACTTTCTGACAGCGCCCAAATTACTCACTGAGGGCTACTATAGCTGTAATTCCTATTACGGCCTATGTTGGCACCAGCTCCGCCCAAAGAGTGATGTTAATAACAAATTTGCGCCAAAACTCTCCTGCCCTGTTTTTACAACGCTCGGCCTAAAAGTCCTGCAAAGACTGTGGTCTCCAGAGAAACGGACTTATACACCTCCCTAGCGCTATTGACGGTTATGCACGTCAATACAAAACATGCTGTGAACGGTAGTGACGTGCATACATATCAATACTCTCCTGCACTGTATACTAGACCATTGCCTTGCTTGACACATTTTGGCAAGTTACAGGAAAAAAAGGTTATGAAAATTAATTGGATCACCTTTTTGCACAGAAACACTGGGGAAATTGATGCCAGGGAGGTTAAGTCTTCTACTACTGTTGCCCATAGGGATCAGGATAAGAGTTTTGTATGGATCCATGACTAGCCTGTATTCTGCTGCTATGCAAGGGGAGGGGGCCCTATGATGCAGCAGTGACATATCTGCCAGTCTGATGTCTCCGACACTTCTAGGGGGATCAGGCTCACTGTTAATATTGCACACCGTCAGCGTAAATAGATATGTAAAAAGATGACCTCTGGGTGTCACATGGGGAGAAACTACTAGAGGATAAAGAATGGGCACAATTGTGCAGGAAACAAGAACTGAACTTCTCTGAGATGACTGGTGATTGACATGACTCTTTCCTATGCTGTAGTGAACACTGTCAGAAAGAGAAGGTTAATTATTGAACTAGAGAAAACGATTTTCCTTTGTACAATCAATAGATTGGCGTGGCGGTGATATTGCACAACTGTGTGATAGATGAGGCATTGTCATTGTTTCTCTGGAAGTAGGTAGATATGGCCAAGATGGAGTGTCTATTAGTGAGCGTTTCCAATGAACGGATCAGAGCCGGGACAAGGTCCTCCAGCACCCAAGGCTGAGACACCAAAGTGCGCCCCTCCATCCCTGCCTCCCCATCCATCACACACTGATTGCTATTAGACTAAGAGGCGCCACAGGGCCCACAACCTCCCCAACACCTTCATATCTAGTTATCTGGCTTGCAGTCACTGCCATGTATCCCTTTTATTATTTCTTTCTGCTTCAAACACAATTAGGAATGACAGCTGAATGAATTCTGCGCCCCCTCCTACACTGCGCCCTGAGGCTGGAGCCTCTCCAGCCTATGCCTCGGCCCGGCCCTGGAACGGATTGCAAAATGATGACTGTGGCAGTGATGATGATAAAGGCCTTCCATTAATGAATTCTAAATGTTTTATAGTGACTGGGATTTTCCCAAAGTGACGCTGCGGATCATTAAAGTACATCTTGTTCCAGAGAAAGGATTCCAGATTAAAAAAAAAGTACTGTAGCTTATACCTATTGGTGGGGGTTTCATGTCATGTGCAAGGAGCCTTAGGGCTGGTTAAGACGGACGTTTTTGCGGCGTTAAACGCAGCGTTTAGTTATCTACCGCCATCTCATTCAAGTGAATGGGAGCGTTTATGGCTGGCTTTTGCAAGCTTTCATAAACGCCTGGCGGTTGATCCCCGCGTCGCGTCTAGGCTCGAAAGCGAAATGCTGCTTCTGGCAGGCGGTTGCGTCTGGTCGCGTCGCGTTCGAATGAAAGCACGTGAAAGCCCCAGAAACGCCTGTGAAAGCGTCTGGAGGAGGGGCCGGGAGGGCATGAAGAAGGAACCACAATGCAAAGCGGCAGGAAATCTCACATGCGACAGCAATGGCAGCAGCAGCAGAGCGCAGGTGGAGCTGGGAGAGCCTGTGGAGCAAATCCATGGCCAACCAACGGGTCCTAAGGGAATTAAGTTCAGTTATAGATAAACCCCTTTATCTTATCTTTTGTGACTCTCTTGCAACTGGCAGAGTCCCAGTGGATTGGCGTACAGCCCACGTTTTCCCATTATTTAAGAAGGGCAAAAAATCTGATCCAGGAAATTATAGACCTGTAAGTTTAACATCAGTTGTATGCAAACTATTTGAGGGGTTACTAAGAGATACTATACATGACTTCATAGTAGAAAATAATCTTATTTCTCAGCATCAACATGGGTTTACTAAAGACAGGTCCTGTTTGACTAACATGCTCAGCTTTTATGAGGTAGTGAATGCTAATATGGATATTGGGAATGCTGTAGATGTGATATACTTGGACTTTGCAAAGGCCTTCGACACTGTTCCCCACAAAAGTCTGGTGCAAAAGTTGAGGATGCAAGGACTGGGGAAGAGTCTGTGTTCATGGATAGGGAACTGGCTAATGGACAGAAAACAAAGAGTTGTGGTCAATGGATCATACTCAAAATGGGAGACTGTTAGCAGTGGGGTCCCACAGGGGTCTGTTCTGGGTCCAGTGCTCTTCAATTTATTTATTAATGACCTAGTAGATGCAGTAGTGAGCAATGTTGCTATTTTTGCAGATGATACAAAATTGTGCAGAATCATCAACTCTCAGGAAGATAGTGTCATATTGCAACAGAATCTGGATAGGATGGCTATATGGGCACATACATGGCAGATGAAATTCAATGTTGACAAATGTAAGGTCATGCATTTTGGACGTACTAATGGTCTAGCACCATACAAAATAAATGGGATACAGTTGGGGACATCAAACTTGGAGAAGGACTTAGGAGTACTCATTGACAACAAGTTAAATAATCGTACTCAATGCCAAGCAGCTGCAGCTAAAGCTAACAAAATTTTGGGATGCATTAAAAGGGAAATAAAAACTCGAGATGCTAGCATAATATTGCCCCTGTTTAACTCTCTAGTAAGGCCACATCTGGAATATGGAATTCAGTTCTGGGCACCACATTACAAAAAAGATATTGCAGTTTTAGAGCAGGTGCAGAGACGAGCAACAAAATTGATGCGTGGGATGGAAGGTCTCACTTATCGAGAAAGGTTAGATAAACTGGGTTTATTTAGTCTAGAGAAAAGACGCCTTAGAGGGGATCTAATTAACATGTATAAATACATCAGAGGGCAATATAATACCTTGGCGGATGAGCTTTTTGTCCCTAGGCCTTCTCAAAGGACTAGAGGACATGATCTGCGCATGGAGGAAAAACGTTTTAGCCATTTATTTAGGAAAGGGTTCTTTACAGTAAGAGTGATTAAGATGTGGAATGCATTTCCACAGGAAGTCGTTATGGCAAACTCTATACCTGCATTTAAAGGGGGCTTAGATGCTTTCCTTGCGTTGAAAGACATCCATGGCTACAATTACTAGGTAATGCCTAATGATGTTGATCCAGGGATTTTATCTGATTGCCATCTGGAGTCGGGAAGGAATTTTTCCCTTTAGGGGCTAATTGGACCATGCCTTGTAAGGGTTTTTTCGCCTTCCTCTGGATCAACAGGGATATGTGAGGGAGCAGGCTGGTGTTGTACTTTATACTGGTTGAACTCGATGGACGTATGTCTTTTTTCAACCAAAATAACTATGTAACTATGTAACCAGCAATTTGGGACTGTAGCAGCAAAGATTATAGTAACAGCATCCGGAAATCTCGCTCATGGGAGGCTGTCTGCCGTCACTTTTTTGAAAATTACCAACAGTTCAGCCCATCCACGAAAGATAGCATTTGTAAGTATACTGTGGCTCACTGCATGATTTGATTGTATTGTTTAACTGACATGTGCCCCACTGAATGTGCTTTGTACCTCCCCTCAGGCCCACTGAATGCATTGTACCGCACCTCAGGCCCACTGAATGATTGCATTGTACCACACCTCAGGCCCACTGAATGATAGCATTGTACTGCACCTCAGGCCCACTGAATGATAGCATTGTACCACACCTCAGGCCCACTGAATGATAGCATTGTACTGCACCTCAGGCCCACTGAATGATAGCATTGTACTGCACTTCAGGCCTACTGAATGATAGCATTGTACCGCACCTCAGGCCCACTGAATGATTGCATTGTACCGCACCTGAGGCCCACTGAATGATAGCATTGTACTGCACCTCAGGCCCACTGAATGATAGCATTGTACCGCACCTCAGGCCCACTGAATGATAGCATTGTACCGCACCTCAGGCCCACTGAATGATAGCATTGTACCGCACCTCAGGCCCACTGAATGATTGCATTGTACCACACCTCAGGCCCACTGAATGATAGCATTGTACCGCACCTCAGGCCCACTGAATGATAGCATTGTACCGCACCTCAGGCCCACTGAATGATAGCATTGTACCGCACCTCAGGCCCAATGAATGATTGCATTGTACCGCACCTAATTCCCACTGATTGCATTGTACCGCACCTCATTCCCACTGATTGCATTGTACCGCACCTCAGGCCCACAGAATGATAGCATTGTACCGCACCTCAGGCCCACTGAATGATAGCATTGTACCGCACCTCAGGCCCACTGAATGATAGCATTGTACCGCACCTCAGGCCCACTGAATGATTGCATTGTACCGCACCTCAGGCCCACTGAATGATAGCATTGTACCACACCTCATTCCCAATGAATGATTGTATTGTACCGCACCTCATTCCCAATAAATGATTGCATTGTACCGCACCTCATTCCCACTGATTGCATTGTACCGCACCTCAGGCCCACTGAATGATAGCATTGTACCGCACCTCAGGCCCACTGAATGATAGCATTGTACCGCACCTCAGGCCCACTGAATGATTGCATTGTACCGCACCTCAGGCCCACTGAATGATAGCATTGTACCGCACCTCAGGGCCACTGAATGATAGCATTGTACTGTACCTCAGGCCCACTGAATGATTGCATTGTACCGCACCTCAGGCCCACTGAATGATTGCATTGTACCGCACCTCATTCCCACTGAATGATTGCATTGTACCGCACCTCAGGCCCACTGAATGATAGCATTGTACCGCACCTCATTTCCACTGAATAATTGCATTGTACCGCACCTCAGGCCCACTGAATGATTGCATTGTACCGCACCTCATTTCCACTGAATGATAGCATTGTACTGCACCTCAGGCCCACTGAATGATTGCATTGTACCGCACCTCAGGCCCACTGAATGATTGCATTGTACCGCACCTCATTTCCACTGAATGATAGCATTGTACCGCACCTCAGGCCCACTGAATGATTGCATTGTGCCGCACCTCAGGCCCACTGAATGATAGCATTGTACCACACCTCATTTCCACTGAATGATTGCATTGTACCGCACCTCAGGCCCACTGAATGATTGCATTGTACCGCACCTCAGGCCCACTGAATGATAGCATTGTACCGCACCTCATTTCCACTGAATGATAGCATTGTACTGCACCTCAGGCCCACTGAATGATAGCATTGTACCGCACCTCAGGCCCACTGAATGATTGCATTGTACCGCACCTCAGGCCTACTGAATGATTACATTGTATCGCACCTCAGGCCTACTGAATGATAGCATTGTACCGCACCTCATTCCCACTGAATGATTGCATTGTACCGCACCTCATTCCCACTGAATGATTGCATTGTACCGCACATCAGGCCCACTGAATGATTGCATTGTACCGCACCTCATTTCCACTGAATGATAGCATTGTACCGCACCTCATTCCCACTGAATGATTGCATTGTACCGCACCTCAGGCCCACTGAATGATAGCATTGTACCGCACCTCATTTCCACTGAATGATTGCATTGTACCGCACCTCATTCCCACTGAATGATTGCATTGTACCGCACCTCAGGCCCACTGAATGATAGCATTGTACCGCACCTCATTTCCACTGAATGATTGCATTGTACCGCACCTCATTCCCACTGATTGCATTGTACCGCACCTCAGGCCCACTGAATGATAGCATTGTACCGCACCTCAGGACCACTGAATGATAGCATTGTACCGCACCTCAGGCCCACTGAATGATAGCATTGTACCGCACCTCAGGCCCACTGAATGATAGCATGGTACCGCACCTCATTTCCACTGAATGATTGCATTGTACCGCACCTCAGGCCCACTGAATGATAGCATTGTACCGCACCTCATTTCCACTGAATGATTGCATTGTACCGCACCTCATTTCCACTGAATGATAGCATTGTACCGCACCTCAGGCCCACTGAATGATTGCATTGTACCGCACCTCATTTCCACTGAATGATAGCATTGTACCGCACCTCAGGCCCACTGAATGATTGCATTGTACCGCACCTCATTCCCACTGAATGATTGCATTGTACCGCACCTCAGGCCCACTGAATGATTGCATTGTACCGCACCTCAGGCCCACTGAATGATTGCATTGTACCGCACCTCATTCCCACTGAATGATTGCATTGTACCGCACCTCAGGCCCACTGAATGATTGCATTGTACCGCACCTCATTTCCACTGAATGATAGCATTGTACCGCACCTCATTTCCACTGAATGATAGCATTGTACTGCACCTCATTCCCACTGAATGATTGCATTGTACCGCACCTCAGGCCCACTGAATGATAGCATTGTACCGCACCTCATTTCCACTGAATGATTGCATTGTGCCGCACCTCGTTCCCACTGATTGCATTGTACCGCACCTCAGGCCCACTGAATGATTGCATTGTACCGCACCTCAGGCCCACTGAATGATTGCATTGTACCGCACCTCAGGCCCACTGAATGATAGCATTGTACCGCACCTCATTCCCACTGATTGCATTGTACTGCACCTCAGGCCCACTGAATGATTGCATTGTACCGCACCTCATTCCCACTGAATGATTGCATTGTACCGCACCTCAGGCCCACTGAATGATAGCATTGTACCGCACCTCAGGCCCACTGAATGATTGCATTGTACCGCACCTCAGGCCCACTGAATGATTGCATTGTACCGCACCTCAGGCCCACTGAATGATAGCATTGTACCGCACCTCAGGCCCACTGAATGATTGCATTGTACCGCACCTCAGGCCCACTGAATGATTGCATTGTACCGCACCTCATTTCCACTGAATGATAGCATTGTACCGCACCTCAGGCCCACTGAATGATTGCATTGTACCGCACCTCATTTCCACTGAATGATAGCATTGTACCGCACCTCATTCCCACTGAATGATTGCATTGTACCGCACCTCATTCCCACTGATTGCATTGTACCGCACCTCAGGCCCACTGAATGATTGCATTGTACCGCACCTCAGGCCCACTGAATGATAGCATTGTACCGCACCTCAGGCCCACTGAATGATTGCATTGTACCGCACCTCAGGCCCACTGAATGATAGCATTGTACCGCACCTCATTCCCACTGATTGCATTGTACCGCACCTCAGGCCCACTGAATGATTGCATTGTACCGCACCTCAGGCCCACTGAATGATTGCATTGTACCGCACCTCATTCCCACTGAATGATAGCATTGTACCGCACCTCAGGCCCACTGAATGATAGCATTGTACCGCACCTCATTCCCACTGATTGCATTGTACCGCACCTCATTCCCACTGATTGCATTGTACCGCACCTCAGGCCCACTGAATGATTGCATTGTACCGCACCTCAGGCCCACTGAATGATTGCATTGTACCGCACCTCAGGCCCACTGAATGATTGTATTGTACCGCACCTCAGGCCCACTGAATGATAGCATTGTGCCGCACCTCATTCCCACTGATTGCATTGTACCGCACCTCATTCCCACTGAATGATAGCATTGTGCCGCACCTCATTCCCACTGATTGCATTGTACCGCACCTCAGGCCCACTGAATGATTGCATTGTACCGCACCTCATTCCCACTGAATGATAGCATTGTACCGCACCTCAGGCCCACTGAATGATAGCATTGTACCGCACCTCATTCCCACTGATTGCATTGTACCGCACCTCAGGCCCACTGAATGATTGCATTGTACCGCACCTCAGGCCCACTGAATGATTGCATTGTACCGCATCTCAGGCCCACTGAATGATTGCATTGTACCGCACCTCAGGCCCACTGAATGATAGCATTGTGCCGCACCTCATTCCCACTGATTGCATTGTACCGCACCTCAAGCCCACTGAATGATTGCATTGTACCGCACCTCAGGCCCACTGAATGATTGCATTGTACCGCACCTCATTCCCACTGAATGATAGCATTGTACCGCACCTCAGGCCCACTGAATGATAGCATTGTACCGCACCTCAGGCCCACTGAATGATAGCATTGTACCGCACCTCAGGCCCACTGAATGATAGCATTGTACCGCACCTCAGGCCCACTGAATGATTGCATTGTACCGCACATCAGGCCCACTGAATGATTGCATTGTACCGCACCTCAGGCCTACTGAATGATAGCATTGTACCGCACCTCATTCCCACTGAATGATTGCATTGTACCGCACCTCATTCCCACTGAATGATTGCATTGTACCGCACATCAGGCCCACTGAATGATTGCATTGTACCGCACCTCAGGCCCACTGAATGATAGCATTGTACCGCACCTCAGGCCCACTGAATGATTGCATTGTACCGCACATCAGGCCCACTGAATGATTGCATTGTACCGCACCTCAGGCCCACTGAATGATTGCATTGTACCGCACCTCAGGCCCACTGAATGATTGCATTGTACCGCACCTCAGGCCCACTGAATGCATTGTACCTGTCTTCTGGCCTTGTGCTTGCTACAACCTTCCAATGAGCTCAAGGTTCTGTAACAAAAAAATGTGTGACTTGTATATGCAACCTATGTACTATCACATTAGTAATTTAAAATTTTCTGTCTTTTTCACTCAGTAAAAATGGTAAAAAAAAATGGAAATCTATTTGTGATAGATATTCGAAAGATTTGCGGGAAAGCCGACAAAATCAAAGCGGACAGGCTGCATCTCGTTACAAGTTTCATCCACTTTTCGAGGAACTTGCATTCCTGAGGAGGACAATGGAGAGAAGAAGGTAAAAAAAATAATAATAAAGTATTGTGTTGGGTTTTGCGTCTCAACTTTTTCTTCACAATATCCCACAGATTCTCTATGGGGTTCAGGTCAGGAGAGTTGGCAGGCCAATTGAGCACAGTAATACCATGGTCAGTAAACCATTTACCAGTGGTTTTGGCACTGTGAGCAGGTGCCAGGTCGTGCTGAAAAATGAAATCTTCATCTTCATAAAGCTTTACAGCAGATGGAAGCATGAGGTGCTCCAAAATCTCCTGATAGCTAGCTGCATTGGCCCTGCCCTTGATAAAACACAGTGGACCAACACCAGCAGCTGACATGGCACCCCAGACCATCACTGACTGTGGGTACTTGACACTGGACTTCAGGCATTTTGGCATTTCCCTCTCCCCAGTCTTCCTCCAGACTCTGGAATACTGATTTCCGAATGACATGCAAAAGTTGCTTTCATCCGCAAAAAATTACTTTGGACCACTGAGCAACAGTCCAGTGCTGCTTCTCTGTAGCCCAGGTCAGGCGCTTCTGCCGCTGTTTCTGGTTCAAAAATGGCTTGACCTGGGGAATACAGCACCTGTAGCCCATTTCCTGCACACGCCTGTACACGGTGGCTCTGGATGTTTCTACTCCAGACTCAGTCCACTGCTTCTGCAGGTCCCCCAAGGTCTGGAATCGGTCCTTCTCCACAATCTTCCTCAGGGTCCGGTCACCTCTTCTCGTTGTTCAGCGTTTTCTGCCACACTTTTTCCTTCCCACAGACTTCCCACTGATACAGCACTCTGGGAACAGCCTTATTCTGTGTCTTACCCTCTTGCTTGAGGGTGTCAATGATGGCCTTCTGGACAGCAGTCAGGTCGGCAGTCTTACCCATGATTGTGATTTTGAGTAATGAACTAGGCTGGGAGTTTTTAAAAGCCCCAGGAATCTTTTGCAGGTGGTTAGAGTAGGTCGTTTACAGAACCTTTTCATGATATGCTAATTTTTTTACCAGATCCTGTAGTTTTTATAATATTCTCATTTGTATTGCAATACATATGTTTTTTTTACCTTGCAGAACAAGTACAAATGTCCAGGAAACTGAGGCCCAGGAGGAGCAAGGAAGTGAGGCCCAGGAGGAAGATGACGCAAGTGTAGAATCTCTAAATACCTCAGTAAGATCCTCTTCTGAGAACATGGAGACTGAGGAGGAGTCACTGGAGGAGAGTGGAAACACACAATCCACTGTAGCAACAACATCGACTGGTCAAAGGCCTAGATCGCCCATGGTTACCGCTCCAAGGAGAAATCGGGCTAGAAATGTCGTACCAGAACAAAATGCTGAAGTTTTGTCCCTAATCAAAAATGTTGAAACTAGTGTTGCACAACTAATTGAACCAAAAGACAGCCTAGGAACTTTTTTTAAGGCACTGGAAAAAGAAGCAAGGGAGGTTCCCAAAGAAAAGTGGGATGAGATGAAACAAAGACTGTTCACACTCGTGATGAACATGAAGACAACTAGTGTCCCATCAAGGGAGAGTTGATCTGGGAGCACATCGCAGGAGGCTGTGTCACAGTACTATTTTCCCGGGAGTTATAGCCAAATGGTACCTCCATATCAACCAAACTGGGACCCATACCCCCAACTACCACAAAGTAGCCACACGCAGGGTCAAGCCATAGGACAGGCAACTAATGCACAGCATCCATCATTGCCGGCCACTTTAGAAAGAAGCACAGCAGAGGCTGTATCTGCCTCCCTACAAATGGAATCTCGTTGTACACCGCCTATAATTGAAGATATATGATACAGTTTTTTAAACGTGTGGCACTTGTGTAGTTGTGTGGTGGCTGAGGTGGAGATGGTCCATCCCCTCATGGTCGGACTATCTGCCTGTGTCCTGGGGTGAGGCTTTGCCTTCCCCAGGCCACAGGCAGAGGGTCCCCCATGGGGTTACGGACTTTCTCTACTTCAGTCACAGTCCTCCGCCCTCTCGGGCTATCTTTCAATGCCTCCTCCCAGGCTATCCTCCTGGGCCTCCCACTTGCTCAGTAATGTGTGTGGTACTTGTGTACTTGTATGGTGGCTACGGTGGAGATGGTCCATCCCCTCATTGTTAGGACTATCTGTCTGTGTCCTGGGGTGAGGCTTTGCCTTCCCCAGGCCACAGGCAGAGGGTCCCCCATGGGGTGACAGACTTTCTCTACTTCAGTCACAGTCCTCTGGCCTCTCGGGCTATCTTTCAAGGCCTCCTCACAGGCTATCCTCCTGGGCCTCGCACTTACACTAATTTTTGTGCACTGCACTAAATAGTTGTGTACTTTTTGGTTAGCTTTATAACTAGTTTTGTATTATTTGTACAGTTGTACAGTCATTTTTATATAACATATTGTTAAAGACCTACTTTTTGGTTACGTCAATAAAAAAAAAATTGTTTCTCAAGAACAATGTGTGTATTTACTTTATTACTCAATGTGTACTGCTTCCTGAAGGTCCACTATACCCGCATGCTTGCTCCCAAGGATTTTTTCAAGGAACTAGCATGCGGCTATGCCTTCCCTACACCACCCCACCACCAGACAGTAATTAAGCACCAGAATATGGACTACCATGCCATATTTTGCTGCTTTCCCAAGTCCCACTAAAAATTGTTTCTCAAGAACAATGTGTGTATTTACTTTATTACTCAATGTGTACTGCTTCCTGAAGGTCCACTATACCCGCATGCTTGCTCCCAAGGATTTTTTCAAGGAACTAGCATGCGGCTATGCCTTCCCTACACCACCCCACCACCAGACAGTAATTAAAGGGGAACTGAAGGAGGCTGGCATGTTTATTTCCTTTTAATCAATACCAGTTGCCTGGCAGCCCTGCTGGTCTATTTCTCTGCAGTAGTATCTGATTAAAACCAGAAACAAGCATGCAGCTAGTCTTGTCAGATCAGACTTATAAGTCTGAACCACTGAAACACCTGATCTGCTGCATGCTTGTTCAGGGGCTATGGCTAATAGTATTAGAGGCAGAGGATCAGCAGGGCTGCCAGGCAACTGGTATTGTCTAAAAGGAAATAAACATGACAGCCTCCATATACCTCTCTCTTCAGTTCCCCTTTAAGCACCAGAATATGGACTACCATGCCATATTTTGCTGCTTTCCCAAGTCCCACTACACCCGCATGGGGTATAGGAAGTACAAAGGTATTTCTACATACTGCAGACACATAACCAAGGCTTTTCCCTTTACAAAAACCCACTTCCTGTTAAAAAACACTTTCCATTCCCTTTTTTTTTTTTTTTTTAAACCCCACTTTCTGTAAACAAGTCCTTTCCCTTTAAAAAAAACCCTACTTCATGTAAACAAGCCCTTTCCCTTTAACCCCCCCCCCCCCCCCCCCCCACACACACACACACACACACACACACTTCCTGTAAGCAAGCCCTATCCCTTTAAAAAAAAAAATTCCTGTAATCAAGTCCTTTCTCAAAATGCCCACTTCCTGTAGCCAGCAAAAGCCCAGAAAACGCAACGCTCACAAAACGCTACTAATATGAAAGCTATTAAAAGCCTTCAAAAGCCCTTAAAAACTTAGCTGTTAAACGCTAGCGTTCTTGGGAAATAAATGCGGGCATCTGAACGCGGCGTTTAAAAATGCACCACAGACGTCCATCTGAACCAGCCCTTAGTCCTCAACATGCCTGATACCAGAAAGTACAGTAAGCGTGACTCAGCACGTCGCTAGTGCAGGAATTGTGCAGACTGCACAGTCACGGTGATACTGGAGGCTTCAGGACAGGAAATGACTTCTTATGAGATGTTCCTCACTCTGGGGAAGGGTGGAAAAAAAATCTTTCCTTTCCTAGCAACAGGCAGATTCCAGCATAACATATTAATCAGGAGGCCCCCCCCAGTAGCCACCCTGTGACCCTCTGTGCCTGCCTGTGACACCTTCTGCCTACCTCATTCCACACAGTTCAGAGGGTGTCCATGGCTGCCAGATAGTGATTAACTATTTCATTACTATGTAAAAATGCAGACATAATAACGAGAGCCTCATTCATAGCTGAAGTGTCACACAGTAGTTTTCCTTATATGGTGCTGCAATGTGATTCCATCTCAGCTTCCAAAACAATCCCCTCATAAGTACAGCAGTGAAAGCCAGCATATCTCCCAAATACAATGCAACCTCGTACACAGTGGCGTAGCTAAGGAGCTGTGGGCCCCGATGCAATTTTTACAATGGGGCCCCCAAGAACTCTATACATAACAATTGATACGGTGCACCAAAAGCTGTCAATGGCAACTACAGTGTCAGAGGTGCAAGAAGGGGATGGGGAACAGCTTGTTAATGATTACCACTATTCAAATTATCTATAGAAGTGATTATTATGAGACAGGACCAAAAGAGAGCTAATACTGTAGTTGAGGGAGGGCCCTTCGGGGCCCCTCTGGCCCAAGGGCCCCGATGCGGTCGCAACCTCTGCAACCCCTATTGGTACGCCCCTGCTCGTACATGCAGTGTTATATATGTATATAAATATCCAGGGCCAGCTCAGGTGTCACCTAGAGAAAGATGTGCTAAATTATTTCCCTTCAGTTATTTTAGTCTTGCCATTTTTTTACCTGGCTTATAATTTGCTTCTGACATATTCCTAAAAACAGTATACAAGCTTTTGAAAGTAAATTGAAACTTTTAAACACTGCTGCTTTAATAACCACATAAAGGAAAGGTCCAGGCTAAAAAATAAACAAAAATCAACTTACCTCGGGCTTCCTTCAGCCCCTGGCAGCTGTCCTGTGCCCTCGCCGCAGCTCTGGTGGCTCCCCGTCTTCTCCGCTGCAGAAGCCGACCTCGCCAGGCCGGCATCTACCTGCGCTGCAATGTGCTCATGGAGCGTCTGTGCAGTACAGTCCGGATGATGTCTCCGCATCTACGTGAAACGCACGGTGGAGCGCAATTAGGCCTCTGAGACCGAAGGGGAGCCTTGGCCTCCGGCAGGGAGTGGAGCTGTGGCTAGGGCACAGTATGGCTGCCAGGGGCTGGAGGAAGCCCAAGGTAAGTTGATTTTTGTTTTGTTTTTTTAGCCTGGATGTGTCGTTTAAAGAGAGTCTGAAGCGAGAATAAATCTCGCTTCAGACCTCATATATAGCAGGGGCATGTGTGCCCCTGCTAAACCGCCGCTATCCCGCAGCTTAATGGGGGTCCCTGATCCCCCAAATCCCCTCGGTGCAGCGGGGGAGCGCTTCCTGGTTGGGGCAGGGCTCACCGCCGCAGCCCTGCCCCACGCGCGTCTGTCATCGCGTATCTCCGCCTCTCCCCCGCCCCTCTGTCTTCCTTCACTGAGAGGGGCGGGGGAGAGGCGGCGATGCGCCGCTGATAGATGCGACTGGAGGCAGGGCTGCAGCCATTAGCCCTGCCTCCAGGAGCGACCAAGTGTTGCAGTGGGGGATTTGGGGGTGAAGGGACCCCCGTTTAGCGGCGCGATAGCAGCGTTTTAGCAGGGGCACACATGCCCCTGCTAACTATGAGCTCTGAAGCGAGATTTATTCTCGCTTCAGAGTCTCTTTAAGTACCAGCCCCATTAGGGAACAGACAAAAAATGGACTTACCCACGACACGCAAACCCGCCACTCTAGCTCACTTGCTCTGCCCTCCCTATGACAGCAGAGCTCTGTGAGCCGGTCAGGAGCCGATTTCATTGGCTCCTGACCCTGTGATCACTGTGAGCCATGTACAGAATGCAGAATTTGAAATCTACTCCCTGGCAAGCTTAGGCAGACATAAACAGGGCATAGATTTCAACTGCGTTTGTCCGAAAGTGGTTAATATGGAGCGTCTACCAGGCCTTATATTGGGTTTAAAGATGAAACCATGACGACAATTACCGTTTCAATCCCTCTTCTGATCACATCAATTGGAAATGATCGGTTGTGCCTATAATGGTGGCTGGAAAGTGTAATGGTTAAGGGCTCTGCCTCTGACACAGGAGACCAGGGTTCGAATCTCGGCTCTGCCTGTTCAGTAAGCCAGCACCTACTCAGTAGGAGACCTTGGGCAAGTCTCCCTAACTCTGCTACCGCCTATAGAGCGCGTCCTAGCGGCTGCAGCTCTGGCGCTTTGAGTCCGCCAGGAGAAAAGCGCGATATAAATGTTCTGTGTTTGTTTGTTTATTAATGGCCAAATCCCCACTAACCAATTTGATCAGATAATAGAATTGATCGTTTTTTTTTTTTAATTGATCTGACCGGTGGGAATTTGTCCAGTAATGGGCACAACTGACTGTTTCCGATCACCGCGGTAATTGATTGTAAACAATCTGTTTTCTGCTGAATTGTATCATTAATGACCATCTTAAAGGACAGCCGATGTGACATGATGAGATAGACGTGTATGTGCAGTGCCAAGCACACAGATAACTAGGCTGTGTTCCTTTTTTTTTCTTTCTCTGCCTGGTATGCAAGTGACAGTTTCTGTCTGGGTCGGAACTGGGTCAGACTACTGTATAGCATAACCCCAACTGATAAGTAATTACAGCCATAAAATAGTTTCCTGTCAGTAAATTGCTCCCTGCAGGAAAGAGGCAAAAAAGTGTCAATATTTCATAGAATTTAGCTCTGGCATACTTAAATGAAGGTGTCATTGAGCAAAGACAATGAAACAGTAAAAACTTAAAATCTAGATTTAAAGAAACTTAGAGAAGTGTCATAATGCTGTGTTTTTACTTATCCAGGGCTCCATAAGCACGGATGCGCCCCTTGCTGTCCTCCTGCGATCTCCCGTTCCGCCGCGGTGAGCCCCGTTAACAGGCTCAGTGACGTCAGTCCAGGACTACTGCGCATGCACAGAAGACCCAGACTGCCTTCGACTGATCCAGTCAACGCGGCTCACCGCAGCTGAAAGGGAGACAGCAGGAGGACAGCGAGGGACGCATCCGTGCTTATGGGGCTGGAGGAAGCCCTGGATAACTAAAAAAAAAACAAAAAAAAAAAAACAGCATTCTAACTCCTCTCTGAGTCTCTTTAAATATAAAATAAAACTGGGGGATATCTAAAACGTCATTTTTAGGAGAAGGAGGATAGATACATTTGTTTTTCTCATCAGTTTATTTTCATGATGTTCTTTAGGCCTTGTTCACATTGCGTTCCATTTGCGTGCCTGTCCACGTTGGCCTTTTGAGAAGTCTTTTTTTTTCCAATTACCAGCAATTGGGTGGGCGATTTGTTTTTGTGCTTAGTGGTTTTCTAAGCATTTTTTCCGAGCCTTTTTTTAGAAACCGCACGGGGCGAAAAAAAGCCGAAAACGTCTACAGTGTGAACAAGCCATACCATAAAACGCCGCCTCCCGTCGAATCGCCACACATACCCGCCACGCCACTCTTCCATCACCGCAGATGGCAGAGCTTTGTGAGCCAATGGGATTGGCTTACAGTGATGACAGGGCCGGGAGCCAACGAAATCTGCTTCTGACCGGCTCACATAGCTCTGCCGACACACTGACAGCAGGGCGAGTGGGTTGCGGTGAGGACAGAGCGGCACAATCGGCGGTAGCGGCAGGACCGCATGGCAACGATTGTTGAAACCTACGTTCTGTCAGAGCCGCGCAGCCACAATCAGGACGTAAATTTCAACCTCGCTGGTCCGGAAGTGGTTAAAAGGAAAAAAACATAAAAAATTAAACTATTTCTCAAATTCTATCCCCTATAGTTTTAAAATAGACAATGCTACTGTAGATAAAATCTACACTTTTTGTTTGCCCATCTCTCCCAGGTATCACAACATTTAGGCTCCCTGCACACTACATGTGATCATGTGATTCAGATTTTTACATCAGATTCCTATTCCGATTCGGGTTTTTACATCCGATTCCGTTTTTTTAATCATTACTGCATGCTGCGTTTTTTTCCTCCGTTTTTCTGTTGATTTCATTCCGGAAAAATTGGAATCGCAAAACGGATTTGCAGTGTGCAGGGAGCCTTAAACCGTGTACAATGTATGGCAACAATATGTTATTTGAAAATAAGTGGTTTTTTTTATGTTTTATGTCCTATCAATAATTCCAAGACCTTATTTGCTAAAATAACAGTAATATATCCCCCTCACATACATATTAAAAAAGCTCCTAAGGCAGTGATGGTTAACCTTGGCACTCCAGCTGTGGTGGAACTACAAGTCCCAAGAGGCATTGCAATATTCTGACAGCTCTGCGCATAACTTGGGGAGGCAGAGGCATGATGGGATTTGTAGTTTTGTCACAGCTGGTAGTGCCAAGGTTAGCCATTACTGTCCTTAGGTAACCATTTGTCTTTTTTAACAAATGTTTTATTGTGGTAACTATGGAAGGCGGGGGAGGGGGGAAGAAGGGGTTAATTTGTTTTTATTTCATTTATGTAGAGTAAAATGTGTTTTCAAGGTTTTTTTTTTGGTTTTTTTTACCACTAGATGTCCCCACACATTTTATTTTGTGTGTGCTCTGAACAAGCTATGTTTATTACAGGAATGATCATTGGCTTTTCAA
This sequence comes from Hyperolius riggenbachi, assembly GCF_040937935.1. Lineage (NCBI taxonomy): Eukaryota > Metazoa > Chordata > Amphibia > Anura > Hyperoliidae > Hyperolius > Hyperolius riggenbachi. The sequence continues at coordinate 62,196,174 of NC_090654.1, forward strand.
TGAAACTATAATCCTTTCCTTGCAGGCAGTTTGATTGGCTCAAGGAACAGGTTTCCAATCACCATTCACAGATGTGTCAGTCTCAGTGGATGCAAGCTGCAGGAGCGGGAACGTGCACAGCAGCGCGAGATTCAAGTGGAGCATTAAAACATCCTGTTTGCAGTTAATAGCTGTAAACAGGAAGTTTTAATGCATCCAGTTTGCAGAAAGAAGTTAATGAATGCTCAACCCAATTATTATGAGTCTAGCACTGACTAATCCAATGATTGATTTCGCCTTTCAACTACAGCAGCTGTTCAAAGCAACCAATTGGGTTTCAGCTACTTACTGATAAAGATTGGGCAACTGAACTACAGTATCTCACAAAAGTACACCAATGACATTTTTAAATATTTTATGGTATATTTTCATGGGGAACACTGAAGATATGATACCTGATATAATGTAAAGTAGTCAGTGTATAGCAGTGTAAAGGTAGCCACACACCATACAATTAACCTTCTTGGCGGTAACCCCGAACGTAGTTCGGGGTAAGCCGCCGGAGGGTGCCGCTCAGGCCCTGCTGGGCCGATTTGTTTAATTTTTTTTTTGCTGGACGCAGCTAGCACTTTGCTAGCTGCGCCAGCACCCTGATCGCCGCCGCCACGCGCCCGATCGCCGCTATACGGTGCGGCGCGCGCCCCCCCCCCCCCCAGACCCCGTGCGCTGCCTGGCCAATCAGTGCCAGGCAGCGCCGAGGGGTGGCCCGGGACTCCCAATGACGACCCGACGTCAGTGACGTCATTCCGCCCCGTCGCCATGGCGACGGGGGAAGCCCTCCAGGAAATCCCGTTCTTTGAACGGGATTTCCTGATCGGAGATCACCGAAGGCGATCGAAGAGGGCGGGGGGATGCCGCTGAGCAGCGGCTATCATGTAGCGAGCCCTGGGCTCGCTACATGATATAGAAAAAAAAAAATTTAAAAAAAACTGCCGCGCTGCCTCCTGGCGTATTTTTTTATACCGCCAGGAGGGTTAAAATATCCAATTTTTCACCAATTCGACAATTACTGTTGTCCCCCCAAAAAAAATCGAGAGCTTTTCTTCGTTTTCAATCGATAAATCTGATTGGATTCTTTTTTTTTTATTTTTTTTGAGATTGGACAGGTTGGAAATTTCTGACCAACTTCAATTGTATGATAAATTGTCAATTACTTGATTTACAGTTGCAATCAATTTTTTTCTGAGCTTTCAATTATTTTATTCATGACTGGGGAAAAATTGAACATAGGTGTGTGGTACATTGGTTAGATTTTTGAATTGTTACAATCAGTCAGAAAAATTTATTGCTATTGTATTGATCAGATATTTAAAAAAAATTGTATGTGGAAAAGAGGCCTGAAGGTGGCCACACACACCAAGCAGTTGATAGGCAGTGAAATGCCTCTCAAACTCTCACAACTGCTTACTGCTGCCTGGCAAGTGCTTTCTGAGCACACAGTTCACCTGTCTGTGGAAAAGAGACCTTAACCATTTGCCGACCGCGCACTCATAACGCAGATGTGCGTCGCCGGGTGCAGGCTAATTAATCAGGAAACAGCCGCTCGCGCGAGCGGCTGCTTCCTGTCAATTCACGGCGGGGGGCTCCGTGAATAGCCTGCGGGCCGCCGATCGCGGTTCGCAGGCTAAATGTAAACACAAGCGGAAATAATCCGCTTTGTTTACATTTGTACAACGCTGCTAACAGTAGCAGCGTTGTACCAGATCAGCGGCCGGGGATCGCTGTCACATGACAGGCAGGAGCCTGTTAGAGGCTGCACAGGACAGATCCGTTCCTGTGCAGCCTCTGATCTCCGGGGAAGGGAAGGAGGAGAGGGAGAGGGGAAATCCTGCGGTGTAGGGAGCTTTGAGGTGCCCCCCCCTCCACCCACACGCATGCAGGAGCGATCAGACCCCCCCCAGCACATCATCCCCCTAGTGGAGAAAAAAGGGGGGCGATCTGGTCGCTCTGCCTAATGTTTGATCTGTGCTGGGGGCTGTAGAGCCCACCCAGCACAGATCTCTGTAATCAGCGCTGGTCCTTAAGGGGGGGGGGGGGGGGGGGGGTAAAGGCTGGGTCCTCAAGTGGTTAAAGTGAACCAGAGACGAAGCACCCTCATATTTTACCATATATCAGTGGGAACATTACAGAAAACACCTACCCTGCTCTGTTTCATTCTTCACTGCTCAGTCTGCTTCTAATCAGCCCTGATAAAATCCCCAACTGAGTATTCAGTCTGGCTTTGCTCAGGAATCATTATAGCTGAGTCTGTCTTCTCTGATGTCTTTTCAAGCCCAAGCCTGCCCCTTTCTGGCTCTGCTATAATGACTCAGCTATAATGATTCCTGAGCAAAGCCAGACAATGCTCAGCCGGGGATTTTATCAGGGCTGATTAGAAGCAGGCTGAGTGGTGAAGAATGAAAGAGAGCAGGGTAGGTGTTTTCTCTAATGTTCCCACTGATATCACAAAATACATGAGGATACTTCGTCTCTGGTTCACTTTAATATGCTGTCCTATCAAAATAACACATAGCAATTAATGTCTAAACTTCTGGCAAAAAAAGTGAATACATCCTTAAGTTAAGAATGGCAACATTCTGATGCATGAGGGCTCTTTTCCATGAACTAGATAGGCAGTGAAATGCCTCTCAAACTGCTGCCTAATCACTGCTTGCTGAGCACACAGTTCAAGTGTCTGTGGAAAAGAGGCCTTAGACTTCCTCCCTGGGTTCAAATTAGTGTTACAAGGTCGAAGTTGTGAATGTGTAGCATCCTCACTGGAAGTTCAACATGGCCCCTCATGGTAGAGAGCTCTGAGGATCTTAAATAAAAAAAAATAAGGTGTTGCTCTGATGGGTTAGGCTATAAGTAGATTGCCAACACCCTAAAACGGAGTTACAGCAGTTTAACAGGACAGGTTTCACTCAGAGTAGACCTCACCATAGTTGATGGTGGCAGTTGGCTGATGGTGGCAGTTGGCTGATGGTGTAATGGTTAAGGGCTCTGCCTCTGACACAGGAGACCAGGGTTCGAATCTCGGCTCTGCCTGTTCAGTAAGCCAGCACTAATTCAGTAGGAGACCTTTGGCAAGTCTCCCTTACACTGCTACTGCCAATAGAGCGCGCCCTAGTGGCTGCTGCTCTGGCGCTTTGAGTCCGCAAGGAGAAAAGCGCAATATAAATGTTATTTGTCTTGTCTTTGTCTTGATGACAGCATGATAGCCAGAAGTTATGTTTTGTAGATATAAGGTTAATGAGTGCTGGCAGCATTGCTGAAGGGGGTGTTTGTTTAGCGTTCAGACTATACACCACCCACGGCATCAAATTGGGGTGTATGGATTTTAATCATAGAAGTAGAGCATTATCCCCTTCCTTTAGAAAACTGGGCTGCAGGGGAGATTTCAGAATCAGAATCAGCTTTATTCGCCAGGTGCAACAGGTGCCGCACCCGGAATTATTTGTGGACACATGGCAGACATGGAAGGTAGTGCGTGTTGACAGCATCAACATAGTGCAGATAGTAATAGTAGCTACGTAGGAATACAACAGTACAACAGCGACAATGTAACAACATTGATAATAAAGCATAGTGTGATGAACAGCCCTAATACGCAAGAGTAGCGTGGTATGATTGTATTGTAACATGTGGAACAGTGTGAACTACAGGCATGCACGCTCTCATTTGTTGAGTAGGACTGCCTGGGGGAAGGTGGTGTTTCTGTGCCTGGTGGTTTTGATGGGGATGGTCCTGTAGCGGCAGCCTGAGGGCAGGGGGTCGAAGAAGCGACTGCCAGGGTGGGATTGGTCGCCAATAATCCTGTTGGCCCTGGACCTCATTCTGGATGTGTGGAGGAGGTCCAGGGGAGGCAGAGGTGACCCGATGATCTTCTCAGCGGCACTGATTACCCTCTGAAGTTTGTGCTTGTCTTCTGTATTTGCCCCCGAGTACCAGACAATGATGGAGGAGCAGAGGACAGACTCAATGGTGGCCGTGTAGAAACTAGTCATTAGCTCCCGTGGCATTCTAAACTTCCTCAGCTGCCTCAGGAAGAACAACATAATGTCCCCAGACACACCAAGAGAACCACTGCCTCAACAAAGATACTGAGGGTAATTTCTTATTGTAATGGGTCATTCTGCACTTAATCTTAATATGGTTAGTTGTGCCACTTCCAAACCTACTTTACTAAACCCTATTGAACATCTGTGGGGCATCCTTAAACCAGAAGGTGGAAAAGCACAAGGTCTCCAACATCCACCAGCTTTGTGATATCTGAGAGAGGATACCGGAGGCAACCAGTGAATCTAGATAATTCCATGCCAAAGAGTTAAGGAGACCCTGAAAAGTGATAAAAAAAATAATAAATTAGGACTTACCTGGGATTTCCTCCAGCCCATGAGGTCCCTCTGTGTCCTCTACATGTTCCCACTCACAGCTCCAGTAGGCGTGTGAAGTCACACATGCCCAGTACAGGAACCTGGTCATCCATCACCTGTGGCATCAAACTCGTTGCCGCAAGGGTCCTGCGTAGTACAGTCTCTTCTACCGCAAATGCACAGGACCCTTTTGATGACGTGCACCTGCCGGGGTCACCAGCAGGACCATGGAGAGGACACAGAGACCTTGCAGGCTAGAGGAAGCCCTAGGTAAGTCCCAATTTTATTTTTTTATTACTACTCAGGGTCCCTTTAAGGCCAAGCTGGAAAATGGTGGGCACACAAAATGCTGACTGGGTAAAATTGACACACTTTTTGTTGCCAGTGGAGAGGAAGAGATGGATGGCTTCATGTTAATAGAATTGCAAATTTACACGTATACAAGTTGTACACTGACTACCTCACATATCAAAGTGTCACATCTTCTGGTGTTGCCCCATAAAAAGATATATGTACCAAAAAAAAATAAAATTGAATAGTGTACTCTTTTATGAGATACTATATATCTACTAGTCATTTGGAATGTGTAGTAAGGCCTCTTTCACATAGGAGAGTATATGCAGTGTATTCGCCACCTGTCACCTGCTCCCGTGCAGCACAAGGGCACTGCACAAGAAGTGGCACACCCCATGTTGCAGTTTTCTGCAGCCAGTAGTACCAACACGCATGTTACATTCACCGCCATTCAGCTGCATTTTGGTTGCACCCACATGGCGTTCATGGCTGCCAGTCGTGAGGCTGAACTGCACAACAAGCACACAATTTACCATCATGTGGATGAGGCCTTATGGAGAATGAGAAACCAGACTGGGTTGTTACTTCCTCTTATCAGTTAACAGCTTGCAGTCTGCTCATATACAACACTAATCTGTTCTTCACAAGACATCCTGTGTGACCCCACCCAGCTGGCTCATCCTAATGCACGACTCTTTGGGATAAGGAGGACTGTCACCACAACATCTTCTCTATGTAGCTGGAGTGAAACTCTAAAGACTGGTACAAGTCCCAGTATTCTCAGCCTAGGCACAGACTGTTTGGACCATCTCTGCTAAGAATTCAGTGTGTACAGCCAACCCTGATGTGTCACAACAAGGGTGGGGGTGGGAAATGGGCACAGGGACCATTTCATAACTAGCTGCATGTAAGAGTAGGATCACTAGTAAAGGATGAGCTTACAAGTGCGTGTTCCAAGTCAAGTTTCGCATGAAAACCAGGGGCATCCCTCTCACCTCTAGTGCTGGTATTGCTGAAGTTAGAAATCACATAGGAGTGTAGCACACATGAGAACAGTCCTGTTTAGGGTTGGTTCACACTTGGCGCTTTTGTAGCGATTTGCTGATCGCTGGCAATAAAAGGGCTGCTGCTAATGTATCCCTATTGGATACACTCACTGTGTTTGCAATCAATCACAAACATGCTGCACTTTGGTGACGATCATGCTGTGATTGTCGCTCTATTGAACATGAATCACAAGCGCAAATTGCAGTAAAAACGTGAGATTTTGGCAGCCAGATCACAGACACCATTTAGTCTTCAATGTGAACTAGCCCTTAGGGATGGGCAAAGATTTTCAAGTTGATGCAGGGTTATGCAAGTATGCAGCTTGAAATTGCACCCAAATTCCACCTTGGTAGAATTCGACTGGTCCATTTTTAAGTTACATATATTTGCATACTCCTGCTTCAACCCAAAAAGGTTTGCATTGATCATCCCTAGTTTTCCGCTTGTTACTTATCACACTTATTACTTACAACCGCATTGAAAATGCGCAGAAGTGAGGTTGTTGGGAGTCCAAGACAGACTTATCCCCCAATAAGCTACTAAAGATTTATAGGCAGTCCGTATGTTCAGGGTCTGCAGTCCCAAATCATTTTGCTCTTCATTAGCAGCGTTCCCAACTCTCTCCCTCCAATAGCATGTGTGGCACTAAAATAGCTGTTGGATTTGCAGGTCACACTGCTAAAGTTGGGATGCAAAACCATATATGTGTGGCTGGATGGTGTAATGGTTAAGGGTTCTGCCTCTGACATGGTAGACCAGGGTTCGAATCTCGGCTCTGCCTGTTCAGTAAGCCAGCACCTATTCAGCAGGAGACCTTAGGCAAGTCTCCCTAACACTGCTACTGCCTATAGAGCGCGTCCTAGTGGCTGCAGCTCTGGCGCTTTGAGTCCGCCAGGAGAAAAGCGCTATATAAGTCTTTGTCTTTATATAAACTGGTTAGGCTGACCCTTTATAGAATTTTGTTTACCGTTATAAAAAACCACATGTCTATACGGCGGTGTCTGAATTATAAATAAAAAGGAAGCAAGAACTTTTGTACATTTTTCACATGGAGAGACTAAACACCCTTCAATCTAAGGAACTGAAAACCAAAGCTTTTTTCAAAGTTTGGAGGAACTTTATCCTGCATCAGTTCAACCCTCAGCAGACTGCCGCTCTAATGAGAGACTTTATCTATACCTCTTGGTACTGCCTGGAAGACCTTGGAGGCACATTAGGCCAACTCAAGGCTCGGAATTAAGCTCGCTAGAACACTAAAGAACTAAGCCATTCAAGTATTAGACTAGATTAGATAGTGTGACACAGTGCATCTTTGGGAGGGATTTCGAAGGGTGGAGGGAGGGCTAGGGAGGGAAGGGAAAGGGATTTTTGGAGCTACTGTTCTCTCAAAAACCTTATAACAAATGTGAATATGTTTATACAGTTCCACTTTCCCTCTGGGGAAAAATATCTGTTGAAAATCCAATAAAAACGTTTTGGAAAAAAATAAAAATAAAAAGGACACAACAGAAGTTGAAAAAAAAAATCTCCATTTATTGAGTGCAATGTGACCCCACTCCCCATTATCCTGTCCTTCACAGGATCCCCCCCAGACAATTACAGGAACATCAGCTCCACCTCTTCATGTTTCAAGGCGGAGTTTCATAAGTAAATATCTGAAAAGAACACCTGCGAGGAGCAGAACTCTGAGGGGCAGCAGCCTAATCTTCCATCAACAAACGGGGATTCTACAATGTTCTTACAGTGCAAGATCCAGCTCAGTACACAACTCTACAAACCCAACAATAAGGGAAGGCAAGATATTCAGCATATGGAACAAGTGACATGATTGTAGGACAATATTTAAATAATATGTCATCAGCCTGCACTACATTATGGCCTTCCAGAGACTGCAGAACCTTGGATCTCAGCATTGACTGGCTGGGCATGCTAGATCTCCTTCCACCATGGGCATGCTAGATCTTCTACTCCCACCTTGTCTGGAGAGCCAGGAGGTGCTCAGTATTAAACAGAGTGGGCTGGTTACAGGACCTCCCCATAGTTGGATGTTGCAGTCAGGTCTCAGAGCTGTGCACTGTCCGGTTCTTCAGGTTCCCTCTATTTGGTTTTTGCTTCCTTCAGCAGCTTCTCTATGTCACCACGAAGGTTTATGGTCTCGTAACGCCTGCTGTACCTCTTGTAGGGGACGCCATCTGCACCAACCAGGAACTTCTCAAAGTTCCATGCGATGTCATTCCTGCGCACAGGTGACCAGATGATGCTCTTGGGGTCATTCATCAAGGAAGTTGTGTCATCGCTGGGAAAGGGCTGAGCCTCCTTCAGGAAGGTGAAAAGTGGGTGCTCTTTCTCACCATTAACATCACACTTCTCAAACAGAGGGAACTTCGGCTCAAAACCATCACCAGGACGCACGAACTTCAGAGTGTTCAGGATCTCCTCGTTCTTGCCATTCTCCTACAAGAAAAATAAACCCATCAGAGATGTCAGGAAGGCTGAGGGAATACTGGGTGCTTCAGCTGATGGCCATCATGTTACTCTAATCACCATTTGTTCTCTTTACTTAAAGTGACTGAGGTAAAAAAGTTTTATACATAACTAGGGCTTCCTGCAGCCTCATCCGCTCGGTCACTCCCACGCCACCGTCCTCAGCAGCTTTGGTACCGGGTCCCATCACTTCAGTCAGTTGGAGCCAGTCTAACCTAGGGGTTAGTGCGCCGTTTGTGTATCTCTCCAGCAGCCGCTGGAGAGATACGTAGAGGGCGCACTTCTCCCGCGCAGACTGGCTCCAACTGACGTGACCCAGTTCCCGAAGCTGTGGGCAGCAGAGGACGGAGCGATACAAGCGGATGGGGATGCAGGAAGCCCTAGGTATGTATAAAACTTTATTTTCAGCTCTGGTAAACGCATCCAGTGGCAACTGGCCAATTTTACCACCTCTATGTAGTAGGAGCACCAACAGATTTTGAATACTATAAACAGAATTCTAATATGGAAGTAATAAAAAATTCACCAATTTTTGTCAAATTGGCTATATGTACCAGACATTAAGCTAGGCATACTACATATAGTATTTTTTAATCGACAGATTAAAACAGAATTGAAGCTAAAATCTATTAGTAATTATAGCACCAAGTTATGACCAAAATATGAAACAATAGACGTACCCATTTTTTGCCAGCATCAGCGGGAATATGGGAGCGCCATAGGGAGAGACAGTATGTGAGCAATGTTTGCACATCAGGCACTACAAAGCTAGTGGCTGCAGGGGTGGAACCAAAATTGTCTAAAGGCTACACACACACGGTCAAAGTAGTCAGAGGTGGACGATAATCGTGTGTACAGTGAAAACTTGGCTGGGCAACTATAATGTATACATGCCTCACCACCCACCAAATATCATGTATACGCCGGTCCCATCACCTTGGACTTACACTTTACAGTACTTGTCAGGTTAAAATCTTTGTAAGTGGTCATGCATTAACAAACATGCACTTCAACTGAACAGGTCTGTGAAATGAAGCCATTGCGCTAGTGGGAACAGTACCACGATGTAGATCATAAGATAGTGTCCTGACATTTGGGAAGGTGTGTGCATGGGGCATGGCTGTACAGCTGGGCAACAGAACCACTCAGGACTTGTAAAAGTTCCTCCCAGGTCACAGTAACAACCGCCACTGAGGCTATTCATGAAGGGGGGGGGGGGGGGGGGAATTCCCCAACTCCACCATCCTACAGGGAGGCCATTCTACAAACCATCAGATTGTGGAGTTCACTACATAAAGTGCACTTGTTGCATGACAAGTAATGACCAGAAATAAAACAGAGCCTGCAGATATTCTTCCCTATCACCACTATACAAGAGTTTCTGCTTCCACTTTAACTGTAGTCAGATTAGCCCAGTCTGCATCAGCAGAGCCCTCTTCTGTAAGCTTGTCAGAAGCTCTTTGATCTCAAGTCACATGATCGGAGACATCATGCTAGCACAATTATCAGCCTGCAGACTCCATTAACAGGTACATTAAACTATGAAGCTGCAACCTAAGTGTGTTTTAAACATATTGCTTCATTTACAGGAGTTTTAGTTTTTTTTTTATTATATGTTCATATGTCCATTTATATGTTACATTCTAGTCTGGCAATAATGTGAAAAATGCTGCTTTCCTTCTGATAGAACTTACAACTCTGGGTCACCTAAAATAATCTCAACCATCTATTTGAAACTAAAATAATCTCAACCACACATATCAGGTAACCACCAGCATAGTACAGGCAATAAGGAGGCACAGAAATCTCAACACCTGCACCATTGCCATACTGGGTACCTGGTTTGAATAAGGGCCAGGACACCATCTGTCTGGAGTGTGCATGTTCTACCCATGATTGCACAAGATTCCTCCTACATCCTCAAAACATGCAAGTTAACTGGCTTCCACAAAAACTGGCCTTAGTCTATGACAGACCTTTAAACCTTTAACTAGACTTTGCTTGCTGTACCAACCTATACAAGTCTCCACATGTGATACATTATAACAATAGTAAGTGTTTGATGTATTGTATTACAATAGCTGAATAGCTGATATAAACATAAACTGGACCTGAACTCTTACACAGGACAGAAGGAAGACATATAGAAATGCACCCTACTTGTATTTAGAGAGTTTAGCCTGTCTAATCTCCCCCTCAACTGTGCCTAATCAGAAATTTTAATTTGGTCCCTCAGGTGTGTCAGTTGACTTGGTAAACACAAGATGTGAACAATATTCCTGCTTTCATGAAAGCAGGAAGTAGAAGCACTGCATATTTATTGCAGGATTTGTATGAGCTGTAACTTTTTTTTTTTTAAGGTTATTATGCCGATACATGAGTTCAGATCCGCTTGAAGGAAGCTCTCTGGTGAATCTGGGCAACCTCCACACAGCTTACAATGTGACAGGACCACAGACCGGAAGTGACGTATTACACGCCAGGTATAGACACATGACAGACAGCAGCGCCTCACCTGGTGCCCGAACTGGTTGCAGGGGAAGCCGAGCACTTGCAGCCCGGGGTAGTCGCTCTGCAGCTGGTTCAGTTGCCGGTAATCCCTCACGGTCGTACCTCAGAGCGAGGCCACGTTCTCAATGAGCAGAACCTTTCCCCGGAACCGGTCCAGCCCCAGCACCTCGCCTGACAGGAGGCGGCCCGAGAACTCGTACACTGTGCGTGAAGCCGACATCATCACCCGACTAGTCATTGCGCCACGAGGAGCCGCCGAACCCGCTTTATACAAAGTAACAAGTTGTGCCCCCTGCAAACCACGCCCATCCCGCACTGACCATACGTACCCTCCCACTAGCGGGCCACGCCCATCTTACGCCGGGTCCTCTATTTGTGGGCCACGCCTACCCGACCTCCACCCACGCACAGCTGCATATTATTCACCGCTGCTAGAGAGAAGCAGCTAATAACATGCGCCCCCTGCATCACTATAGATGTGCATATTAGAACTTGTGCTGCACAAGTTCTAATATGTACGGCTGGAGTGGGAGGGATGGGGTGCACTTTGATGCCTCAGCCTTGGGCGCTGGAGGACCTTGTCCCGGCTCAGTATGTGGTGGATTCATTACTAAGATAGGGAAGGCTCTTCTTTATAGGCCAGCCCAGTTTGTATTTGTTGTTGTTACCCAAGGAGGTGGCTGGACATGGAATAGGGTTTGCTATATATGAAGTAGGAGGCTGCAAACGGAACAACACATGGAAGAGGGGTGCTGTTGCTCAAAAGAGCTGTGCATGAAGGAAAGGGGCTGCTGTTTATGAACATTATACATGGAATGGGGGACACTGCTGCACATGCAAAGGGATCAACAAGAAAGTTGGCCTAGGGGTGCTAAAAGTATAAATTCGGCCTTGCTCATGGTGAGTGTAATCTCATGCTCTTTATTTGAAAACTGTTTAATAAAAGTATTGACAAATATAATCCTGTCTATAGGCGAGTCGGCCAGGTACAGCTTTCTGTGAAGATTGTACAAGCAATGTTGCAGTAAGACACATGCCATACATTCCTGCACATCTTTTCCAGTCACATGACTTTTGCATGTCTGGCCAGCATGAATTAGAAGTTATCTGAAACTAGTATGCTTTTTCCCTGATCTTGACTTTCACAGTAATCTCTCTCTGCTCACATTTCATATATGTCAATGGAAACAAGTAGGAAGCAGTTAGTAATCTTTGAAAATCTTCCTCAGCTTTGAAGGCATTACTTTGCATTTTGCTTTTCAGATCTTTATATATTCATGAAGTAACATAGCAAGTAAGGCCTCCTTTGCACGAACTGTTGAGCTGTGTGCTCAGCAAGCAGTTACCAGGCAGAAGTAAGCAGCAGGGGCGTAACTAGAAATCACTGCCCGCGCCCCCCCCCCCCCCCCCTGAAAAACTTTGGATGAGGCCCCCCCTCCACCCTGAATAAGGACTGTCTACAAATCTTTGTCTGCAAAACCTTGTATTAGTCCTTATCAGTGGTGAGCAGATGTAGTCATTAGAACAACTATGCAGTGAGCAGAACGTTTTTTCTCTCTGTGCCCTTAGTGGTCAGTCTCTCCTCACAGGGCCCCCTGCAGCTTCCGGGGCCCCCCTGCGGCTGCATCCCTTGCAGGGTCCATTGTTACGCCCCTGGTAAGCAGTTATTATGCAGCAACAAGCAGTTACCAGGAAGAAGTAAGCAGTTATCAAGCAGCAATAAGCAGTTACCAGGCAGCAGTGAGCAGTTGAGAGAGTTTGAGAGGCATTTCACTGCCTATCGACAGTTTGTGGAAAGGAAGCCTAAGGCCTCTTTTTCCACGAACTGTTGAGCTGTGTGCTCAGCAAGCAATTGCCAGACAGCAGCAAGCAGTTGTGAGAGAGTTTGAGAGGCATTTCACTGCCTGTAAACAGTTTATGGAGAAGAGGCCTAAAACAGATGCCATTTGCATTCTGAGCATTTTTTAATGCCCGAATTAGGGCTGGTTCACAGTGCAAGAGCTTTTTCTAAGCGCTTGATATTTGACAAGCTCTTGTTAATGTAATGCTGTGTTCTCCCTTGAACAATGTGATTTTATAGAAACCACCCATATCATTAGTAAGAGCTTTTTAAATCGCTAGCGCTAAAAAAGCTCTTGCAGTGTGAACCAGGCCTTACTGTGGTCTAAAGTGGAGTTTTTGCACAGAACTGATCCGATTCTGAAAGAGAACCCGAGGTGGGTTTGAACAATATCTGCATACAGAGGCTGGATCTGCCTATACAGCCCAGCCTCTGTTGCTATCCCAAACCCCCCTAAGGTCCCCCTGCACTCTGCAATCCCTCATAAATCACAGCCACGCTGCTGACAAACAGCTTGTCAGAGCTGGCTGTGTTTATCTCTAGTGTCAGTCTGCTGCTCTCCCCGCCTCCTGCAGAACTCCAGTCCCCGCCTGCATCCCTTCCCTCCCTGCTGATTGGAGGGAAGGGACGGGGGCAGGGACTGGAGCTATGCAGGAAGCGGGGGAGCAGCTGAGACTGACACTACAGATGTAAACACAGCCTCACAGCATGGCTGTGATTTATGAGGGATTGCAGAGTGCAGGGGGACCTTAGTGGGGTTTGTAATAGCAACAGAGGCTGGGCTGTATAGGCAGATCCAGCCTCTGTATGCAGATAACATTCTTTAAACACACCTCGGGTTCTCTTGAAAGGTTTCTGATACTTGTCAGGTTATCAATATCTAGCCTTAAAGGGAAGGTTCAGGGAGGGGTTAAAAAAAATTAAAAATACATATCCACTTACCTGGGGCTTCCTCCAGCCCGTGGCAGGCAGGAGGTGCCCTGGCCGCCGCTCCGCAGGCTTCCGGTGGTCTCCGGTGTCCGACCCGGCTCTTCTACGCTCCGACGGGTTCTTCTGCGCCCCACTTGGGCGTGCTGACGTCATCGGACATCCTCCGGGCTGTACTGCGCAGGCGCAGAACTACTGCGCCTGCACAGTACAGCCCGGAGGACGTCCGATGACGTCAGCGCGCCCCCGTGAGGCGCAGATTGGAGCGCAGAAGAGCCCGACCTGGCAGCCGGGCCTGGCCAGGTCAGCCACCGGAGACGACCGGGAGCCTCTGGAGCAGCGGCGAGGGCACCTCCTGCCTGCCACGGGCTGGAGGAAGCCCCAGGTAAGTGAATATGTATTTTTATTTTTTTTAACCCCTCCCTGAACCTTCCCTTTAAAAACCCAAATTCTGATTGGGCCCACAGCTCTCCAGGCTGCTCCTATCTCTGAAAGCATGAGATAAAGAGTTTGCGATTCTGTGTGCAAAAAGACAAAATCAGGATGATATGCAGTCTAAAACTAGCAGTGTGATGCTTGCAGATCAGCTTTTGTGAGGTGGCAGATTTCATGACAGGTGAGTGACCAACAGAAATGCGAGATCATTTCTACAGCTTGTGCGCAAAATGTATGCCTCTGGGAACTGAGCTATTAACACATTTCCTCCTGATTTAGGGCTGGTGCATACCAGAAAAGCTTTTCTGAGCACTTTGTGATTTTAAACGCTCCTGCGAACGTTATCTTATGTGTGTGCACACTGGAGCAATGTGATTTTGTAAAAATCCCCCATAGCATTGTATTAGTAGGAGCTTTTAAAATCTCTAGCATTTAAAAAGCACTTGTGGTGTGCACCAGCCCTTAAACTGGCCTACTCCTGCAACTTTGCATCCAATCTTAAAAAAAAATAGCACATCATGGACCAGTGGGGATTACAATTTTCCACACCTGTTTAGCTAAAATCTATTAACCCTTCGCACACTCACATGCAAATGTTCACACAATTGCATTCACAGATTCACTCATCCAGGCACAACTGTTATCCCTACAGCTAAATTAAAAGCCAGGGTTTTAGTTCACAGAAGAATGCATTCTTATGCTTAATCACCTATACTGCGCAGAAGTCCCCAGGTAAACATAGGTGTCCTAACTCTGGCCCTGTAACATGCATAGTGCAGACATGCAAACACATTCATTGCATCAAACCTATCAATGGATTAGGAGCACACATCCTAACTTCCTCTCCTGGGAAATCTCCTGGGTGCATCTTACCAATCGCACAAGGGAGCTAATGTTATGTGTCCATGTGCACAATGCGCATACACCAGCATAAGCTGTCTGCATGCTGACAAACATACAGGGGAAGGGGGAGTGCACCGAATTGGACCCTAGCCACAGGGGTCAATGATAAGAATAAACATACATATATCCAGGCACATCGCCTCTAGTTAAGACATTAAATAAATTATTAGGGAAAGGGAGGTGCTGAAGGGGGTGTGGCTAGAAAACAGCAAAAATCTATTAACCCTTCGCACACTCACATGCAAATGTTCACACAATTGCATTCACAGATTCACTCATCCAGGCACAACTGTTATCCCTACAGCTAAATTAAAAGCCAGGGTTTTAGTTCACAGAAGAATGCATTCTTATGCTTAATCACCTATACTGCGCAGAAGTACCCAGGTAAACATAGGTGTCCTAACTCTGGCCCTGTAACATGCATAGTGCAGACATGCAAACACATTCATTGCATCAAACCTATCAATGGATTAGGAGCACACATCCTAACTTCCTCTCCTGGGAAAGACAGTGCATCTTACCAATCGCACAAGGGAGCTAATGTTATGTGTCCATGTGCACAATGCGCATACACCAGCATAAGCTGTCTGCATGCTGACAAACATACAGGGGAAGGGGGAGTGCACCGAATTGGACCCTAGATGCACTGTCTTTCCCAGGAGAGGAAGTTAGGATGTGTGCTCCTAATCCATTGATAGGTTTGATGCAATGAATGTGTTTGCATGTCTGCACTATGCATGTTACAGGGCCAGAGTTAGGACACCTATGTTTACCTGGGTACTTCTGCGCAGTATAGGTGATTAAGCATAAGAATGCATTCTTCTGTGAACTAAAACCCTGGCTTTTAATTTAGCTGTAGGGATAACAGTTGTGCCTGGATGAGTGAATCTGTGAATGCAATTGTGTGAACATTTGCATGTGAGTGTGCGAAGGGTTAATAGATTTTTGCTGTTTTCTAGCCACACCCCCTTCAGCACCTCCCTTTCCCTAATAATTTATTTAATGTCCTAACTAGAGGCGATGTGCCTGGATATATGTATGTTTATTCACCTGTTTAGCTAGGTCAATAAGTTGCAAATAATTCCAAGTTTATGCAAGACCCACCCGGCAGTATGTTGGATCCAATAGAGTGAGGAGTAGAACCGGGTGGCTCATGTCTGTCAAGGTTACCACACATATGGATAGTGAACTGGCCCAGCTGTTGTCTTTGATCCCTGAGACAAGGGTTTGAATCACAGCTCACGCCAGTACTTAAACCAGTAAGGAGGTCTTAGGGCAAAGCTCCACAATGATCCTAGTCGTCCGTGGAGCACGCCTTAATTGGCTGCAGCTCTGGCGCTTGATCACCAGGGGAAAAGTGCAATATAATATAAAGTGTTCTTATGCCTGATTGCCAGTTATCGATAGCTGCTGGCTGGTGTTCAGGTTTGTTCACATCATACACGCTTCCGTGCGCATTTGCAAGCGCGTATGATGTGCGACACGCAGGAATGGCAGAAGGGCTTAGACACGATGCGCTATGGTGTGCTTGCGTACTGCTGCATGCATTCTGGTCGCAAGAGCTGACCCATCACTGTAATGAATGGGATCCGCAGCGCTGCGGGTAGTGACGCAGATGGCATGCGATCGCACGGCCATCTGCACTACCAGTAGTGAACGAGGCCTTAAAGTGAACCAGAGATGAAGATAAACTAATCACATAAACAATTGGATCTTTCCTTCTACTCCTATAAATGACTCTTAGATATCTCAAGGTTTATTTTAAGTACAAACATTTACAAAGCAGATTTAATGTTTTATAGTCTCTGGGACTCTTGAGACACTACAATTGAGCAGAGTAAAAATACATGAATTATTGACCCTTCTATCTTGATCTCTCACAGTAAAAAGCCCAGGTATCTGCTCAGGAAAGTGTTTTAAAGCTGTAATTTGTCATCAGTGCTGGGTACACACTGAGAATTTCTGGTCGATTTACTGTCAGATCGATTATTTCCAACATGTTCGATTTGCTTTTCGAGCGGTTTCCGAGCATTTTCCGATCGATTTCCGTGCACTTTAATAGGAAATCGATCGGAAAATGCTCGGAAAACGATCGAAAAGCAAATCGAACATGTTGGAAATAATCGATCTGACAGTAAATCGACCAGAAAATCTCATAGTGTGTACCCAGCATTAAAGGTAGAAAAACTGTCAGTACCATAGCTAATTATAAACTCTTTCAGGCAGGGAAAAAAGAAAAACAGCATATGTGTCTGTATACTTGCCCCTGTATATACACGTCTATCTCACATGTCATCACTGGTACACTTTAAACATTTTTCTTGTTTTACCAAATGCGGTAAACTTTGTGAATTGACAATAAGTGAGGTTTTTCACCGTACAAATTGGTAATTTACTGCACTAGTCGGTAATTTAACTTTTCCATACGGTAACAGATGTAGTGAATTGCTGCTTGACTAACTGGTCATTGAAATCAGCTGTTTTCTGCATTACTAAATGCGGTCTCACACCATATGGAAATGGTAACATTGGATGTGTGTACCAGGCTAGGTTCACACTGCTGCTGGGGAATTGGCATTGCACAGTATGTTTGTATTGCGAGGCATACAGTGAAGCATAGCGAATGAACAGTATGCTTCACAGCAACTGTACCGTACAGCATGTATCACATTATGCAGATTCCACTACACTGATGTGTACATACCATTACAAAAGAGTTAGCAGCGGGATTATATTGTCTGATGCAACTCACTGCATTGTCGCAATGTGACCGTAGCCTAAAGCCAGACACCCACATCCAATTTTGAATGGCCAATTTTACCCTCAACAGTAACCCCCAGTGACATTCCTACACCCTTAGAGTCCCAGATAGGCCAACTCTATCCCCACAATAGTCTGAAGCCTGGTACACACATCAAATTTTGATTAGCCAATCTCATCACTTCCATGGGGTATAAGAGCTTACTTACAGAATCCATTTTAAACCACTTAAGGACCGGGCTGTTTCTCAAAGATCTGTGCTGCGTGGGCTCTCCAGCCCGCAGCACAGATCGTGTTAATGGTAGGGCGATCAGACTTCCCCCCTCCCCTTTTTTCCCCACTAGGGGGATGTCCTGCTGGGGGGGTCTGGAGTGAGGAATACTAACCGACCCGAATACCAGGAGCACCAGCCGGTCTGGCCATCAGTTGCTCCTCCCCCAGGTCTCCAGATCCTACATTGTTAACTTCTAGATAATGAGATGTAAAGCCCCATCTACACCATACAATTTTTTGTGCGATTCGATTCAATCTGACATGTCTGATCGGGATTCGATTAGATTGTGTGGTCGAATGTCATTGCAAAACAATGGCAAATCGATCACACTACCGATCAAATCCTGATTGGACATGTCGGATTGAATCAAATCGATTAATCGAATTCCACAAAAAAATTGTATGGTGTAGATGGGGCTTTAAAATTCCATTTTGCGGGGGGAAAAAAAGTCCATCTAGAAGTGAGGAAATCAAATAGACTTTCTGCAGTTCACCTGTCCTGCTGTTTGGTGGCTAGTATAAAGGGTGTGAGGTACTCTTACCCCCAGAATTCATATATTACATTTTCTCTGGTCAAAGAGAGAGGATGGTCAGAAGACTCATAACTCACATCATTTTATTGTCAAAACATTTTATTTAAAAAAAATCTTACCCAGAGATTACAGTAACAGTTAGATCTTCCAATCATACAAACATGACGGCTACACCTGCAGAGGGAGACGAGTTATCAAGATCCCTTTATGTCAGGCTGGAATAGGGGGCTCTATACCAACACACTCCACTTTCTGTATCCAATTCCACCCACAAACCTCAGCATGGCTACTCCAGAGGAAGAAAGATGGAGGAGGGCTGAGGACAAAGATGAGAACCAAGCATAGAGCAGGGCCGCCCAGCAGTCTGGAGACACCCCCTCGGGAGCCTGGCAGGTACAGTCTGACAAATGGAGCAATATTGTCCTTTCAGGCCCCCCCCCCCCCCCCCCTTC
Source organism: Hyperolius riggenbachi (assembly GCF_040937935.1). Classification (NCBI taxonomy): domain Eukaryota; kingdom Metazoa; phylum Chordata; class Amphibia; order Anura; family Hyperoliidae; genus Hyperolius; species Hyperolius riggenbachi. The sequence goes on from NC_090654.1 coordinate 62,215,027, forward strand.
CCCACCTACCTGACATACTAAACTAGGCAGCAGAAGTCGCATCATCCTCCATTACAGCAACACTACAACACCATCCTGGTCTGCAGAGTGCAAGGAAAAAAAAAATTGGCTTTTATTGCTGCCTGATCCCATACTGCAGAGAGCTGTGTTCACTTCCTCTCATTGTGACACCAAGACTTTACTGTGAGTCACTGACAGGAAGTGAAAAAAAAATTCAAAGGGGACACACAGCAAAAACAAATCAGAGGTTATAACCGTTCCCCAATCTATAGCTAAGAAAAAGCAACAACAACAAAAAAGTTTTGGCAGGAGTTTCTCATTCCTCCAGAGCAGCCACAGTAACTGTGTATAATCTGCACACTTTACACTTTCCTAGTGACAGGCCCAATATGCTAATGAAGTGATGACATCACACCTCTCGCTGCAAGCACACTTTAACCCTTAACCCCATATATCAAACACAGTGCATCCCAACAGTGTGCGTGGATGAAGTCGATTTGTTCCAAGACCTTTTCTATGCACAGGCTGTTTATACCGCAGCAAATAAAACGGAGGGGAAAAAATGGAAAAGCAGGAAGTTCTGCAAATGTATCTTTTCACTGCTGTGAGTCACTGAAACAGCATTGCCAGAATGAAGGGGCGAGAAGCTCAAACTGCCACCATTTCTGTAGTGCTAAATAGCCATTCTGCATAACTGCAAGGAAGAGGAGGGGCCTGTTCCATCATCTGATGGGAGGCGGTATTATAATGGACTTTCCAATACGGGGCGATGGCAGATGCTAGTTGTGGTAAGACATAACTATGATCCTAGCACACTGCTGCCGGGTCTCCCCCGCTGTGCTCCATAGTACACTCCATGCATAATGCAGAGAAGCAGCACAGTATGAGTAGCACAACAATAATAATAGTGTATAAATAACTAGAGCCTGCTTGTGGAGCCTGCGGCCCTCCCTGGGTACAGATTGCTTTACACTGGAATGTTTGAGTTAGTCTGCTGTGTATGAAAGTCTGCTGCTAACAGTGACGTTACAAATAATAGATTTATATATCAAAGAAAAAAAAAACATGTTGACTTTTAAATACTGGTAGCAAGATGACATTTTCTTTATAAAATCTCTGAACTCATTACAGAATACATGGAAAAAAAGATAGGCCAGTAAGAACACTCTAAAGATTAATAAACATCACTTCAGGGTCTTCCTGTGCCGGTTCAGATGCCGATCGGCTCTCCCAACACAGGCTGGTGGCCCGTCTCACGGGGGGATCGGGGTGGGTCGTGTGTTGTGCGCGTTATGCTGGGTTTTGCGTTAGATAAGAAGGCACGTGGTTTTCTTTTTGCCACGTCTGGCTTGCAGGGCTGCCCGTGTTGCCAGCTCAAACACCTCCCGTACGCCATCCTTGGTCTTTGCCGAACACTCCATGTAGCCATAAGCAGAGATCCGGTTGGCCATGTCACGCCCTTCCTCCGGCTTCACTGGCTCCTGGCAGAGAGGAGGGAGCAGAAGGGTAAGAAACACATCCAGTAATGGCTGGCTGCACAACTCATACAAAATATACAAGAGAGAGGGTATTCGGTTGTAAACTCTGAGGGCTCTTTTTCTGCGGTTTGACGCAAAGTCGAAACTTTGCATTAATTAACCAAGGTAAAATGAAAGTCCTTAGACTCATTTTATCTTTCACATCCGACGCTGCTTTTTGAAGTGTTGCGGTTCGACGCACCCGAGAGCTTTTAATCATCGGGAGCCAGCGTTTTCCCCGACAGGTGAATTAATTACTACCGCCGCTGATTGCGTCGCACCGCTATATCCCGATGACACGCCGCAGGCATATAACGCGTGCAGGAGAACGGCTCCTGCACAGGTTCTAGATGTGAAAGAGCGCTGAGAAACTTATTTTCTGCAAGTTTGGGAAATGTATCAATGACAAGGCAGACACTGCAACATTGTAACAGAGTGAACAGCAAGAAGCTGGACACAATACTTTTTTACAATATTCATTTATAAATTTAAAGGTTTTCCAATGGTAAAAGCTTACCTCAACCAGACTTACAGGCACTAGTCTACTTTAGGGGACCCAGCAGAAAACCTCATAGGGAACAGTTCTCCAATCACAGCACCCGCTATAGCATGAAGCGTTGTGATTGGCCTAATAGTGTAGGTGTAGTTTTCTACAATCTACTGGAAGCAGTTTGAGAGGGTGCTGTCCATCCAATCACAATAGTCGACTTTCCCTGTGAGGTTTCCTGCTGGGTCCCCTAAAGTAGACTAGTGTGATTTACATTTTTGTGCACTGAACACTCTTGACTTTTTTTTTTACACTTAACCTCCCAATAAGTCTAATAAGGGAGGTTCCTTTCAATTCCCCATGAGATTTCTCAAGCTTTATACATTTATACTTTATAGCAAAAATCGGGACCCGAACACCGCGATCGTGTAAACGCGCGCAAAAGCTTGGTGTAAACGATCCCATTCACTTGAATGGGAGCGTTTACCGCGACGTTCCAGACGCTTGCGTTAAGCGCTCTGCAAGCGTCCGTCTGAACCAGCCCTAAATCTGCTAGAAAATCTCACAGTGTGCACCTAGTATTAGATATGATTTTAGCAGAAATGGTGTCCTTTGCTGTAGCTGAAATCTTTACTGCTATACAGATCCTCAATCACACAGCTCTGCTGTGGGTTCAAGCTGATACAATTTAATAGCCTGAAATACACAGCATAAGAATGATAGTCGCTCAAACTGGCTAATAACTTATGGTTATCAGCCTGATTGAGCGATTACCCCCCAATGTCAGACTGCACCCTACAAAGTTAGGGGCGCATGGCCCTGTGGGGGACCTCAGGGAAGGCTGTTGGTGGCACCAAATAGTGTGAAGGGGGTGATCTTAGCCAAAAAGGTAGCCTGACTTGCCTTTTTCAGGTTTCTGTTCTGTATATTATCTGATTTTATTGTATATTACTGTCTGTTGCGCCTATGCACTCTTCTGGTGATGCTCTGTTCTAGCTAGATATTCCCTATATGGCCACAGTGTTCTCCCCAGGCTCTTTTAGCCGGGTGCTCCACCCGGCTGTCATCGACTCACCTCCTCCTCTGTTGTAAGCAGAGTTGTGCAGAGAAGCAACAGCCCTGCATTCTCTCATCTCGCCCCACCCGACTACTTTTTCATGCCACCCTTCATGCCCCAGCTGGAAAAAGTTTCTGGGGAGAACACTGGGCCTCTCGGTTTTTTCTGCATCTCCTGTTCTAGTACTATTTGTAATTTCATTATTTGGACCTCTATACCCAAATATTTTATTTGGATATTGTATTATGTATGTTTATACTGTTATGCTTCTGAATAAAGCTTTTCAATATAAAAAAAAGGTAGCCTGACAATGGAGATTCGCACATTGCTGCACACCAATCTGCACAACAGAGGTAAATGGGAAGATACTAGTTTTACTGGCAGCAACCAAATGCTGACCTCTTGTGGCAGAGCATAGGTATTGCAGATAACCCTCTGGCAGACAATGGCTACATGGCTTTTATAAACATGCTGCTAGACTAAAAAAGGATGGGGGAGAACAGGACCCAAGTACAGATTTAACAGTAACATTTAACCACTTGTTTTTCCAGACAGTATATTTACGTTCTCTGGATCATCATCCAAAGTGTAAATATTAGTCTTCTGCTACTAATGAGCACAGCATGCGCGCTTGCAAAAAACAAACATAAAATAGAATAATTCTTGGCAAAAAATACCACCCGGTATTCACAAACACCTGATTACTTAAACTAACAACACAATTGTTGCCTCTTTGGTAGGATATAAAAAACGTAACTTTTAATAAATAAAAATATAAAATACACCCAGAGCTGGCTGTCTTAATTACAAACTCATAACTTATGAACTAGGGGTCTATAATGAGCAACACTGGAAAGATTACTCCCCCCCCCCCTTACAGATTATATCGTCAATAATAAATTACACAAAACCCCCACCAAAATAACCCAACATGTTTCACTTCCTAGCAGAAGCTTTTTCAAGGGAACAAAGTGCAAAAGTGCATTGGTGCTAAGGTGCAATATTATTAAAACAAAGAAAATAACATGAGTCAAACAGCGTGTCCGCTCATGACAGCAGCCAGCGGACACGCTGTTTGACTCATGTTATTTTCTTTGTTTTAATAATATTGCACCTTAGCACCAATGCACTTTTGCACTTTGTTCCCTTGAAAAAGCTTCTGCTAGGAAGTGAAACATGTTGGGTTATTTTGGTGGGGGTTTTGTGTAATTTATTATTGACGATATGAACTGTAAGGGGGGGGGGGGGGGAAGTAATCTTTCCAGTGTTGCTTATTATAGACCCCTAGTTCATAAATTATGAGTTTGTAATTAAGACAGCCAGCTCTGGGTGTATTTTATATCTTTATTTATTAAAAGTTACGTTTTATATCATACCAAAGAGGCAACAATTGTGTTGTTAAAAAATACCACCCAAAGGAATAACAAAACAAAAAAATGAATGCTGATTAAATAGGGCATTGGCTAAAATGTAAAATCTGCTCTGGTATATAAGGTGAAGCCAATCTCTGGTGGTTTAGTGGTTACATTTCAGGAACACAGCTATGAAACGGCAATTTATGAAAAGAACGTCCACAACCTCGATGTAGATTTCCAATACTGCAGTTCCGAAGTGGATGATTTAAAACAGAACTCTTTATTGTAATAAGGAAGAGAAGCGTAGATTTGGCAGTACTAGAGGTACTTCATTACTATTTCCATATGCAATGTGGTATGCTCCTGGTGATGTCACCCAACAGGTGCATCATCTATGTGAGGTGACTGACCCATTAGTCCACCCCCGTCCACTCAGCCCAGCACACTCAGGGGACATTTACTAACCTGCTTCATCTTTGTCAGCTCCCGCCGAGTGTGCTCATCATTGCGCAGATCCTTTTTGTTCCCTACCAGGATGATGGGCACATTAGGGCAGAAATGTTTAACCTCTGGGGTCCATTTCTCTGGGATATTTTCTGAGGACACAAAAGATATTGTCAGAGCAATCTGTAAGCCACATCTGTGATGAGCAATAACAAGCCTGATGAAGATCTTTCCATGTCTGGGCGCCGTTTACTCCCCGATTACCAGTTATCTAATCCAAAGCTGTCAAGGTGATCTACAGGAGTCAATTTTCCTTAAAGCGGAATATAATCCTGCATTTCAACTTTGCTCTAAAACATTATTTACAGTATATTATATGCAACCAGCATTTTTTTTTTACTAGACCAGCATTGGAAGGGTTACACAGAGCTTTAAAGTTCCTGGAGAGAACTGCAGACGCATCCGAAGCTGAAATAGATGCATTTTGTTTACATAAATGTATCTAAGTGTGGAATGTGACTCACTCTCTCTGACTGAGAAGGAGCTGGAGGACAGCCAAAGAGTGTGTAACATTTATCACTTGTTACATTCTATTTAGTTTAATGTATCTATCTGAACTTCTGCATATCTCTCCACGGAACTTTAAACCTCTGTGTTTAACCCATTCAATGCTGGTCTAGTAAAAAAAATGCTGGTTGCATATAATATGCTGTAAATAATGTTTTAGAGCAAAGTTGATATGCATGGTTATATTCCGCTTTAATCACAGACCTGAGGAGTCAGTAACTTCAGTATGTTTTTTGGGTGGAATATTATGGTGGCACTTTATTATTGAGCGACTTTAGGATACATTTATTTAGAGGGAGGATAAAAACATTTCGGCTTTGATAGTAAAGGTTATCTGAGGCAGAATGAAACGGTTTGCTTTTACTTACCTGGGGCTTCTTCCAGTCCCCCATAGGTTGTAGGTCCTTTGCGGTCCTCTCGGCCTCCTTCGTTGATCTGCTGTTAGTGCCGGTGAAGTCTGAAACTCCACTGCAATGCGCCTCTTTGATTGCGCTGTTGTGGCCAGGAGTGTTCAACACATGCGCAGTTAAGACTTGTAATCGCGCATGCACAGAAGGCTCCCCGCTACAAGAGCACCATCAAGGAGGCACGCCCCTGTATCAGTGCATATGCAGTAGTGCGAGACTCAATGGGGGGAATGCAGGTATTAAATAGCTTTTTTGGGAGACAATACTTGTTTATGAGGGAACTTTTTAGGGCAGCGTTATGGTGGCAATAGTTTATGTAGTGATATAAAGGAGTCACAGGGCTGCACTATGTATATTTACGTAGGGTAGGGGGACATTTTGCTGGAACGTTTTTATATTAATAAGACTTGAACACCACTGATCTACTCGGCAAGCTGAATGTTATTTTTTCTCTGGGAGTTAGTCTACGCCTCAGCACAAGTGACCACTGCCACCATACTCTACCACTTGGACAGTAGAGCTGACAGACTATGATAAGGCTGTACTTAGAGGTATTGCTACACCGTGGGGCTTTAGATTTGGCTGCCGGTTCACAGACCTGACACCAGGGGAAATGTAACCCAGAAATAATAAAATCCAAATAAAAGCAAATGTTAGCACGTATAATACTTTTCTACCTTTGGCTTGAGAGCTGCAGCCAGTAAGGGCATCCTGCCCAAGGACTCCTTTCTGAACAAATACTGGCTCCAGCCTGGTCTTCTATGCCACATGCAGGGTCTTTACCCAGTACACTATTCAGCCACCTATAGGGCTTGCATTTTTCTGTAAGTTATACATACCTAGGAGTACAGAGGACGAGCGAGGCAATATTAAGCCCCAAACACTAGCTAGATGTGTACAGCAGCGTCCCCGTTGATTTGGCCAGCGATCAGCCAGATGGATTGACTTGGCAGATCCCCAGCCAATAGGATTCTCCAGCCCACTCACCCCAGCAGCTGCATGACGGCACTACAATGTCATCTGAGGGAACGTGTCCTAATCCCCACTGGGCTTCATGCTTTATACGTGTTTTAAGCTTACATTTGTTTAACCTCCTTGGCAGTAATCAGTCAGGCTCAGGGTGGAAAAAAGAAGCCAAAAGCGGTAACCCCAAGTCTGACTTGGGGTAGCCACCGGGGAGGTATGCAGAGACAGTGCCTGGGATCCAGACACTGGCAGCCAATTTTATTCTGGTCCTCTGAGGCTCTGGATCCCTTGGGTGAGAATGCCATTTGTCCTCATAACAATGATTTCACACACACACTATAGGGGTACAGCGCCACCCGGAGGATGCAGGGAGAATTGCAGTGCTGGATCCCAGGGAGGGGAGTAAGTGCAGGGGCTGCTGCAGATCAAGGAGTTATGATTTTTTCCTGCTTTTAGGGTCTAAAAGCTTGTGAAAAAGTTGCATCGCTTTTAGACCCTAAAATCCAGAAATAATCATACCGCCAGGTTAAATCAAATAATCAGTCCCGTCAACAATGTCTAACAGCAAATTACCCACAATCCTCAGCACTTACCTAAACTGTCAGGGCTGTCGATGGAGAAGCACATTAATATAACATCTGTGTCTGGATAGGACAGAGGTCTCAGTCTGTCATAGTCTTCCTGCCCAGCTGTATCCCAGAGGGCCAGCTCCACCTGTGCACCAGAGAACATGCAGGGATTATTCACTAAGAAAACGTTCCTTCACAACAATACATTAAACACAACCTTAAGCTGCCAGTGAGCCGTTTCCCAACCCCATGCTAAAATCACACAGGCTAACCCAGAAAAATACCAACCTGTTTCGTATCCACTTCAATGTCGGCCACATAGTTCTCAAACACTGTCGGAACGTAGACCTCCGGGAACTGGTCTTTGCTAAACACTATCAATAGACAGGTCTTCCCGCAGGCTCCATCTCCCACAATGACCAGCTTCTTACGTATGGCTGCCATGTCTGCAGAAGAAGAAGATCAATCATCAGACCAGAAATCACATCTGTTCATGGTGAAACTACTGTTGCTAGAAAATCTTCTGTAAGCACCAGTTAGAGGCAGAAAAAAAAAAAAAATTATTTAGCTTTCGGAAAATTAAGAAATAGGAGCCCCAAGTTTTTAGAAAATGTTCAAATATAGGCTTTTCCAGGCTTAATCTATGGTCAGCAGTTGTGCATCTTGTTCAGTAATTGTGTAGCCAGCTCCTATATTGAAAAGTATGTTTCTTGCACTCTGCCTGGCCATACACAGCACTACAAAACATCACACCTCCAGGAGATTCTCCGGAACAGCATACAGAGCAGATATCGCCTGCAGAGGGCACTACGTCTGCCTGACAATGCACAGCTATACAAAGTATCACCACATCTGGAGGGAACTCTTTGGAACCGAATACAGAGCAGATATCTCCAACAGAGGGCACTATGGTATGTCTGCCTGGCCATACACAGCTCTACAAAGCTCATCACACCTCCAGGAAACTGGAAAATAAATAGGGTATAAACATACATCAAACTTTTTACAGCCTAAATCATTTGTGATTGTCCAAAAGAACAGTTTGATGCCTGTCCACCATCCCTCATCTTCTGCTTCAAGCAAGCCTTTGGCTGCCTCACTGAGCCAAACCTTCATGGACTGTCACACTTCCGGGAAGCAGTCTGTCAGCCAAAACAATGGCCTCGATTCATCATTGTCTTTAAGATAACTTTTTCCAGTTTGTTAAATTACCGAATTCGAAGTTTAGCGATTTCTAGTTGTATTCATCAAGGTTTTTCCTCATTCGGTGTGAATTCGATAACAATTCGGTAAACATTCGGTAACGTGTCGATATTTCCATTTTACAGCAGTAATTTAACACAAGGCCATAAGATTCCCATGGAATTGTGGGTAAAAGGCAGTCCTTTGAGCACTACGTAGCAACATTCTGAATAGGGCTTAACACCTGGACCAGGATTCTGTAAGTGGCTTGGGACAATCCCACAATTTGATAGGAGCCTTTTCTAAAAAATTATAGTGCAGCTAGCAAATTAGTTAACCCTGACACTGCCTGTGTTCTCTTACAAGATGATTAAAGAGAAATGCAAATGTCGTGTTTATAGCAAATAAATCTATTCTCTTACAAATTTATATGGTTGCAGACCTTATTCTTGCCCTTCTGCGCCTTTGAATCACTCTCAGCTGATACATAACCACTTCAAATGGCTCCATCTTCTCTGTCAGCAATGATCTGACAGGAATAACGACAGAGCAGTGAAGGAGATAACTAATCCTAAATGTAACGCTAAACCACGCCCACTTTCTTTTTCATGAATTGCACTTTATTCCGTTTTAGCGAATCGTTACCGAATGTTCGCTAACAGCTGTAGATAACTTTGATGAATCCTGAAATGAAGTTAACAAATTCGGTATTTTACCAAACTGTTGTTAACAAATTTGCTAAGTGTTGATGAATCGAGGCGTTTATGACTATTTTGGGTGGCAAAAGCAGAGTGTCTGTATAGGATTTAAGAAAAAAACAACTTTGTACAACTTGACACATGTACCTTAATACATTCTAACACACTGCAATTGTGATAAAGCAGTCACATACCTACACCGATTATGGATGTGGTCAAAGTTCTTCTGAATGTAATTCAGAGGAGGCAACTGAGCAGGGACGGCACTTCCATAGGGGCAAACTGGGTAACTGTCCAGGGCCCCAAAGCCAGCTATACGGGTCACGAAGTCTCCCCCCTTAAGGAGAGGCATTTTGTGGGTGCAGAATGCGCTAGAAGTGACCACCCTTGTATTGCAGAGTGCACAGCAGTGGAGCGTAATCTCACCTTTCCAGCAGGCAGGTGACCTGTGGAGTCTCTGTCCTGCAGAGAGCGAAGAAGAGGCGCTGGTGGGAAGCATGCAGCATGCTGATGAAAAGAGCGTGGCACCTGGAAATGTGAGATCATGCTCCACTGTGTGCCCTCTACACGTTTTAGAGGCTCCACTATATGGCTACATGGAGGTGATGGAGGTGGGGGGTTGGGGAAAGGAAATCCTAATGTTATCCTGGTGAGATAAGAAATGCCACCTAATTCTAAAATCTGCATCAAACAGTACAACCCAAACACCCTTGGTCTAAGCCAGTGCTGTCCAACTTCTTGGGCATGAAGGGCCTAATATTTTTTTTTCAATCTACACAGTGGAGGGCCGACTACAATAGGGTTCCCGTGCTACCAATACTGGGATAAAATGCATAGATCAAAAGGATGTATATGAAAAGTGGATATGCTAGCCCCTCACCCACCAGAAAAAAACAAGCATAATTAGGCAGCATTTACCCCCCAAAAAACACACATATTCTGACGATCCCCTCAAAATACACAATCTGAAAGCATTTCACCCGAAAATACACATTCTGACGACGGGCAGTGTTACCCCCCAAATACACATAATCTGGCAGCATTAAACCCCGCATACACAATCTGAAAGTATGTGGCAGCGTAACAACCCCCCCCCCCCCCCCCCCCCCCAAAAAAAAAAAGTTTTCTTGTTAAAAAAAAAATACAATAGGCAGACTTATTTAATTAAACAAGTCTTTCTGTGCCCCCCATTATTGCTGGTTTCAGTCTAAGCACCTGAAAACAAAAAATAATGAACTCACCTGAGGGGACAGGAGGAAGCGGGCTGAGTCCCGTGAAACGCGATGTCCACAGTATAAACGTTTTCTCTTTTAATAAAGACTCTTTTTGCTACCTATGTGAGACTTCTTTGGAGGCAAGAGACCTCCTTTACTACTATTATTATACTTATACACATTTTTGGGCGCCTCCACTGATGTGCTTTTACTTCTGTACCCCACACCTCTTTGAGGTATCTACCCCACCATTGGGCGGCTTCGTCCGCCAGTGGACAGGACCATAGGAGGAGGAGAGCAACCACCCAGATCCAGAGGGTTCCAGGATACCAAGCGGAAACTGTTTTTCCGCATGCACTTGCGGGGGTTGCAGAATTGCAACCCACCTTTGTGAGTATATATTACCCACACTTACTGTCCTCATATTTATCCTAGCACTATTGTACCATACCAGGGCTCCCAGTCTCACCTTCTCCATAGGCCAAAGACAATCTTCTCCCTTGCGAAGGGATAGTCGGTGATCAGCACAGACGCATCACCTGAGGGGACTCAAGCTCTGAACTCAAGTCTTTAGTGCAGCAGCTCTGGCTACAAATCTCCTGCTCCCCGCTGATCCAACTAGTAATGTAGTATTGGGGTGATGCGAATGAAGTGTGTATCAGTCTGCATCATCTCAGCACCAAGTCCAGTCGGCCCAGTGTGGACAAAGATCGCTCCGCTGACGCTCTGCTTTATGGGACCAGGACTGAGGGGAGAGAAAACACACGTCACAGGCACAGAGAGCCAGCTGCAGATGGGCAGCAGGAGGCCTGGTGTGCCGAATGTGGGCTGCCAGTTGGACAGCACTGGTCTAAGCCAATAGAGTGCTTTGATCACTTTTTCAGCATGATTGACAAACCTTTGTTTTTGCTAGAGAACAGAGGCGCCTACAGGATAAAAAGTGATAAAAACTTTAAAATTGCTAAAGAGGCAGTGGTGGACTTACCTCCGGAAAGCAGACACGAACAACTGTCTAAATCAAACAATTGAATTTATTCAGAGTACCCCAAGAGATGCAACGCGTTTCGCAGGCACAGCCCGCTTCATCAGGCAATAGAATAGGGGACAAAAAACAGTAGCTTGGTCAAACCTCCTTTGTTCATCTCCAAGAAATGTGAGGAGACTGGCACTTCCACAATAGAAGTGCCTCTTCTAGGCAAATAGCGCCGGCCACGTTGAGCCCAAGTTGGGCGTTGCAACAACATCAATTCTATAGTCCGCAGCCTGTGCATTTACAAATCAGATTTACTTCTCCAGTTGCTACGACTCGGAGGGGAAACCACATTGCCGCTGGGAATTCCCTGTGCCCGGAACACCATCATTCGGTTCACCCAGTGCCATGCTGACCGGTGGTGTACTGACACTTAGTACACACAATTGATACTTTAATACAGAAGACACTAGCCAATGTTTCAGGACAAAAAGTCTCCTTTTCCAGGACACTTTGGTCTTTCAAGCGTATCTAAACTGTAAGATGGATGGACAACAATGCTGTTCTACTCAGTAGCAAGCAAAGTGGTCCTCCAGGTGGCTACACCAAACTAGGAGGACCACATTGCATGCTAGTGAGTGTAATGACATTGTTGCCCATCCATCTTCTAATTCTGCAACTTGAAAGGGACAAAAGCAACGGAAGGAAGGAGCGTGGGGAGGGCATTTAATTTAGAACACAGCCTGGTGTGTGGGTAGCTAACTGCAAGGCTTTTAAAGCTGCTATTTACTGTTAAAGAAAACATGTACTGAAAAAAAAGTTCCCCTGGGGGGTACGCACCTCAGTAGGGGGAAGCCTCTGGACCCCATCAAGGCTTTCCCCGTCGTCCTGTGTCCCACGGTGGTCTCGCTGCAGCCCACGGACGCACAGACGACAATTTGTTGGCCTGTGCAATATTTACCTTTTCTGGCTCCAGCGGGGGCGCTGTTGCAGCTCTTCTGACGGAGATAGGCGGAAATAGCCGATCTCCGTCGGGTCCGCTCTACTGCACAGGTGCAGGAGACTTGTGCCTGCGCAGTAGAGCGGCCCGTCAGAGATCAGCTACTTCCGCCTATCTCCGTGGGAAGAGCAGATACTGCGCCTGCGCTGGAGGTAAATATTTACATTGCCGCCGCTCCAGGAGGATTCTCGCCACCGTGGGACTGAGGAGGACGGGGGAAGCCTCAATAGGATCCGGAGGCTTCCCCCACCCGAGGTGAGTACCCCCCAGGGGAACTTTTTCGTTACAGATTTTCTTTAAGTACAATGCTGGCCTCTGGGAGGAGCTGCTGAGCCCTACTCATAGGGAACCACTGACAGCAATACAGAATACAAAACTTAATCTAAATGCAGCTTTCTGTCAGAGATAACATTTTAATAGCCAATTCTGTCAATTTTCCACTGCTCCAGATTCAGCAATGCCAGCGAGTGTAAAATGCACAAAAACACAGCAATGACCTGGTCTCACAATGGCTATATGTTTACTTCAGTACTCTGGCCTTGAGATGAAACACAATAACTAAAGCCCGTAACACACAAAGCAATTTCCCATCAGATCGATGGGTCAATTCGATAATTTTCAGCATGACCAATCTGCTCCAGGTTGAGAACAGGATCAATCTTGTGCAGTACTGATCTGAAAAACAATCCCATTCTCGATTGGGAGCAGATCGACCATGTTGGAACTTATTGATTGCTTCATGTGTACCAGGCATAAGTGAGCAGTGAAGGAGTCAGCGGGCTTCTGGGGAGATGGGTTAGCGTTGAGGCTGACTGATTCTGAATGCTGTAAGAATTTATGCTTGTTACTGCAGATGAAAGCTTGCCTTCTTCCTGTACACACAATGGAAAACTAACCAGCAGCCAATGAGAAAAAAAGCTTTCCTTGTTTGGTCTATTTGAAGAAGACTGGATTGGTGGTTATGAAGAGAACGTACATTATGGACTTAGGCATGATACTGCTCAATAAAATCTATGCATCTGTTTACATCCTTTATAAGAAAGTAAGCTGGTTTGCTTGCAACTGAGCAATAGACCAGGTATCACCTCCAGCCACAGCATTAAAGCAAACCTGTCACTGGAGGCGAGGGAGAAAGTGTAAAGCAACACTGGCATACACGCACCAGCAGCATAACATGCCAGAAGATATCTCAGGTATTTCATGCCTGCCCTCTGAAGCACCTCCAGAGCCCTCCAGACTTGCAATACGTATATTCACAATAAGACCTGTCAGGACAGAGGCAGCCTCATCCCACAATACAATGTCAAGGCCTAAAGCAGCTACATTCTCTCTGCCGGCACCTCTGAGCCAGTTGTTTATAACACATTGTAAGCGTCTTTGGGCAGGCCCTCTTCCTCTTGTGTCACAGTCTGCACTGCTTAAGCACATACGTTTTGTTTTTTTATCATAGAGCACAGGGTAATATCCTGCTTCCTTACAGAGGATACATTTTACACCAGACTACAGGTCAAGTGGTTAAACAAGGAAACTAACAATACGTTTTAAATACTCATTTGAGACACAAATGTTTTCTGATCTGTAGAGGCACTCATAATGAGCTTTTTTTGTCTGAGTGAGAATCTTGATGTTATATGTATCCATTGGAAAATAAAACAAACCTGGTCAGGGGACAAGACACTGCCAGACAGGCAGTAGTATAGGCTACTATCTTCACACAGATTCAGTATGTGCCATACCCTTGTAGTCTGGACAGTAGGGATGATGCAGCTGCCTGTAAACGGACTGCCTGTATTCTGTTGCTTCTTGATATTACAGTACTGGATATTTAGTTGCAGTAACCAAATTTCCCACATTAAAGAGAACCCGAGGTGGGAACTAATTATGCTAGTGGGGCCCAGATACTGGTTGTGCACACTAACACCAGCCTCTGTTGCCCCATGGTGTGCCTCCAAGACCCCCCTGCGCGTTGCTATACCTCCCGCAGTGCTGGTGACACGCAGCGTGTCGCCAGCTCAATGTTTACCTAAGCGCTGTCTGTCAGCGCCGCTCCCCCGCCTCCTCCGTATCGGCGCTACCCGCCCGCGTCACTTCCCTCCAATCAGCGGCAGTGTTCTCCCCAGGCTCTTTTAGCCGGGTGCTCCACCCGGCTAGTTTTGGTGAGCACCCGGCTGTCATCAGCCCTCCTCCTCTGCTGTAGAGAAGCGTCGATCCTGCATTCTCTCATCTCGCCCCACCCGGCTACTTTTTCATGCCACCCGGCTACTTATTCATGCCACCCGGCTGGGAAAATTTCTGGGGAGAACACTGCGCAGGAGGGAAGGGACACAGGCGGGTAGCGCTGATACGGAGGAGGCGGGGGAGCGGCACTGACAGACAGCGCTTAGGTAAACATTGTGCTGGCGACACGCTGCGTGTCGCCAGCACTGTGGGGGGTATAGCGGCGCGCAGGGGGGGTCTTGGAGGCACACCATGGGGCAACAGAGGCTGGTGTTAGTGTGCACAACCAGCCTCTGTGCCCCACTAGCATAATAAAATCCCACCTCGGGTTCTCTTTAAAAAGAGCTATATCTGAGCAATGTGACTGCTAAACTGTATGGTATATTTGGATCTGTGCCTGGGGATGGGCTTTGAAAGCAGTACTCTTAATTGGTAAGGAAGGGGACTGAGCACAGAGAATTCTCCATTATGTAGCAGAGATGTTGCAGCATACTGTAAACTAGGCCTGAACGATTTTAGGAAAAATTAGAATTGAGCGATTTCTGTCCGAAATTGCGATTTCGATTCGATTCAGGATTTCCTTCAAATCAAGCTTTGTTCCTCTGTCTCTCTCTGTGCCCACTCTCTGTCTCTCTCTGTGCCCACTCTCTGTCTCTCTCTGTGCCCACTCTCTGTCTCTCTCTGTGCCCACTCTCTGTCTCTCTCTGTGCCCACTCTCTGTCTCTCTCTGTGCCCACTCTCTGTCTCTCTGTGCCCACTCTCTGTCTCTCTGTGCCCACTCTCTGTCTCTCTGTGCCCACTCTCTGTCTCTCTGTGCCCACTCTCTGTCTCTCTGTGCCCACTCTCTGTCTCTCTGTGCCCACTCTCTGTCTCTCTGTGCCCACTCTCTGTCTCTCTGTGCCCACTCTCTGTCTCTCTGTGCCCACTCTCTGTCTCTCTGTGCCCACTCTCTGTCTCTCTGTGCCCACTCTCTGTCTCTCTGTGCCCACTCTCTGTCTCTCTGTGCCCACTCTCTGTCTCTCTGTGCCCACTCTCTGTCTCTCTGTGCCCACTCTCTGTCTCTCTGTGCCCACTCTGTCCCCCAAGCTGTGTCAGTGCTGGACATACCTTCCACCACAAGTCCAGCGATTCCCATCTATCCACTTCGCCTCCTGCAAGCTCTAATGCATTGGATACTTCCTGTATGTCATGTGACATACAGGAACCCGGAGTTTTGCAAAGCACAAGAGCCGTCCGATGGCAATAGACGACGGACAGCGTTGGGCTCGTGCAGAAGGTATGTCCAACGCTGCGAGCCGCACACATCAGGACTTTGAAGAAGCGGCTTCAAACTTCCCCATGTGGAAATGACGTGATCGCGATAATCACCGCTTTGACGATTCCTAAATTGTGATCTTGGTTATCGCAACTTTTTAAATTCGATTTATCTTTCAGGCCTACTTTAAACATACAGATGACCAAACCAAAAGGCCACCACTATATCACATGAGAAAGAAGGTATCTAGGAGCACTTCATAGCTTCTGGTGCCCTGTGCAGCTTCACTTTATGCAATACAATGCAACTAGAACCCATCCTGAATTCAGTGTACAACACTGTATAGCCAAGTTGGTCCTCTGTGCACCACACAGCAGCGATACTGCCAGTATGATTATTTCTGTTCACCAAACAGCACTGACGCAGAACAGCATGAACTCGGCACCACACAGCGGAGCAGTGCTTTTCAGCGCTGCTAGATTTGGGCGCAGCCAGCGCCGCCATAGACTGTAATGGGAATCAGTCTATAGCGGCGCTCAGTGAGGAAGGTCGGCTCCGTCAGAAGACGGAGCCGAAGTTGCTTAAAAAACACAATAATTCGGCCTCCAGCAATCGCTGGAAGCCGAATTATTTCATTCCCCCACTATCCATGTCGGCCTGGAGGGGGAATAGTAATTAAAACGCCCCGGACTTGTGCAGAAGCAGGACCAGCCATTTAACAGCTGGATCCTGCGCCCAAGTCTACCAGCGCCGCATTCAAATGTACGCCCACACAGCACTGAGACCTCCAGCCTGATCATCTTGCACCAAACAGCACTGACAGGGCCCCAGACTAACCCTCATGCCCCACCCTGATCTCCTTGCACCACACAGCACTGACAGGGCCCCAGACTGATGATCTTGCACCACACAGCACCAGTAAAACCCTAGTCTGATCTCCATGCACTAAAGAGAACTGATGGTGCCACCTGACCCCCAAACCACACACAGCTCGGTCAGAGCTCCAGCCTGACCTCCGTGCACTGACAGTGGCCCACAAAGCACTAACACACCTGCACTTTTAAACAGGACCAACTGACAGAGCCACAGCACTATATCTGTGCTCCACTGAAAGACTTGGATTAACTTTTGTTATTCAACAAACAGCACTTAGTGAGTCCTAACCTTACTTCAGTGTACCATACATCCCCAACACAGGATGGGTGTGACCTTTATGCATCACAAAGCACGGTGTGCCACAGCCTACTGCCTGTGCATCACCAAACACCGGGAATGTCCCAGCTTGACCTGTGGGCACCACACAGCAGTGAGAGGCCTCTGGTATGATCCCACCACACACATCTAACAAAGCCAGGCTGACCTCTGTGTTCCCAACACTACGTTATAAAAAAAATAAAAAATAAACTAGAATCACATCTGCCTTTTTTTGCGGATCGGGCCGTACGGATCCAGCCATCTGGATCCGGGAAAAGGTCAGTTTTACAACCAGTGTGCTGTAAAACTTTTTTCCATAGGTTCCTATTGCGCTGCAAATCCTTCGTTTCCGTTCAGCTGAGCAACGGTCCGGGAAATTAGGGCCTGCAGCAGTTTTTTGGCCGTTCAGCGGAACTGACCACGGAACCGTACGGCCGGATTCGCTAGCAAAAGCTAATGTGAACCGAGACTTAAAGTGTCAATGTAGTGACAAGAGGTTAATGTGGTGCGGTGTTTCTTCCCTTTACAGTAGGCATGGTGGTGCGTTTAAAGGCCCGGAACCACTATGCGATTTTTCCGACAACGATTTTTTAAACGACGATTGATGGTTTGTGCAATCTTGCAACATGGGTACAGGTGCGCGATTACACACAAACGACACTTGGTGATAAGGACGGATTCCTGCGTAAAGTACTGCAACCGATTGCCCTCCCGTTCATGCCCGTCGTGTGCCCCCGCGGGGAGGAAGGAGGATCAGGCATGTGACCATGCACACCGTATACTGCCATTTGCTTCAAGGATAAAATTCACAACATCAGAAAGTCCTTCACTATATAAACTACTCTCCCGCTATATTTGTCAAATGTTTTATGGCCATGTGAACCACAAATATTTCCGGGTATGACAATCATCGTATTTGGCGCATAAAGGCGATTCTGATTCTTCTTCTGCAAGGACAACCGATGTGCAAGGTAATGTCCATGTATCACGATGGCTCAAGTGGGCAATATTATAGGTTAATGACCCATAAGCTGTTACAGGGTCATCACCATTTTTAAAATGGACGGAGAATTCTATTGAATACAGCGAACAAACAGGAAGCAGGAGATGAGAAATATTGACAATTAGACTTACACGGGAGGCAAGTATGACTTGTGTATGTTTATCTTGACTTATTTTTCAGTTCAGGTTTACTTTAAGTAAGCAGAAACTATCCTTAGCAATATATATAATATTACTAATAGCCAAACTTTGTACCTGAACTTCTAGAGCCTATTCGCTCTCACTTATTCTACATTTCTCCTCTCATACTTGCCTGAACTTCTCTTTTCAACCCATGTTTGTGGCATTTTCCCACCCTTGTTTAAACATGCTGTAGGAACTGCAATACTTGAGAAACTCTCCCGACTCTTCAGCTTGCTTTAGCTACTGGCCTTTCTCACTCCTTGCCTTCTCAACCCAACTCTTCAAATGACAAGTATGCTCAGGCTTGGTTAACTACAGGGCACGATTGAGTGATTTCCAGAGGGAGGGGCAAGGAGAACAATGCACTTGCCCAAAACGATCCAGCACTGTCAGCATTGCATCAGGAAGGCTGTTTCACAAGGTATGTTCTCAGCAAACACAGACGCAACTGACTGCCTTTAGCGCGGGTATGGGGCTTTAGTCTTAAAGAGAACCAGAGACGAAGCACCCTCATGTATTTTACCATATATATATATATATCAATGGGAACATGACAGTAAACACCTACCCTGCTCTGTTTCATTCTTCTCTGCTAAAGCTGCCCGTTATCAGCCCTGATAAGAATCCCCGACTGAGCATTCAGTCTAGCTTTACCCAGAATGATTATAGCTGCGTTAGTCTTCTGTGATGTCTTTTCAAGCCCAAGTCTGCCCCCTTGTGGCTCTGCTTTGCTGCTTTGAGGATAAATAGCAGCAAAGCAGAGCCACAAGGGGGCAGACTTGGGCTTGAAAAGACATCACAGAAGACTGACTCAGCTATAATCATGTGGGGCAAAGCTAGACTGAATGCTCAGTCGGGGATGCATATCAGAGCTGATAACAGGCAGATTTAACAGAGAAGAATGAAACAGAGAGCAGGGTAGGTGTTTACTGTCATGTTTCCATTGATATATTGTAAAATACATGAGGGCGCTTCATCTCTGGTTCCCTTTAAAGAGAGTCTGTAATTAAAAAACATCCCCTGGAGGGTACTTACCTCGGCAGGGGGAAGCCTCAGGGTCCCAATGAGGCTTCCTCCATCCCTGCAGCTGTGGGCAATGGAGAACAGGCTCCCCCGAAGCGTCCCCCAATCCTGGCTCGACAAGCCGAACAAGGCTTGATATATTTACCTTCCCTGGCTCCATCCCTGGGGCGCTGTTGCAGCTCTCCGCACGGAGGTAGGCGGAAATAGCTGATCTCTGTCGGGTCCGCTCTACTATGCAGGCGACTTGCACCTGCGCAGTAGAGCGGACTGACAGTGATCGGCTATTTCCGCTCATCTCTGAGCAGAGAGCTGATACTGCGCTGGAGCTAGGAAGGTAAATATTTACATCCCCACTGTTCAGTTGAGCACAGCGAGAACGCCATTGGACACAGGAGCACGGGGGAAGCTAAGATAGGATCCGGAGGCTTCCCCTAACCGAGGTGAGTACCCCGCCCCCTCCCTATTGCGACCTTCTTGCCGCAATAGCAGCATAGGGGGTGCTATTGTGGCTGGGAACGCGAAGAATCACTCACCCGGTGACGGCGAAACCGGAAGTCGTCGCCGGCGGGTCCAGGAGCATCGGAGCGGGGCTGCGAGGGCACCGATAAGCTGCAGGGGGCAGCCCCAGGTGAGTTAACCTCATTTTTTCTGCCCGACTTAAGTATCCCTTTAAAGCAGATCTGAATAGTTTTATACTTTTTAAATATAAACATAATACCTTGATCGGCATGTGGCTGCTATCCCATTTCACCTTATTTCGCCACTCCCCTCCAAACACATTGAATTTCTATTTTAAAAACTTGCATAAATCCCCAAGACACCCGGAGGTACTTCCAGGGCATTACGGTCTGCACACTCCTTGTGCACTTCTGATAACAGAGGTGTACAAGAGGAAACAGCTTTGAGCATGCCCTCTTGTGCACAGCACGTTGTATTGAATTTAAGTGACAAACCTAAATAGGAGATTTTAATTGAAAAAAATTTATTCCGTTCTCCTTTAACCACTTGCGGACCAGGCCAGTTGAATCAACGTCCAGCAGGTGGTGGTACCGTTCTGACCGGACGCTGATTCAACGTCCAGCGCTAACAAACCGTCCGGACGCGATCGTGCGCACCCGGAGGGGGAGATTAAGCTGTCATATGACACCTGTCATCTCCCCTGAGTGATAAGCAGCCATCGCGTATGGCTGCTGATCACATGATCACTACGATCGCTATCGGATCGTAGTGATCCACTTTGACAGCGGCGGCGGCAGAGGGGGGAGCCGGAGAGAGGAGAGGATACATTCACCTCCCTGCCGTTCCAGCGACGATCGGAGTCCCCCTCTGCTCTGGCCGGCATCTCTGCTCCGTCTGACGTCAGCGCTGAGTCCCGGCTTGACAACGTCATCAAGCCGCGACCCGACCTGAGCGTCATTTGGAGCAGAGATGCCGGCTGGAGAAGGGGGCTACTGCGGCTCATCCCTGGAGCGTGGAAGGTGAGTGATGGCTGCTGCGCACGGGGGGGCTGGGGGACAGCACAGCCAGCCACAGACGGGATCCGGCCGCCCGACCCCCCCTCCACCGCAAAATGCCCTGGTCCTTAAGGGGGGTTAGGCGGCTGGTCCTGAAGTGGTTAAGGTGCCCATTAATGATACAATCATGATCGTACAATCTTACCACTGCTATGAAAGAAGAGTCTACCTAAAGTATCCATTTCAAGTATATTAATAATACTGCACAGATTTAGTAAGACTATACAATCAAGATTGCACCGGATCATTGATGGCCACCTTTACCAACAAATATCCATCCAATCTGGTTCCTCCTCATTAACCCTAGTTACCGATAATTTCCCCATCCAGATATGCTCACCACTAGGGATGGTCAGTGAGATGCAGATAGTTCCAAGTTGATATACACTGCTCTTTTAATCCATGTAACCCCACTACAGAACATGTTGCTGCTATAGAACTCAATAATAATAATAAACCTATTTTCTATCATCTTAAAATTTGCAGAGGTATGGAAACAAGTACACAGTGTAAATTTAAGTTATGTTCTCAGAAGCAGCCCCACAGCCCAGGCCTCTCTATACAGAACACAGAAGAGACACACAAAAAACTGTTTTCTTACAGTTGTAACACTGGAAGGAAATGACTCATAGCAGAAAGCGAAGTCACCTTTTCCTGGCTGACAAACTTCCCAGAGAGGGAAGACAGGTCCTCGCCAGACAGCACAGAATCACAGACAGATATTCATTTATATAAGGGTGGTGGTATTGATTTATATAGTGCCAACATCACCAGCAGTGCGGTACAGAAGAATACAGGGTATAAGATTACAAAACAAACAATACAACAATTTGCAATACAAGCCAATGGTGGATTACAGCTGATGGAATGAACAAATCTAGGGGTGGAAGATGTGTGCCTAAAGGTGGCCATACACTGCCCTGATTCGCCGCCGTTTCGACAGCAGATTCGATCACTGGGATCGAATCTGCTGCCAATCGTTCGCGCTACACGCCGAATTTCGATCCTTTTCGTCCGATCCCGTCGATCGCTCCGTGCGGAAAACTATCGTCGATCGCCCGTGGGTAGGTAGGGAGCGCGTCGCTAGCGGCGTTTGAGTACCCGACAACCGACGCAATAGAGCCGTATACATTACCTGCTCCGCCGGCACGTCTACGCCCGGTCACCGCTGCTCCGTGTCCGCGCTGGTCTCCGGCATGCTTCAGTTCCTCCGGCCCGGCAGGAAGTTTAAACAGTAGAGGGTGCTCTACTGTTTAAACTTCCTGCCGGGCAGGAAGAAGTAAAGCATGCCAGGGCCAGAGACCAGAGCGGAGACGGAGCAGCGGTGACCTGGGGACTGGAGTCGCGCCGGCGGAGCAGGTAATGTATGCGGGCATCGGGCGGGGGGAGCGGCGGCAGCACCACCACCACAACAGATTGTGAACGGTTTCAGGCTGAAATCGGTTCACAATCTGTTTGCAGTAAAGGTAGCCATACGATCCCTCTCTGATCAGATTCGATCAGATAGGGATCTGTCAGTTGGTCGAATCTGATGGCAAATCGACCAGTGTATGGCTACCTTAATACACATCTTCCTAAGGCCAAAAGGCCTTACAGTCTAAAGATTTAAAGTGAACCTGAGCTGAAGCTCGGATTCAAAACCTAACACTTACTGCTAGAGAGGGAAGCCTCAGGATCCTGATGAGGCTTCCCTCTGTTCCAAGCCCCCCATTGCTGAGTGCGGCCCTCCTCATCAGGACCGCGCAGCTCTTATTCCTGGTCCAAGTGCTTGCAATAGCCGCATAAGCCCACCCGCAGCCCCGTACTACTGCGCATGCGGGCTCAGTCGGCCATTGCGCGCACTTGGAACCAGGAAGAGAAGATGCGCGGCCCCGATGTGATTGGTGACAATGCATTGACGCTAATCTAAGCTTCGGCATGGGTACACTTTAAGGGATAGGACAGTAGGTAAAGGGAAGCTGTGTATGAAATGGTAAAATGGTGGTCAGTGGCCGAAGTGTCCTAGGTAGGAGATTATGCTTGCCTGAAGTGGTGAGTTTTCACCTTGCACCTAAAAAGGGTAAGTGTGGGTAGGTGGCGGATGAGTTGAGGGAGGGAGTTCCAGAGGAGGTGTGCAGAACCTAACCGCCGCAGCCCTGCCCCACGCGCGTCTGTCAGCGCGTATCTCCGCCTCTCCCCCGCCCCTCTCAGTCTTCCTTCACTGAGAGGGGCGGGGGAGAGACGGCGATGCGCCGCTGACAGACGCGACTGGAGGCAGGGCTGCAGCCGTTAGCCCTGCCTCCAGGAGCGACCAAGTCTGCGCCCAAGTGTCGCAGTGGGGGGTTTGGGGGTGAAGGGACCCCCGTTTAGCGGCGCTATAGCGGCGGTTTAGCAGGGGCACACGTGCCCCTGCTAACTATGAGCTCTGAAGCGAGATTTATTCTCACTTCAGAGTCTCTTTAAAGGACAACTGAAGTAAGAAGAATATGGAGGCTACAATATTTATTTCCTTTTAAACAGTGCCAGTTTCCTGGCTGCCCGGCTGATCCTTCGCCCCAATACTTTTAGTCAACTAAGAAAACAAACTGTTGCAAGAAAACAGAAGGCTTTCAGCTTCACTCAGCATCTCATTCCAACTAACTAAACATATTGTGACAGAGAAGTTGAAAAGTTGTTTGGATGTAACAGGTGGGTACCCGGAAACTTTACAAAACTGCTGAGGCAACAATTGGTTAAGGTGTGCAAGAAAAGTGTTGAAATGTTGGAGAGGATTCCTAAAATGACCCCGTCTTTTCTTCCTCATGGCTCTATGAAAATTAGTTTTCAAGACCTGTGCGCCGATGTCACTATTAACGGTCTGTCCATGGAGAACCCAATGCTGTAGGATAATACAGCTGAAAAATCATTTTGCCATCTGAGCAGCACACATAGAATTTTGTAAAAGTCCATACTCTCAGCTATTTAGACCCCAAGAAATCACAAATCCACAATACAATCAAAGTTAAAGTGACCCTATTGATAAGGGATATAGGGCTTGATTCACTGAGACAAATAGCATGCCTTATCAAAGTTAATGTGCCTTATCAGAGTAGCATATCGAGCGCTATGAACTTATGCCTGCTAATTGGAAAGGACGAGAGCTCCAGTCGTCCTGCCCTGAGCCCCTGCGGGTCCAATCACAGTGTTCTCCCCAGAAGTTTTTTCCAGCCGGGTGGCATGAAATAGTAGCCGGGTGGAGCAATATGAGAGAATGCAGGGCCGGTGCTTCTGTGCGCAACTCTGCTTATAGTAAAGGAGGTGGTGAGCCGATGACAGCCGGGTGCTTATCAAAACTAGCCGGGAGCCTGAGAAGAACACTGAATCACTACAGGACACTATTCCTGCACTTTGATTGGCCCAATAGGCTGCCTGTCACTTGACAGGCACAACCAACCTCAAGAATCAGAATTCCCACTCTGAAGTCATAATTGACGAAATCAAAATTACTCACGGCTTCACTGTTCAGAAACTCTTTATTGTATCAAATTTGCACGATTAAAAACAATGTTAAAACAAGGCATGGTCGCATGACATCCATAAGTCTGTGTACACACTAATAATTTATGGTGGGGAGGGGGGGGGGGGGGGGGGGGTATAAGCCTGTGGTCCTCAAGAGGTTAAAAGATGGTCAATGACATGCTAATAATTCCTACTTGCATGCAAAGCTTGTGTAGGCTGTGTTCAGCTTGGAATTGGGCCAATCCTATTCATATGCACTTCTTGTAAATGTTGATTGGCCAAATTCCAAGCTGCGTACGATTTGCATCTCACTGACCATCTCTAGTGCTCTTCTCTAACAGAGGGAGAGAGGAAACAGCCAGGACTGATCAGCTCGACAATGATAGAACAGATTGCAGTTCAATATACTTTTTGTGCATCCCTTGTCAAAGCAAGACTGCTCTTCCTACAAAAGTAGATGAATTCCATGGGAGACGTATCCAAAATATGGAGGCAGGAAATGTGGGTGCTGCCTTAGTTGCCCATACTAATACAGTAGAATCCCTCTATAGTAAACTCCAAGGGACCAAAAAACAGTAGTTTAGAATTGGTCATACATTTCATATTTATACTGATGCATTTGCTGGGACTAGAGGACTGAGTTTACTATATCCAGAGGTTTACTAGATCAGAGTTTACTATAGCAAGATTCTACTGTATCGGCTAATGTGGGAAATTTGGGCACCGCAGGCATCTGATACAAGAGCGTGTGTGAAGGAGCTAGCCATTGCCTTTGCTGTTTGTGGCAGGGTGAGTGGGGCATGTGGTTAGGGTTAGGTTTCAGAGGGAGTGGTTAGGGTTAATCATTGGGCTGGGGTGGTGGGAGTGGTTGTTTAGGGTTAAGTTTAGGAGAGGGAGGTGGTTAGTGTTAGGCATCGGGTGGGGGTTGTTTAAAGAGACACTGAAGCGAAAAAAAAATTATGATATGATTTGTATGTGTAGTACAGCTAAGAAATAAAACATTAAGGGCCCTTTTCCACTAGCAATCGCTAGCGTTCACGCTGAACGCTAGCGATTGCTGAATCGCAATTACCGGCGATTCCCCGACGTTCGCGGCCGCGATTTTGCTATGCTATGCACTACATAGCAAAATCGCGGCAATTATCGCTCCGCCGCGCGTTCCCCGCAAAAACGAATCGCGGTAGTGGAAATGACCTACCGCGATTTACCGCGATTCCCATGTTAAAAAGCAAACCGTAGCGATTGTAAAATCGCTAGCGGTTTGCGTTTTTGCGATTCAGCCAGCGCTGGTGGAAAAGGGCCCTAAGATCAGATACATCAGTCTAATTGTTTCCAGTACAGGAAGAGTTAAGAAACTCCAGTTATCTCTATGTAAAAAAGCAATTGAGAGGGCTGTTATCTGACTTTTATTATCTCAAGTGTTATTGAACTAATTACTTTTCTTCTGCCAGAGGAGAGGTCATTAGTTCACAGACTGCTCTGAAAGAATCATTTTGAATGCTGAGTGTTGTGTAATCTGCACATATTATAGAATGGTTCAATGTTAGAAAAAACACTATATACCTGAAAATAAAAATATGAGAATATTTTCTTTGCTGCTAAACTTCTAGTAATCCTTCTTAGTACAAAACCAATTCATTATATCATATATTTTTTTTTCGCTTCAGTGTCTCTTTAAGTTAGGTATCGGAAGGGGGAGGCGGTTAGGCATCAGTAAAGGGGAGGGTTGTATGTGAGAAAAGGTTTAGATTTAGCTGTAGTAAAATAGTATAATTTACTGATATTTTACTATTGGAATTTGCAATGTAAAATAGTGAAGTATTGGTAAATTTACCAATATTCTAAACGCGGCTATTTCGGGCATCCAAATTTCTGGGTGCCCTTTTTGCACGTACACAAAAATTTTACTTCTTAGTCTTCCCGCTCTGTACATGGCAAGTACAATAAAACAATCGAGAGCGGAGCTGGATATGTAAAAAGTGCAAATGTATGCTATTTATTAAACAATCCTCATTCATCAATGTTAAAACATACGTATTGCAGTACTCCAGGATAAAGAATTATGCTCATATGGATCATCAAAAGTTCTCACACACCACACACAGATCAGGAACTAGCTGAATCCCTCTTAAAGTGACGTATGTTGAATGCAAAAAAATTCACTTTAAAAAATATATGCTAAAAAAAGGCTAAACTAAAAAAAGATGCACACTAGCCTCAGAAGCATGTCGTTTTACTACGCGAAACGGCCGTAAGGCCGTGCACCCCTGGCACCCACAGCTGCCTCCCTGTCACCCATCTACGGCTACAGCAACTGGAGTAGAAGTATACTTTTTCTGCATTTATACCACATGTACCGTATTTTTTTTTTTGCATGCACCTTCGTGATGCTCACTGCACCAGCTGTATTTTCTCTGAATGCTTAAAGCGGACCCAAACCAAAACATTTTTTCATTCAAAATATTTAGTTGCAGCACTGACACCTGCAAAGATAAATAAACACTCCTTCAAGCCTATGAGCATTTCAGTGCATACTTCTCACCCTTCTCTTTTCATAACCAGGGTTATACAGGTGGCAGCCATTAGCAATTCCTCCTTTGCCGGACACCACCTACTCCAACATTTTGCCGGATTCTGTCCCGGCAATATGAAATGAAGGGAGCGGTTCCACCAATAAATGTAAAATATTTTATATTTGTCATCATGCAGCTGAAAAAAGGCTGCTATTTATTATTATAATTTAGAAAATAGATTTTATTTCTGAAATCTTGTATTTTTAATTTGGGTCCACTTTAAGTAAACTATAGTGCCAGACTTTCATTGCTTTTTGGTTTTTGTACAGACTTTGCTTTTCATAGTCTTGAACACAGTTGTTGGGTTACTGCATTGGCTGTTGCTCCTGTGCTGCACTTCTGACTTTATGCAGCAAAACAACCAGAGTGCCTGCCTATCCTATGTTGCTCCAAACTAAAAAAAAGAAAAATGCAATCAGTACTGATCACAGTTCCAATTCACCGAATAGTGAAGGACAGTGAACAGCGAAGGACAGCAATATGAGCATTGGTGCCTATGATGCCTATGATTGGTTTATAATATATGGAACAACAGAATTGAACCTGTGTTAGGGATCAATACTGATCACAGTTTTCTTATTTTAGTTGAGTCTTTTTAGCATACCGTATATTTTTTAAAATGAAATTTTTGCATCCAACATACGTCACTTTATAAGTGGGATTCAGGTAGCTCCTGATCTGTGTGTGGTGTGTGAGAACTTTTGATACATAGGAGCATAATTCTTTTTATCCTGGAATATTACAATATTACAATAACTGGTAATTACTTATCTGAAATCCATCACAGATCCCCTGCTGGACTCTTTGCAATTTGCCTACGGGCCTAATAGATCCGCAGACGATGCCATGAACATGTGTATGCATTATGTACTACAACATCTAGACACCCCAGGAACCTACACCAGGATTTTATTCATAGATTACAGCTCTGCATTTAATACCATAATTCCATCACTGCTACACAGCAAGCTCTCCCAGCTACACATATCTGAATCCATCTGCAAATGGATAACCGATTTCTTAACCGACAGAAGACAGTGTGTTAGACTTGGTAAACTCACATCAAACTCTCTGTCAGTCAGTACTGGTGCACCCCAGGGCTGTGTGCTCTATCCACTGCTCTACTCACTTTACACCAATGACTGCATCTCCACAGATCCATCTGTTAAGGTTCTAAAGTTTGCAGATGACAACAGTAGTTGGTCTCATACAAAACGGGGACAAGTCTGCATACAGGCATGTGATGGGACAGCTTTCCTCCTAGTGCAGTAGCAACAAGTTGGAACTAAACGCTCTCAAAACTATGGAGATGATGATAGACTTTAGGATATCTCCCCCCAAGCACCTCCCCTTAGCCATAAATGGATCCAGAATAACCCAGGTAGAGTCATTCAAGTTTCTTGGGTCCACGATCTCAAACGACCTAAAATGGGACAACAACACTGCCTGAGTAATCAGCACAGAACTGAAAATGAACAATTCTCACCTTGCTTACTGCCACTATACTTATAATGTCCTTGACTTGTAATATACACACTGTCTGTCCTTGTATTGTTTTTGTTTGTGTGTTTGTTAAAGGGGAACTGAAGAGAGAGGTATATGGAGGCTGTCATGTTTATTTCCTTTTAATCAATACCAGTTGCCTGGCAGCCCTGCTGGTCTATTTCTTTGCAGTAGTATCTGATTAAAACCAGAAACAAGCATGCAGCTAGTCTTGTCAGATCAGACTTATAAGTCTGAACCACTGAAACACCCGATCTGCTGCATGCTTGTTCAGGGGCTATGGCTAATAGTATTAGAGGCAGAGGATCAGCAGGGCTGCCAGGCAACTGGTATTGTCTAAAAGGAAATAAACATGACAGCCTCCATATAACTCTCTCTTCAGTTCCCCTTTAAGCAACTGCCAAGACAAATTCCTTGTAGGTGCAAACTTACTTGGCGAAAATAAATTGATTCTGATATGTATATATTTTAACTTTGATGAATGAGGATTGTTTTATAAATAGCATACATTTGCATTTAATAAATAGCATAAATTAGCATTTTTTTTTTTTTACATATCCAGCACCGCTCTTTGTTGTTTAATTGTATTTTGTTTTAACTTGAGTGGATAAGGGGGAATCTCGACTTCTGTGAGTTTGGCAGCAGGAAGTGAAGATTTTGTTTCGTTTTTTCCTCAGGTTTGCAGCACCCTTCAAAGCTTGATCTTGTACACGGAAACTAGCCAGTGCAGAACTTTAGGTCTACATGCTGCATCGGCCTCTGCCAATAAGAGAACCTGTTCTACCTGCACCTATCCCAGGCAGCCTGGAAGTACAGCTTCCTCATGACACAATACATGTCACACACCAAGGTAAAGAGGGGAAAAAAAAATCCAATATTGCACTTCACTGCAGTGATCTGTTCCTCTCCTTCCTGCACACCTCTTGATCACTCCTCTGTACACAGCAAACATGGACACACAGAGAAACTACAACACACCACAAACCAGTCTAGTACAGATGCTAGAAAATACCTCTTCAGAGTCTAAACCCATTGTCAGTGGCTGGAAAGTGTAATGGTTAAGGGATCTGCTTCTGACAAGAGTCTCGAGTTTAAAGAACTACTGTAGGGGGGCAGGGGTATAAAGAGTTGAACTTACCTGGGGCTTCTAATGGTCCCCCGCAGACATCCTGTGCCCGCGCAGCCAGTCACCGATGCTCCTGTCCCCCCGCCTCCAGTTCACTTCTGGAATTTCTGACTTTTAAATTGGAAAACCACTGCACGGCCATGTCCTGGCTCCCGCTGAGGTCACCAGGAGCATACTGCGCAGGCGCAGACTGTACTCCGCCAGCACAATACACTCCTGGTAACGTTAGCGGGAACGAGGGCACGCAGGCGCAGTGGTTTTCCAACTTTAAAGTCGGAAATCCCAGAAGTGAACTTGAGGCGGGGCCAAGCTTCGGTGAATGGCTGTGCGGGCACAGGATGTCTGCGGGCGACCATTAGAAGCCCCAGGTAAGTTCAACTCTTTTTTTTCCCCCTACAGTAGTCCTTTGAAATCTCGGCCCTTCCTATACAGTAAGGAGTTCTTGGGTGGGACTTCTTAACACTGCCACCGCCTAATGAGTGCGCTCTTGTGGCTGCCTTGCAAGCGCTTTGAATCAGACAGGAGAAAAGCGATATACAAAGACTGGAATTATTATTATTAAAGCCTTGTACACATGCTAGTGAGAACTCGGCTGAGGCAGTCGTCTGTACCATAGTCTAAAGCCTTGTACACATGCTAGCAGGGCTGTGGAGTCAGTACAAAAATCATCCACCTCCGTCTCAGTTTATGAATCCACCGACTCAACTCCAGGTACCCAAAATGGCCAAGGCAGCAGTCTGCACCATAGTCTAAAGCCTTGTACACGTTAGAAAGAACTCAGCCGAGGCAGGCAATTGGCCGAGGATTTACCTTGTGTACAGACATCTTGCGACAGAATGTTAGATCTCTAATGCTGGATACACACCATGCGTTTCCGCACTCGATGCGGCTGTCGATACGCGTCGATTCGATTATTTCCGACATGTCCGATTCAAGCTTCGATGGATCATTAGGTCGATTTGCCATACTTTACATGGCAATCGACCTAAAAATCATCGAAATTCGTTCAGAAATGCTCGAATTGACGCGTATCGACTGACGCATTCGAAACAGAAACTCATGGTGTGTATCCAGCATTAAAGACTGATGAATTATTACATTGCGCTTGCACCTACCAGGCCACTAGAAGGTGTTGGCCTGTGTGCCATTCCATCGTCTATGTAAACCTACAAAGTGGATAGCCTAGATATGTATATCTAGTTTTGTTTAACAAATCTTGTGGTTTTGTTTGGACTTGGTGTTCTCACGCTGTGGCAGATCGGTGTCACAACAGTAGGCATAAGACTCCCTTTATAAACTGTATAAAAAGGTGCGAGGGAAGCAGGGCTGTGGAGTCGGTACAAAATTCATCCAACTCCGTTTAAGAAACCACCGACTCAGACTACCCGAAATTATTCCGACTCCTTAGTCTAATACTTACCAGTGCTGTGGTTGATACCAAAATCATTTGACTCAAACTCCTCAGTTTTATGACTCCAGGTACCCACAATTGCTCTGACTCCTCGACTCCACAGCCCTGGAGGGAAGCCTACGTTATCACAACAGAGCGAGTGCGGAGTGGACAACACATACGCAGGGTCCTTCTGGTCCCAGTCACAGCTATGAATGGGGGCTACAACAGCAAGATGGAGGGGAGGCTGGACACAATAAGGAGACTGGAAGTTCATCCCATGGGAAGTATTTATGCTTCTTGTCCTAAACTAATTTCATTTGGAAATCAGCACTATAAAATTGACAGTTAAAAGCAAAACAAACATTTCAGGGGAAGCAACTGCAAGTCTCCCACTGCTCTCCAGTTTTTTCTGGTAGTGATGAATCACCATGGCAACGCTGACATGCCACTGCTAAACAAACCAAACTGCGCGGCTTCCACTTGCCAAACATGCCGTGAGACAAAATCTTGGCCTGCAAAAGCCATATCGTATGGTAAGTTAAACCAGAGCTCAAATAGATAGATTTAAACAGTGACAGGACCCGGTACCGAAGCTGCGGGCAGTGGAGGACAGCAGCGTGGGAGCGATCAGAGTATAAATCTTTTTATTTATTTGAGCTATGCTACACTTTAAGAGTGGCAAGGCCTTGTACAAACCCTTGATGAAATTCAGTTGAGGCAAGTGGCAACGACCTCCTTTGCCGAGAACATAGCATGTGTACAGTGGCTGCCAAAGCCACCCAGTGCATCGGCCAGCCATCAGCCCAGCGGATCGACTTGGACAATGCTGGCCGAGAGCATTGTTCTCCCCACTCCCCCAGCTACTGTGTCCTCATCACTAGCATGCCACTTTTTAGGCCAGCATCTCCTCTGCATAACAACAAAACATATCACTAGCCTACAGGCTAGCAACACATTTGTACAGCCTCGGCCCTGCAACGTCACCAGTAGACATGCCTCCGGGTGAATTCTACTCAACACCCTGTTCTGGAAATAATGGGTTGATAGGACATTGGGAAGTTGAGCATTGAATGATCCCACTTTCTCTGGAACACAGCATTGCAAAGTATTCAGATTTAGTCTCTGAGCAAACAGAGCTAGCAGAATTTAATTATCCCATTTGCA
Source organism: Hyperolius riggenbachi (assembly GCF_040937935.1). Classification (NCBI taxonomy): domain Eukaryota; kingdom Metazoa; phylum Chordata; class Amphibia; order Anura; family Hyperoliidae; genus Hyperolius; species Hyperolius riggenbachi. The sequence goes on from NC_090654.1 coordinate 62,247,084, forward strand.
TGTCCATATTAGATTTCCCTGGAGAAAGATAGCAAAATATAAAAACGTGAATTCTCTCTGGATCTGCCCATTCTTTTTTTTTTCTTTTAGCCTAACCTGTCATTTTTATCCTTTCAAAGCTGTGTAGGCTGAAACATTTTTGCTAATGTACATGCAATTTAAGTGGACACAGAGCTGCTATAGTGTTTCCAGCAAAGGGTTTAAGGAGAGCTCTAACTAGTTATTGCAGCAGCTGAAATTTTAGTGCTACATCTCACAGCAAACAACTGCAATGTAATTACAGTGGAGGAAATTATTTGACCCCTCACTGATTTTTTAAGTTTGTCCAATGACAAAGAAATGAAAAGTCTCAGAACAGTATCATTTCAACGGTAGGTTTATTTTAACAGTGGCAGATAGCACATCAAAAGGAAAATCGAAAAAATAACCTTAAATAAAAGATAGCAACTGATTTGCATTTCATTGAGTGAAATAAGTTTTTGAACCCTCTAACAATAAAAGACTTAATACTTAGTGGAAAAACCCTTGTTTGCAAGCACAGAGGTCAAACGTTTCTTGTAATTGATGACCAAGTTTGCACACATTTTAGGAGGAATGTTGGTCCACTCCTCTTTGCAGATCATCTCTAAATCCCTAAGGTTTCGAGGCTGTCCCTGTGCAACTCTGAGCTTGAGCTCCCTCCATAGGTTTTCTATTGGATTAAGGTCCGGAGACTGACTAGGCCACTCCATGACCTTAATGTGCTTCTTCTTGAGCCACTCCTTTGTTGCCTTTGCTGTATGTTTTGGGTCATTGTCGTGCTGGAACACCCATCCACGACCCATTTTCAGGTTCCTGGCAGAGGGAAGGAGGTTGTCGTTCAGGATTTCACGATACATGGCTCCGTCCATTTTCCCGTTAATGCGATTAAGTTGTCCTGTGCCCTTAGCAGAAAAACACCCCCAAAGCAAAATGTTTCCACCCCCATGCTTGACGGTGGGGACGGTGTTTTGGGGGTCATAGGCAGCATTTTTCTTCCTCCAAACACAGCGAGTTGAGTTAATGCCAAAGAGCTCTATTTTGGTCTCATCAGACCACAGCACCTTCTCCCAGTCACTCACAGAATCATTCAGGTGTTCATTGGCAAACTTCAGACGGGCCTGCACATGTGCCTTCTTGAGCAGGGGGACCTTGCGAGCCCTGCAGGATTTTAATCCATTGCGGTGTAATGTGTTTCCAATGGTTTTCTTGGCGACTGTGGTCCCTGCTAATTTGAGGTCATTCACTAACTCCTCCCGTGTAATTCTAGGATGCTTTTTCACCTTTCTCAGAACCATTGACACCCCACGAGGTGAGATCTTGCGTGGAGCCCCAGAGCGAGGTCGATTGATGGTCATTTTGTGCTTCTTTCATTTTCGAACAATCGCACCAACAGTTGTCACCTTCTCTCCTAGCTTCTTGCTAATGGTTTTGTAGCCCATTCCAGCCTTGTGCAGGTCTACAATTTTGTCTCGGACATCCTTGGACAGCTCTTTGGTCTTTCCCATGTTGGAGAGTTTGGAGTCTGCTTGATTGATTGATTCTGTGGACAGGTGTCTTTTATACAGGTGACTAGTTAAGACAGGTGTCCTTAATGAGGATGACTAATTGAGTAGAAGTGTCTAACCACTCCGTGGGAGCCAGAACTCTTAATGGTTGGTAGGGGTTCAAAAACTTATTTCACTCAATGAAATGCAAATCAGTTGTTATCTTTTATTTAAAGAGACTCTGTAACAACAAAAACCTCCCCTGGGGGGTACTCACCTCGGGTGGGGGAAGCCTCCGGATCCTAATGAGGCTTCCCACGCCGTCCTCTGTCCCACGGGGGTCTCGCCGCAGCCCTCCGAACAGCCGGCGACTGTGCCGACTGTCAGTTCAATATTTACCTTTGCTGGCTCCAGCGGGGGCGCTGTGGCGACTTTCGGCACGGAAATAGACGGAAATACCCGATCTCCGTCGGGTCCGCTCTACTGCGCAGGCGCCGGAAACTTGCGCCTGCGCAGTAGAGCAGACCCGACGGCGATCGGGTATTTCCGCCTACTTCGGCGCCGAGAGGCATCAGAGCGCCTGCGCAGGAGCCAGGAAGGTAAATAATGACGTCACCGCTGCCCGGACTGCACGGAGGGCTACAGCGAGACCCCCGAGGGACGCAGGACGGCGTGGGAAGCCTCATTAGGATCCTGAGGCTTCCCCCACCCGAGGTGAGTACCCCCCAGGGGCCGTTTTGTCGTTACAGTTCCTCTTTAAGGTTATTTTTTCGATTTTCCTTTTGATGTGCAATCTGCCACTGTTAAAATAAACCTACCATTGAAATGATACTGTTCTGAGACTTTTCATTTCTTTGTCATTGGACAAACTTACAAAATCAGTGAGGGGTCAAATAATTATTTCCTCCACTGTATATTGTAATGTAGCGTTAGCAGATCATTGCAACGGAATCCGTCGGCACAACATGAGGCATGCTGTGCAATACCAGACTAAGCATACCTGTACAGTGGCAATGAAGAATACTTTTCATGAACTGTATGCTTCAGAACAGTGCTTTTCGGCGCTGCTAGATTTGGGCGCAGCCGGCGCCACCAGAGACTATACAAGGAATCACAACTGCGCAGCGCTCAGTGAGTAACGTCGGCGTCAGAAGGCGGAGTCGAAGTTGCTTAAAAAACAATAACTCGACCTCCAGCAATCGCTGGAAGCCGAATTATAGCATTCCCCCACTATCCATGGCAGCCTGGAGGGGGAATAGTAATTAATACGGCCCGGACTTGCGCAGAAGCAGGATCAGCCATATACCGGCTGTATACTGCGCCCAAGTCTACTGCCGCTGATTTCAAATGTATGCGTATGCTTAAGATGTAACTGTCTGGCATAAAATCAAAAATCAATTCTTTATTGTTATCTGGTAAACAAGTAATAAGGATGCTAATCAGGCAATTAAAAAGTTAAAATCTCTATTACTTTTCTTGTTTATAAATGATCATTCCCCAGTGTACCTGACTCTTATTTGGTATGTTGCCGCACAAAGGAAGTTGCAGGGCATGCTGGGTTGTCCTTTTTTGCTTCTGTACATTAGTCTGAGGGGAAATAAAGAAGCAAAAAAAGGCAACCCAGCATGCCGTGCAACTTCGTTGTGCAGCAATGTACCAAATAAGAGTCAGGGAAACTGGGGAATGATCATTTATAAACAAGAAAAGTAATAGAGATTTTTACTTTTGGATTGCCTGGTTAGCATTCTCATTACTTGTTTACCAGATAAAAATAAAGAATTGATTTTATGCCCGACAGTTACACTTTAATGGAATACTTAAGGCAAAAAAAAAAAAAAATGATATTTACTCACCCGGGGCATCCCTCAGCCCCCTGAAGCTGGATGGTGCCCTCGCAGCCCCACTCCGATCGTCCTGTCCCCGTCGGCGGCTACTTCCGGGTTCGACGACAGCCACCGACAGGCTGGGAACGCGGCTGATTCTCCGCGTTCCCAGCCGCGATATCACCCTCTATGCTGCTATAGGGGGGCTAAGGGATGCCCCGGGTGTGACGCCGTCGATATGACATATCGAATGCGTCATGGAGTTACCAACGCTAGTTCTGCGCAAACCACCCAAACTGACAGTTTTTGGTTTAAATACACTTTTTTTTCCCTTCACCAAAGGGCTGGAGAAATCTTTTCATGGCCAGTTAATTAGCCTGCTGTTGAAAAGATTCTCTGCCAGCACAGGGGACCCCCTGAGGTGTTTATGACCTCATCCATCAGGTGAAGGGTAGATATCAGTTGACAGAAGCTCATAAATGTTAGCTCCTCCAGACTGCTAGGAACCGATCACAGCAGGGGGTTCTCTCAGGATTACCTCAGCTGAAGGATCAAGGAGATTCCATCTCCCAGCTGACCTTTCTGTGATCTCACAAATATGAAATCCATCTTTTGCCATAAAGATGGCTTTCCAAATAGGCAACGGCCTTAAGAACCCGCTTATTCTGAAATTCGGAACCAACCACACGATTGGATGTTTCTGAATTCAAGGTAAGCCCTGCCAAAGCAGAGATATACATTTTGGGGTCACCGTTCACTCTAAACCCCCCAAGTTTGGTATCAACGTTCTTGATAAATTCTGACAAACCTAAAAATGTTATTAGATTTAACATAACTTGTACGGTTTGCAGATGAGCACACTTATGATTCAGGTAAATTCTTGCCTCTATAAGAGGGGCAGAGACCTCCTGCTGCAAAGAGGTGTGTGATCCACGCCCCCTAACCCCTCCTTGCTGGAGTAGGGGCTATAACCAGACAGAGCCCAGAAAGCTCTGCGTCCTTTACCTTCAATCTGATGCCTAGTAACATCCTGGCAGCCCGCAAGGACTCGGGCAAAACCTCTATCTTTGAACTTTCTAACAAAGGCCTGTTGGCCGCATGGCAACCGCCATTTTGGGACTTTCGCCAAAGACTTGCGATTGCCGCATGGACTACCAATAACGGTATTTGAACTGCATATAATCAGACATTCTGTTCTCTTTTCCTCTCTTCTCTCTGTCAATCAATCTGTTCTACAATAAGCTATGTGTATGTAGTTTAGAAATAAACTAACGATTTTATCGTTCAGTCTTGTGCCTTTTCTGGTCATCTGATTGCTGCTATAACGAATCTGCCCTCTGAAGAGTCAGTCATACTACCGCATTGTTTTATGATTTGCTTATAAATTGTTGATTTGCTAGCTAGGTTGTAAATAACCGTTTGTTCCTTCTAGGATTAGCTAGTACCAGATTTCCTGTGCGAAATCGATAACTTTCATTTCTCGATTGTAAATACAATTCGAGATTGCATCATATAGGGACCCAGTAACCTTTCTTTAACGTCACATTGCTCACAGTCTTTAAGCCGTCGGAAGTGATTATTCCCCGAACGGTGACTTGAGCGTGTTGAACGTGATTGGGCTGGCTACCGTATTATGATAGCGGGAGTCTCTTTCCTCCCTGAACTTGAGAGAGTGGTGGCAGTCTACTTTATTTACCCGATTTCCAGCGCGAAATCGATATTTTTAGTTTACCGATTGTATATACAATCAGAATTGTACATGTATGGGCACCTCCAACCAATCTTAACCGTTTACTACGCACACAGTGAATTTGCCTCCAGCAGTCTCTAGTGCATGAGACCTGCATGGCAACAGTGGCCTAGTAATGCGCGACCAATCTTTATTGTCAGTCTGTTCACCGTACTTCCTGCGTATGCTAACGGGAGCAGATTAGACGGGATTGGCACGCTCTGTCGCCTTTTCTTCTTACCTCTGACGATCCAGCAACCGGTCTCGTTGTCCGTCTGCACCCGTACTTCCTGCATACGCTAACGGGAGCAGATCTCGACGGGATCGCGGGGCTGGATTGTCACACCGGGTGAGTAAATATTTTTATTTTGCCTTAAGTATTCCTTTAACTGTATGTGTCATATCGCATGTGCAATGCACAATGCAACTTTTACCCCAGTTGCAAGCCTGTTTTTACAGGGTACACATTGCCCTAGTGTGCTTTAACGACCTCCCGGCCCCCTCTGTTCATCTTCTGTCAGACCTGGTAAAGTCTGCAACTCTGCTGGGTCGCTCAATACTGCGCAAACGCTGACCTGGCGGCTCAGCGCCTCAAATAAAGCTCTAGCTGGCAGAGTTCTGCGCATGTGAGTCATGGTAAACTCGCATGCGCAAAACGCTCTCAGCCACAGGAGCACAATCGAGGAAGCTGAATCAGTCTTGCTATGCACAAAAGTGCATGACCCAGCTGACTAGCAGACTGTACCGGGACTGACAGCAGATCAACGGAGGGGACTGGGAGGAAGAAGCCCCAAGTAAGAAAAAGCCAACCCACTTCAGTTTTAAGACTGAACTCTAAAAAAAAAGTAGCAAAGACAATCTGGTGTAAAAATATGCTTCAGTTTCAAAACAAACAGAAGAAATTACCCTTTGTTCCAGCACTAAAACCTTATTGTTGTTTCCTCAGCCACATAAGGTTTTGCCTCCTATTTGCTTTTTATGACACTGGGCTAAAATTGACTGTTTGACTGTCTTCATTTGCATAATGAACATAACTAGTTATTAACACTTGCTGTATAGGACAACAGAAAGGGATTCAGACAATTTCTTAGAAGGACGAGTACTGTATGTACCCATGTTTATGTACCTATGTTTATTTCCTCATGTCATATCAGTTCAGGTACCAGTTGAAAAGTTGAAAGGTGTATAAAAATTGTTAGAACACTTGTATCATTTTGTCCTTATCAAGAAACTGATGAGGCACAAAAAACCCCCAAAAAACGAACAAACACAAACTTGCGATAGATGGTCTGAACAATGTCTGAATGCTCTTTGCTTGCATGGGCTGCCTGAGTGTAATAGTGGTGCAACAGGTGGATTAAGGTATATTGCATTTACATGTGACACAAAACTAACAGGTGAGATAAGGCACCATATACATTTGGGTTGATAATCTGTAATACGGGGGCAATATCACAGGTGCCACATAATTGGCAGGGATGATAACATTCCATAAATAAAGAATAGTATACAGCATAACCACTACCTCCTCTACATAATTCTGGACCGATCCTGTTAAATACATGTGCAATATGTAGATTAAGGTATAGCACACTTACAGGTGAGGATTGATAACACACCATATCATATACAACCCTCCCACTTCCACCATCGACACTGGGGATAATCCCATGTAACATGTTTTTTATAATATCACATATATCGGTGAGGTAAAGAGAGATCTACCAAAGTGTATACACTGCACAACATAGTGCTCCCTCTATGTGTAGAGAGGTTTTACTATCTGAACACAGACAACCTGTGCTGATCTCATGAAATCTTTTATTTTCAAAAGTGAAATTTTATTTCACATTTGTATTATGTCAAGTACACCTGGGGAATACATATCACCTGTTGCGAATACAGAAAACAGAGCAACTCGGTTATTGTAACCGGGGCTGTGGAGTCGGAGCAATTTTTTTGGGTACCCAGAGTTGACCTTGCTGTAACTAATGATATAACACACTGCATAGGTCCCAACTCTATGTATATCTGAGCTGAACTTGTATAATTGGTAGACTAGGATACAGAGAGTGGAAGAGAAACCATGTTATTGTAATTATTCATATGACAGGTATATGTAATGTACACCCTAATCCAGGGGTGGGGAACCTATGGCTCAGGAGCCAGATGTGGCTCTTTTGATGGCTACATCTGGCTCACAGACAAATCAGTAGGGGTTGATTCAGTAAGCTACACTGCTCAAGCACAGCAGCTTAGTGTGGCAGTGCAAGTCAACTTATCAAAGTAGGCACACTACTGCTGAAGAGTGCACTACTAACTTACACGCCCCCCAAAACTAACAGCTGCTCCAATTGTCCCACCCTGGACCCTGTCAGGTTCAGTTACTTTGTAGCACGAGATCCCCACACTTTGACTGGCCCAATTGGCTGCCTGTCACTTGACAGGCAGCCTATTGGGCCAAACTGCAGGGATCTCGTCCTACAAAGTAAATAATTCCCCAAGTCAGCTAGCTAATTGTACAAGCTGTTAGTCTGTATTTCTCCTGTCTGGCTGTCAGCGGTTGCTGAAACCCAAGAGAAGCTGAAGACGTGTCTGACACATCCACTGCCCGGTTGATCAAGTGTGTACACATCCCCATGGCAACAGGGACGTAAGCCCTCTGCTGCGCATGTGCACAGTCCCAGGTTGAAACTTATTGTATGGCTCTCATGGAAATACATTGTACAAGCTGTTAGTCAGTATTTCTCCTGTCTTACTCTCAGGGAAATTGCTGATGTTGCTGAGACCCAAGAGAAGCTGAAGACGTGTCTGACACTTCCGCTGCCCAAATCAACTGTATACACATAACCATAGCAACAGAGAGGTGAGCCCTCTGCTGCGCATGCGCACTGTCCCAGTTTGAAACATATTGTATGGCTCTCACAGAATTACATTTTAAAATATGTGACGTTTATGGCTCTATCAGCCCAAAAGGTTCCTGACCCATGCTCTAATCTATACCTGGGCTGACATTGTGTAAGGTAGATTCACACACACAGGGAGTTTTGTTACTCTATGAAAGGATGAATAGAGACCCTAAGAACAAATCCCATTGTAAATAGCATATCTCAATACAGCCCTGTGTAATAAGTTGATATGGGTGTAAATATGAGGTGCCACGTTATTACATGGCAAGTGTGGGGATAACACTCCAGTCCCTGGTCTTGGTCATCCTGTACAATCTGTGGATTATGTATATCACATTCTCTATATACACACACATAGTATATAGACCCCTCCCCCCGCCTATACACACCGGGGGGAGGGGAGGCGGATGTGGACAGTCCGAGTCCGGCTCTTCCTCCTTTAATCCCCTTCCCGGTTTCTCACCTGAGCGGCTAGGTTCTGGCGGTCTTGTTGCTTCCGGTTGGCGGCCCTTCTCCCGTTAGCGGAACTCCTGCAGCAGCTCTCTCACAGGACCGCCCGGCTCTGGCGCGCTCGCAAACCCTACGTGCGCGCTCACCCGTAAGAGCGGGGACGCGCGTCCCGGCTCCACGACTGAATAAAGGCGAAGCGTGATGACGTAAGCAAGCGCGAGCACGAAGAACGTAGGCAGGGAAGAGCCTTTTACGCAAGCGCAGTGAACAGCTGCGTTTGGGCGGGGTCGGAAGGAGTTGGCGCTCTGCAGCTGGGTCACGAGCCTGCGGACGTTTCCAATTGCTTATAAGAAACAGGGGAGAGCTGAATGATGCGCTGAGGCCTGCCTACTGCGTCCTGTGCGGTGGCAATGCACGACACCCCTTTTCTCTAAATACCCTTTTCATCGTGATGAGTAATGTAGACGGTGGGTGGGGATAAAAAGCGAGGGGCCAATCGATTGTAGGGAGGGCGGGGTTAAGCAGATTACTCTGACAGACGGGGTATAAATAGAGATGATGCTATTTGTGCTTCTTGTAATGCATGCACGGTACGGTAGCCGAAGCAAACGAGAGGTGTGGCTGTAATGATATCATATACTTTTATCAGAAGAACGCGGACTGAACTTATGTTACCTGTTACTATTACTACAGAACAATGGCATGTACTGTGATGGACCTCAGCTATGCTTTACTGACAAGTGTGCATTACTGACTCCAGCTATACTGTATAGGAAAATGCATGAATGTGAACTTAGTGCTGGATTACCCACAAAACAACTGCCCTGTGGGCTTGTCTGGCTATCAAAGGGCTTGTAATGAAAGCATTGCTCTTCCTCTGTTAACCATGGTTACTGCAAATGATTATATGCAACTGCAAGCATGGTTGCGTTGCATCAAAAGGGCTTCACGGGCAAGTTTGTTGCTGCTTATAACATTGTACACAAATCAACCATGAGATCATTGAGGAGGATCAATTGTGAAGAAGGCTCCAGGGTGCCAAAGAAAGTCCAGCAAGCACCAGGACCATCTACTAAAGATGCTGCAAGATACAGGAAAATTGATACTCCCTTCGGTAATTTTCCTTTCCTGGTGCATCTCCATGTTGGCATACTGATGGGTTAGCTCTGCCCCTCTAACCTCTATAGGACCAGTCAAAATAGTGTGTATGTATATATATATATATATATATATATATATATATATGCCAATAAAGAATTATTTATGACCAGCAGACAAAAACTTTTGCCAAAGTCTACTGAGGTTAACAGAGCAGGGTTTACTCTATGATGGTTTATAAATGTGTTAGCCGATGACCAGTTCGCTGCCTTGAACAATTCTCTGGAGGTTCAAACACCTGTGATGATAAATACTCAAGTACAGGTAGTCCTCGGTTAACAAACGAGATAGGGACTGTAGGTTCGTTCTTAACCTGAATCCGTTCTTAAGTCAGAATGCTGTGCTATGTCTGTCCCCTTTGCCTCCAGTGTCCACCTATGTGCCTCTCTGTCTTCCCCTGTGCCTGATTGTCCCCTTCAGTGCCCATTTATCTCCCTTCTGTGCACCTCTATGTCTCCACCCCTGTTTGAACCCCCTCTGTTTGTTCCCCTGTGCCTCCATTTGTACCCTCTGTACCCCCCCCCCCCCCAGTGCCTCTCTTTTTAGCCCCCTGTGTCTCTGTTTTTACCCCCTGTTCCTCTTTCCCTTCACTCTCCCTATGGACTCACCTTCCAGCCCCGGATCCAACGCTGTCTGTCCTCCGCTCTCTGCCTTACAATAGCCGCTTAAAGCACTGCTAGATGCAGCATCGCACTGCTTCCTGTATGTCACATGACATACAGGAAGCGAATGGATGCTGCATCTAGCGGTGCTGTACGCGGCTATTGGGAGCAGCAGGCAGAGAGCGGAAAACAGACAGCTTTGGACTCAGTTCGGAGGTGACTCCAACACTGCTGGGGACATGCGGCGGCACTCAGGGGAAGTTTTTAAACCGCTTCTTCAAACTTCCCCATGCGGAAATGACGTCATCGTGACAGGATCGGGCTTGTCTGTATCGGCAGGTTTTTCGTATGTCGGGCGTTCGTAACCCGAGGACTACCTGTACTAAAGGAAGATCCCAATTTGGACAACTCTTTTGCAATGGGGGTCTCAGCTTCATTATGGCCTGAAAGTATTGTTGAATCAGCCTGTGAGATGCCAACTGTGATCCAATCAAGGCCGATTTTGCCGATACTTGCACTCTGAGAGTTCTTAGTGTCAGGCCTATATCAAAACCTGTGGAGAAATTCCAAAACATGTGGCACTGATGGTAAAAGGTAATTCACCTCCACCTGTAACGAAAAGTCAATGAACTTCTTCCAAACTCTATAATAAGTCTTATTTGTGGAAGACTTCCTAGCCTTCAATAGAGTTTCTGTAACTGAAAGGGAAAAAACAGCTTTCAACAAATTCCCCCTCTCAATTTCCAGGCAGTCAATGACATTGTCTGTAGGTGTTGGTGTAGTAAGTCTCCCTGCGACAAGAGATCTGATGTCAGAGGTAATTTCCAGTTAGGAGCAATCGACATCTTGAGCAGCAGCGGAAACCAAGGCCTCTTTGGCCAGTTAGGTGTTATCACTATAGCATCCACCGTCTCTTGTTGCAGCTTGTTCAGAAAACTCAAGATAAGCGGAGTCTGGGGAAAAGCATATATCAGAGTCACATTCCATAAATGAGTCAAAGCATCCACTCTCTCTGACTTCCTGGAGGGGAACCTGGAAAAGAACCTGGGTAACTGGTAATTCGTATCTGAGGCGAACAAGTCCACCTGAGGAAGCCCCCAACGTTGGACTAACATCTCAAAGATCTCTCTCTTCAACATCCATTCGTTGCCTCGCACTAGATTCCTGGATAGAAAATCTGCCCGCCAATTCTGCGTTCCTAGAATGTAGATCGCTCCTAATGCTAATAGAGATGGCTCGAACCTCCGATTTTAAGTTCACGAACCTCGAATGCAAACTTCCGCAAAAGTTCGGGTTCACGCGAACTTTGCAAACCGCAATAGACTTCAATGGGGAGACGAACTTTGAAAACTGCAAACATTTATGCTGGCCACAAAAGTGATGGAAAAGATGTTTCAAGGGGTCTAACACCTGGAGGGGTGCATGGCGGAGTGGGATACATGCCAAAAGTGCCGGGGAAAAATCAGGATTTGACGCACAGCATCGTTTTAAGGGCAGAAATCGCATTGCATGCTAAATTGAAGGCCTAAAGTGCTTTAAAACATCTTGCATGTGTATACATCAGTCAGGTAGTGTAATTAGTGTACTGGTTCACACTGACAGACCAAACTCACTGTGTAACGCACCGCACACAGCTGTTTGTGTAGTGACGGCCGTGCTGGACTGGTGCACACCATGGCGAGAGTGCAGGCCTTGGCGGTTTTCAAGCCCATATGGTCGCTGGGCTGAGGTAGTTCAATGACATAACAACAGTGACTGTCCAGCTGATCGAATTTGGTCTGTCCACAAAGAAGCAACTACCTTATTATCTTGGGTGTGCCTCCCCCCAACACACTCATATAGCCGGCGGTCATTACTTCATTGTGATACGCAAGCCCCTTCACCACGGCAAGGTAACGATCATGAAGGGGAATTGACACATGTACATGCCTTTTGTTTTCTTGTTGCAGCCGCAGTGCAGCCAGAAAAATTAGGCAGGCATGTACATGCACGAGAAAAATTATTATAGCGGCGCTGCTAGCAGCGGCCTTAAAAATTCAGGAATCCGCCAAGAGTCCTGGACCCTGTTGGTGGTGGCAGAGAAGGCAGTCAAGCGGCCTGCAGGCAGAAATGCTGTGTGGGGACTGGGGACCGACTTAGTCTTGGGGCAGGCAGTCACACAGCGTGCAGGCAGAGATGCTGTGTGCAGGGACTGCCTTAGTCTTTGGGCGGGCAGTAGCGCTCCCTGATCAATGCCTCATTCATTTTGATAAAAGGTGAGGTACTGAACACTTTTTTGACATAGGCAGCTTCTCTTCTCAGTGAATATGTTTCCAGCTTCGCTGAAGGTCCTTTCCGACAGGACGCTTGAGGCAGGGCAAGACAGAAGTTAGATGACAAATTGTGACAGCTCTGGCCACAGGTCAAGCCTGCGCACCCAGTAGTCCAGGGGTTCATCACTGTTGTCTACATCCGCAGTTAAGGCCAGGTAGCCGGCTAACTGCCGGTCAAGGTGTTGGTGGAGGGTGGATTCGGATGGGCTAATGGAAGGCGTTAGACTAAAGAATGTCCGCATGTCCGACATCACCATGAGATCGCTGGAGCGTCCTGTCCTTGCCTGCGTGGACATGGGAGAAGGATTACTGGCAGTGGCACCTTTATTCCGTTGTGCTGTGACATCACCCTTAAACGCACTGTAAAGCATACTTGCCAGCTTGTTGTGCAAGTGCTGCATCCTTTCTGCCTTCTGGTGAGTTGGTAACATCTCCACCACTTTGTGCTTATACCGAGGGTCTAGTAGCATTGCCACCCAGTACAGGTCATTCCCCTTGAGTTTTTTTATACTGAGGTCCCACAACAGGCTGGACAGCATGAAAGATGCCATCTGCACAAAGTTGGATGCAGACGTACTATCCATCTCCTCTTCCTCAGTGATGTCAGGTAAGTTCACCTCAGCCACGAACAGAACCACGGGAAAGGTGAGCAGCACAAGCCCCCTGCGACGCCTGCTGCGGTTGTTCTTCCGCCTCCTCCTCAATCTTCCTCATCTGACTCCTCTTCCCCACACGACTCCTCCTCCCCCCTCCTCTATGCTGCTGCAGGTGTTGAGGAAAAATCTGGGTCTGCTGAAAATTGCTCCCACAACTCTTCCTCCTGTTCCTGTTCATGCTCCTCCACAGCTTGATCCACCACTCTACGCACGCCACGCTCCAGGAAGAAAGCATAGTCGCTGATTTCGCCTTCACTGCGACTCACCATGTTTGTAACCTCCTCAAAACGGCCACATGAGCCTGAGCATGAGGCATTTCACATGAGTGTCCAGTACTTCGGCCAGAAAAACCCCATCTTCCCAGAGCATGGCCAGAACAACCCTATCTCCCCAGAGCATGTCCTTTTACTGTAGTTGTAGAGATACTGGTTGACAGCTTTCTCCTGTTGTAGCAGGCGGTTAAACATCAGGAGCATTGAATTCCAGCGAGTTGGGCTATCGCAAATCAAGTGCTTCACCAGCAAGTTGTTTCTCCGCTGAATATTGGCCAAGCGTGCCATGGCCGTGTAGGACCACCTGAAATGCCCACACACCTTCCTGGACTGCTTGAGGACATCCTGTAAGCCTGGGTACTTGCACACGAATCTCTGAATTATTAGATTCAGCACATGTGCCATGCAGGGTACATGTGTCAACTTTCCCAAATTCAAAGTCGAGATGAGTTTGCTGCCGTTGTCACACACCACATTGCCGATCTCCAGTTGGTGCGGGGTCAGCCACTGATCCACCTGTTTGTTCAGAGCAGCCAGGAGAGCTGCTCCAGTGTGCATAGGCCCTGGGGAGCTGGGGCTGTGTAGCTGGAGAGGAGTTCGCAGCACCAGTAGAGTAGCACTGCCACTCAGCCGAGAAGGAGGCCGACGACAGCGAAGAGGCTGGAGTAGGAGGAGAAGGAGAGGAGGTGGCGGCAGGCCTGCCTGCAAGCCGTGGAGGTGTCACAACTAGGTCCGCTGCACAGCCACATACTCTCTGCTTGCCAGCGGTCACCAGGTTGACCCAATGGGCTGTGTAAGTAATGTAACTGCCCTGACCGTGCTTTGCAGACCAGGCATCCATGGTCAGATGGACCCTTTACCCAGAGCTGTGTGCCAGAGATGACATCCCTTTTCTTTCAACTTCATGGTACAGGTTGGGTATCGCCTTTTTAGAGAAATAATTGCGGCCTGGCATCTTCCACTGTGGTGTCCCAATCACCAAAAATTTTCGGAAGGCCTCAGAGTCCACCAGCTGGTATGGTAACAGCTGGCGAGCTAACAGTTCCGCCAAGCCAGCTGTCAGACGCCGGGCAAGGGGGTGACTTGCAGACATTGGCTTCTTCCGCTCAAAGATTTCCCTCATGGACACCTGGCTGCTGCTGTGGGCAGAGGAGCAGGAACCGCTCAAGGTGAGAGGCGGAGTGGAGGAGGGTGGTTGTGAAGGTGCAAGGGAGAAAGCGACTGAAGATAATGCACCTGAAGGAGGTTGGTTTTGCTTTTGTGTGCTGCTTTTCCTCAGGTGGTCTTCCCATTGCAGTTTGTGCTTTCTCGTCATGTGCCTTCTTAAGGCAGTTGTCCCTACACGGGTGTTGGCCTTTCTACGGCTTAATTTTTGGTGGAAGAGAGTACAGATGGCATTGCTCTCATCTGAGGCAGACACACAAAAAAAATGAAAAAAAGCCCTGGGGTGATGGCACTATGGTGGCGTTAGCAGCTGACGTTGAAGGGCATGTTGGCTGGCTGTCCATACGTGGTGATACATGGTGCCGGACACTGCTACGAGCTGTTTCTGAACTGCCCCCCTGGTCATCATGTCTATTAGGATCCCATGTGACATCCATGCCAGTGTCATCATCATCATCATCATAATCATCCTCAACTGCTTCTCTTGTATCAGACACCTCATAAACTACACCAACAGCAAGTACTTCATCATCCTCCTCCTCACACCTTACGTCCATAGTGCCGCCTAACTCAGACATATGAGGTGGTGTAACTTGCTTCGCGCCTTCATCTTGTTGTAACAATAATGGCTGTGAATCAGTTCATTCCCCACCAAATAACTCCTGCGAAGTGTCAAATGTAGTGGATGTGGTGCTTGTAGTAGCACTGGTGGCTGCGGAAGATGAGGTGTTCTAGTCAACTACGTCCTGACAATCTTGGGAGTTGATGGCACGTGCCTTCTTCTGAGCACTGTACTTTGGTCAAGGGCCACACGAAATCACTTCAGCACGACCTCGAACAGACCTGCCGGGTGGCCTGCCTCTGCCTGTTGTTTTGTCCATATCGGGGAGGATGAAGTGAAAGGAATTCACTGACTTGACTAATACAATGTGCAGTCACACAGGTGCAGTGAAAGGTATGCAGTGACTGGTATTACAATACAATGTGCAGCTGTCACACAGGTGCAGTTAACAGGTATGCACGGACTGGTATATAAAACAGCGTGTGGTCACACAGGTGCAGTGAACAGGTACGCAGTGACTGGTATTACAAATGTGCAGCTGTCACACACGTTGGTGCACTGAACAGGTATGCAGTGACTGGTATCACTACAATGTGCAGCTGTCACACACACACAGGTACTGTGAACAGGTATGCAGTGACTGGTATATAATATAACAGGTTTATCCTAAAGCACAGCCAAACCTTACTGAGGAGGAGAAGAAATCACTCGAATGGTTGAAAGGGCAAAGGGAAGTGATAATAAAACCCTCGGACAAAGGGGGCAATATTGTACTTTGGCCAGTATCCATGTATATAAATGAATGTATGAACCAACTGGAAGATGGAATAACATACAGCAAACTCAGAAGTGATCCAACTGAGAAATATCTCTGTGAATTGAGATCTATTTTGAGGGATGCTATGGAAAAAGGTGTGATGAGTTGGAACTCTGCCAATAAATTGATTCCGTCCAATCCTAGGAAACCAATATGGTATTGTATACCGAAAGTACATAAGAATTTGTCCTGCCCTCTGGGCCGTCCAATCTGTTCAGCCATTGGTTAAGTCTTTGAGAGCCTATCACAATTCCTGGATTACAAATTAAGACCATTGGTAGAGGCCCTACCATCTTTTGTCCTCGACTCGACGCAAGTACTTCACAAACTTCAGGAAGTAGAATGGGAGGATGACTTCCAGCTGGCTAGTGTGGACGTCACCTCCTTGTATAGTAGGATACATCATAAAGATGGTTTGGAGGCTGTACGGTCTTTTTTGCCTTTGCTTAAGGAGAAACCAGAGGAAAATGAGTTTGTCCTGGCTGGCCTGGAGGCGGTCCTGACCGGCAACTCCTTCCTCTTCGACCGGTGGTACCATCAGGAGGTTGGCACTGCGATGGGGACCCTAGTGGCCCCCACCTATGCCAACCTCTTCATGGGGCGCTGGGAGTTAGATCTGATTTTTTCCGGGAGAGGGGGAGTTGCCGCTCGGGTCCGCCTCTGGGCCAGGTAAATAGATGACATCCTGATTATTTGGGCGGGCAAACGAGATGAGTTTGAGAACTAGATACTTACCTTGAACCAAAATGATATTAACCTCCACCTTACTTTGACCTGGGGGGGCAACAGCTTGGAATTTCTGGGCTTGAAAATTTGAAATTGTGAATAATCAAATAACTACGAAAACTTTTAGAAAAAACACAGCTTATGATATGGTCCTACATGGTGAAAGCTTTCATCCCCAGAAACTGAAAGATAGTCTGCCGTATAGTCAGATGGTGCGGATGAAACGGAACAACTCAAATCCACTGGAAGGCATAAAACAGATAACTGAGGTTAAGGATAGGTTTGCTCAGAGAGGTTATGAGGAACAAGTATTGAAATCGGCTGTCAATTGGGTACATAGTGTGGATAGGTCAGTTCTCTTGCAACTTGGCCAGAAAAAGAAGAAAAACGTTTTTTTTCATGCATTTTTCTCACTCACCGATGGGGGTTATCATTGTAGATTCAATTAGAAAGAACTGGGGCCTTTTGCAGACTGACCCTATGTTGAAAGATAATGTGCAGAACCTCCCTGCATATATTTTATGAGGTGCAAGAATTTACGGGATGAGCTCCTCCAGAGCGAGTTTAAGTCTCCACAAAGAAGGACTTGGTTAAATCAATCTAAAGTCGTGGGCATGCACCCTTGTACTAAATGCATCTACTGTAGATATGTGAAGAGTGGAAAAGGTTTTATGCATATGAACAGATGGTATAAGAGTAGACACTTTTTCATGTGTACGCTATAAGTTGTCCATGTACCGTAATCTAATCTATATAGGTAAAACCACGAGGGCCATAAAGGAGAGGTTCTCGGAACATTTAAAAATCCATTAGAAATGGGAGGGGAGAAAAAAGGATGATTGATCATGTCAGAGAGAAACATAATGCTGATGCCTGAGGTTCTTTGGGGTAGATAAAGTGGTAATGAATTCCAGGGGGGGAGTAGATCAGGACCGGTTACTTCTACAAATTGAGAGCAAGTGGATTATGAGATTTCAAACAGAAGGCCCAATGGGCTTTAATAATAAATTAGATATGGCTATCTTTTTGTAACAGGTGGCACTGTGATAATTGAGAACCCTTGGAGGTTACCCCCATTGTGGTGTCTCTTTTTGAGGCCATCTGATTGAAAGCTTTGTATATTACTGTGTCTTTATTGCTCTTCCATTGTTCTTTTTTGGGATTTCTTGTTTGTCTATGCAGTACAATGATATTGACTGATGGTGGGTCTCAATTGATTGGTCCCACCATGTAGCCATCTTTTGAGTCTGCTGATTATTACTGTTAGATTACATTCTTTTCTTATTATGGGTGTGGCCTTTTGACATGTGAGGGGGTAGTCTATGATAAATGGTGACATCTTTCCAGGGAGATTGTTTCCTCCCAGGTGAGTCACAAATTGAGACACCCTCAAAAAATGTGCATGGTATGCTTTCAGTTAGTGTTCTTTTTATGTATATACACATGTTTATATGAGTGGTCCTGTATTCCAGTAGAGGCCTTAATTCAAGGGGGTTATTATTTATACTTTCATTACAGTCAGGTGGGTTGCTCCCGCCTGACATATTTTTATAGGTCTAGTTGGTTATATCCCCCATATAGCCTTTTGGGATTATGGACACACAACAGTGTGTTTATATATCCATCGTGAGACACGTCTTTTATGACTTATGGATGGAGCCTATTAGGTAAGGATAAAAAAAATTCATAGTAATGAATTCCTGTGTTGTAGTGTCAGATTTGAACTAATTGTATCTCTTGTATGATCTCGCATCTAGCTCATTGGATGATTGCCATTGTTTTTATATATGCTGTTTTGTTAGGCATTGATGTTAGTGTGTCCCTCTGTGGAGGGTAGGGCCAGTACATGGATATCATCCCCCTAAAAATATATATGTTATTTTACCACTTGGTGGTGCTGTAGACCATCTATATGGGATACGTACGCTTATGCGTCCCTTTGGACGCATCAGCTTATGTTTATACGTGAGGCGGCACGCTGTATGCTCTGAGACGCATCGGCGGACGCAAGTACGTTAGGTGGCGTGCTGGAACGCAGTTGCGTTCCATTGCGGGCGGAACAGGAAATACGTTGAGCCATGGGAGCACGGGCGGGAGACGGCAACGTCACCCGGTGCGACACATGGCGGTGCTGCGAAGGAGCGTATCCGCCGCACTACCGCTCTGATTGGCCGGCTTGCGCGCGGCTGATTGCTACAGGTGAGTGGGGTCACACCTGGGCTGTGTAGCTGACGCTATTGGTTGTAAATTCCATTGGTGGGCGGGATGCATAGACGCGCCCGGTTCGAGGGGGCGGGACCCTGTGGAGAGCAGGGCCTGCTCTCCACAACTTTGGGGGTGTTCGGTCTCGAGAAAGCCCTCATTTTGGGGCGAAACGGCCGTCGACTACACCTCCGCACCTCTATTCATCTGCAATGGCCTGATAAGTATTTTGTGCTCTTACATTTTTAAGCCGGGTGTTACTGTTTTTTAACAATGAAGATGATTAAAAGTTGAAGTTTTACACTGGATGAGTTGCTCCTGGAATCGCTTTACTTCTCTGACCTGTTCATTGATTCTGGATGCTGCACCATCACCAATATATGTGGTTTACTGCTTCTGTTTGTAGTGCACTCGCCACAGCCAATCCTCTCTGCTTTATTGTATAATATAACACCGCGTGCTGTCATGCAGGTGCACTGAACAGATATGCAGTGACTGGTATCAATACAATGTGCAGCTGTCACATACACAGGTACCGTGAACAGGCATGCAGTGACTGGTATCAATACAATGTGCAGCTGTCACACACACAGGTACCATGAACAGGTATGCAGTGACTAGTATTACAAATATGCAGCTGTCCTACACAGGTGCAGTGAAAAGGTAGTCACTGAATGTGCTGGGCCTTGCACAGTATAGCAATTAGCAAGGGCCAGCTGTGACTGACAGGGCTGTATATGCAAGTGTCAGTGGGCCACACAAAGAAAAAAAAACACATCAAAAGAACATTAGCTCTCAAAAGAGCTGTTTTGGGGTGCATCGTAGCAATAAGTATCAGCAAGGAGCAAGCTAACAAGCCTAACAACAGCCTAACTAAGGTTTCCCTAATCTGTGCAGCAACCTCTCTCCCTTCTCTCACTACCTACGCAGCACACAGAGTGAAGAAATGGCTGACACTGCTGCTTTTTATTAGGAGGGGGGGGCTCCAGGAGGGAGTGTAGCCTGATTGGCTGCCAGGTGTCTGCTGACTGTGATGTAGAGGGTCAAAGTTTAGCCTAATGATGTAGTATAGGGGGCGGGTCGAACTCGCATATAGTTTGCGGTTCGCACCGTTCGGGCATCTCTGAATGCTAACAGATTTTTCTCTGCCCAACACGAGTGGAGTCACTTCCTTTATTAGGGATCGTCTCCTGGTTCCCCCTTGCTTCTGAACATAGGCCACTGCTGCCTTGTTGTCCATCTGTAGAAACACAGCCTTTCCTCTCAACAAGTGAGCAAAAGCCTGCATTGCCATGAAGGCCGCCCTCAATTCTATGATGTTGGATACTATATTCACCTGAGGGTGGCTCCACAGGCCCTGGGCCCAATTGTCCTCCCTAGCCCATCCTTCTGGCGGCTGATGTAACAATGATCCAACAATAGGGTGACAACCGATTGGCTCGACATAGCTTCTGATACTTCGTCCACCACAAGAGGGACATTCTGACTTGAAATGGAACCCTGATGGTCTGTGACATCGAGTGATAATTCCACTGACTTGACAACAGATTCTGAAGAGGCCTCATGTGCCCTCTGCTCCACTTTACCATCACAATTGCCGGCGATGACATAATTCCCAGAACGTGCAAACATCTCTTTGCTGAAATCGACTGCTGACAAGACACCCAGCTTACTTTTTGAATTATGTCCTGTACCTTGACTTCCGGTAGCGATACTGTGTCGTTCACTGTGTCGAAGACTGCCCCCAAATAAGTCAACACTCTGCTTGGCTTGAATTGGCTCTTCTTTTCGTTTATGACCCATCCCAGATTGGAAAGCAACATCACGACTTTCTCTGAGTCTCTTATCAAGTTCTCTCTGGAGCTTGCCATGACCAAAATGTTGTCTAGATAATGGTGGATCTTTACTCCTTGAGTTCTTAACTCTGCTATAGCTGAGACCAGGACTTTCGTAAAAGTTTGAGGTGAAGTGGAGAGTCCGAACGGCAGAGAACAGAACTGCAGATGAATATCCTCTACGGAAAAAATCTCCGGAATTTTTGGAACTGGTGGTGTATGGGTATGTGGAAGTACGTGTCTTGAAGATCTATGGACATCATCCCATCTCCAGGGGATACTGCTAAAATTATTGACTGTAGAGACTCCATTTTGAATCGGGGAACTCTTAGTGACCTGTTGAGATACTTCAGATCTATTACCGGTCTGAATCCCCCTGACTTTTTCTGGACCAGAAACAGAGTTCAGTAGATTCATTTGAACCTCTCTAAGGCTGGAACAGGCAATATCACTTTTTGAGATCTCAAGGTTTGTACGTATTGCTGTAACACTTGTCTCTTTGCAGGATCTGCTGGTTCACTTGTCGGTACCCACTTGTCCCCTGGTGCTCTACGGAACGTCCATCTGTGTCCCTTGCTGATGACTGAGGACACCCATGGGTCCCGTACCTTCTCCACCCAGACACTGATAAAAGTCCTTAATCTTGACCCCTCCATCAATGTCTGGGCGGGCGCACCTTCAAAAGGACTGCTTCTGTTGACCCCCGGATTTAAAGAAAACCTGTAACGATAAAAACCTCCCCTGGGGGGTACTCACCTCAGGTGAGGGAAGCCTCCGGATCCTATTGAGGCTTCCCCGTCCTCCTCGGTCCCACGACGGCGGAGATATGGCCCTCCGAATGGCAGTGGATGTAAATATTTACCTTCCCGGCTTCAGCGCAGGTGCAGTATCAGCTCTCCGCCTCGGAGATAGGCGGAAATAGCCAATCTAAAAATTATATAAAAATTTGCGCTGCCTCACAGTCCACTCATGAGCAAAAGTCCTTCACCAATTGGCCACCAAGTACACTTCCACTCGTCTTCACATCCAATGATCCTCAGAAGAGAAAACAAACAAACAAGATCATCGCGTAGACTATCAGTCCGAGCTTGATCCTCCACCAACTAGGCCCCGTGTGATGTTTAGAGGTTAACACCTTCCTCCTGTGCTCCACCACCCGAAGGAACCGCCCTCACCTTTGGTCGTAGCTGCCCAGACCCTACAGACAGCCAACAGCACATAAGGTAACCACCAGGTCCAAGTTTCAACTTGCTTCAGATCATTCCCAATGCTCACAGTGATTCCAGATTTAGATCACAATTGAAAAAAATGAGATATTGCGTAGGCTGCTACACATACATTTCTGAGGGGGACCACTCCCACACTGATTACACCGTGCTTATGACTCTATGGGGGCCACCACTTCACTCAAGGTGATCCACCACCTAACAGGACCAGGCTCACCTTTGGTACCGGCTGCCCCTCTCACAGACAGCTGTCTAGCTTATTGGTGAGCGATCCTCACGACAATGTTTAGCCAGTGTGTGATCCATCAGGACAATTAGTGTATACGCAGCCCACTGCAACTGAACAGGCTTGAATAGTGTAAAACCATTTAATAAGATCAATTTAAAACAGAGTACTACTCACAAGCATAAAAAGATTACAGGCATATCATAAAACAATCCTGAGGACGTCTCCTCTGCCCGCTTAGTCCTCAGGATTGTTTTATGATATGCCTGTAATCTTTTTATGCTTGTGAGTAGTACTATGTTTTAAATTGATCTCCTCCTCCTCCTCCTCCTCCTCCTCCTCCTCCTCCTCCTCCTCCTCCTCCTCCTCTTCTTCTTCCTCCTCTTCCACCTCCTCGCAGATTTTCAAAACAGCTTATATACCATAGCTGGGATTTGAACCCAGGATGCAGTGTGTCATAGGTATTTGTCTTACTCTCTAGACCATGACCCACACTGCATGCAGATTTTCAAAACAGCTTATATACCATAGCTGGGATTTGAACCCAGGATGCAGTGTGTCATAGGTATTTGTCTTACTCTCTAGACCATGACCCACACTGCATGCAAAAGCTAGCCTAGCATAAACCATACTACCTCATCAATTCGATAGAAAAAGTAGCATGATTAAGGATTTGTACTTTTTGAAAAGCATGCTTATATACCATAGCTGGGATTTGAACCCAGGATGCAGTGTGTCATAGGTATCTGTCTTACCCACTAGACCATCAACCACACTCAGGGCCAGGCTGAGGCAGAGGCGCAGTGTAGGAGGGGGTGCACAAATCATTCAGCTGTCATTCCCAATTGTGTTTGAAGCAGAAAGAAATAAGAAAAGGTGATACATGGCAGCGATTGCAAGCCAGATAAGTAGAGATTAAGGTGTTGGGGGGGGGGTTTGGGGCCCTGGGGCACCTCTTAGTGTAATAGCAATCAGTGTGTGACGGCTGGGGTGGGAGGGATGGGGGGGCGCACTTTGCTGTCTCAGCCTTGGGTGCTGAAGGACCTTGTCCCACCTCTGACCACACTACATGCTAAAGCCTGGCCCTGAGTGTGGTTGATGGTCTAGTGGGTAAGACAGATACCTACTACCATGCAGTGTGGGTCATGGTCTAGAGGGTAAGACAGATACCTACGACACACTGCATCCTGGGTTCAAATCCCAGCTATGGTATATAAGCATGCTTTTCAAAAAGTACAAATCTTTAATCCTGCTACTTTTTCTATCGAATTGATGAGGTAGTATGGTTTATGCTAGGCTAGCTTTTGCATGCAGTGTGGGTCATGGTCTAGAGGGTAAGACAGATACCTATGACACACTGCATCCTGGGTTCAAATCCCAGCTATGGTATATAAGCTGTTTTGAAAATCTGCAATTCCCTACTGCATGATATTGGATGGAGGAGGAGAGAGATTTTTAAAAATTTTCCGACGGAATTCCATGGAATAGCTCTGGAATACCGTCGGAATGAAACGGTAGCGGAATTTCGGTAGTGGCGGTATGCGGAATTACCGCGGAATCGGAAATTGGCTCTTCCGACCATGCCTGGTGTTAACCTCTAAACATCACACGGGGCCTAGTTGGTGGAGGATCAAGCTCGGACTGATAGTCTATGCGATGATCTTGTTTGTTTCTTTTCTCTTCTGAGGATCATTGGATGTAAAGACGAGTGGAAGTGTACTTGGTGGCCAATTGGTGAAGGACTTTTGCTCATGAGTGGACTGTGAGGCAGCGCAAATTTTTATATAATTTTTAGACTGTTGTGTTTTTGTAACATTTGAATCTGCAGCAAGCCCACAGTGAATGTGTAGGTTAATATAGGGGTGGAGCTCGCTAAAGATATATATTTTTATGGAAATAGCCGATCGCTGTCGCGCCGCTCTATTTGGCAGGTGCACGTCTCTTGCGCCTGTGCAGTAGACTGGACCCGACGGAGATCGGCTATTTTCGCCTATCTCCATGCGGAGAGCCACAACAGTGCCCCCGCTGGAGCCAGGCAAGGTAAATAAATCAGCGCTTGGCAGTCTTGTCGAGGGAGGATTCTGGGACACTTTGGGGGAGCCAGCGCTAGACTGCCTGCAGCTACGGGGGAGTGTGAAGCCTCATTGGGACCCTGAGGCTTCCCCCTCCCGAGGGGAGTACCCCCCAGGAGAATTTTTTTTGTTACAGAGTCTCTTTAATGGAAGACTTCAAAGATTTTGCCAGATTTGCTTGAGTGCTCCTCCAATCCTTCCTGAAAGATCTTCCTGGCTTATAACGCTTTGCTTCAGAGAACTTATTTGTTGATTGTTTCTTAGAATTAGAAAAGTTCTTCCTGGCTCGTCTCTCCTGTGGTAACAGGCCCAATTTCCCGCCTGTCACCCTTGAAATGGCTTTGTCCATCTCCTTTCCAAAGAGTGAAGACCCATCAAAGGGTATCTTGACCCAATTCTGCTTCGAGCCCATATCAGCATTCCAATGTTTCAGCCATAAGGCCCTCTTGGCTGTTACTGAGCTCAACCCTGGCTGATGCTCTGAGTGTGTCCATTGCGGCTTCGCTGACAAAATCCGCCGAGAGCTTAAGATCATCAAGGGCTGAAATTATTTCTGTACCATCCACTCCTCTTGAGATAGCTTCTTCTATATTAGCTATCCATATGCTCAAAGCTCTTCAAACTGAGGTCAGTGCGATGTCTGGCTTGCAAATTTGTCTCATCATCAGATACATTTTTTTCAAGTCATTATCCACTCTCCTATCTAAGATATCTTGGAACGTCACTGTATTCTCCATGGGAAGCGTGATGTGTTTCATCAGTCTAGACAGTGTTGCATCTACCATTGGTGGAGATGACAGAAACGGAGCTTCTTCCTCCTTTATAGGATAAAGTTATGAACATTTGTTGTGTAAGGACATCTTATTCTCCACTTTTCCCCATTCTTCTAATACAATGTTTTTAATTTCCTTCATCAAGGGGAAAGAACAAGGCTTTTTAGATAAGTAAGCATAATACTCTTTATTCTGAGACTGCTCTTCTGGTGGATCATTCCACTCTAGCGCTTCTTTAATTGCTGCCACAAAGGGCGTAGTGAGAACGAAATTAAAGAGGCCTGAAGAGGGTTCCTCTTCTGATGCTTCTGGATCTGGTTGTTTATCTGCTGCCGGTAACTCAGCTTGTGAAGTACTTGCCGCAGAAGAGAAAGTAGCTACTTCCTCTCTCACTACTCTCCGGATCGCTTCCACCAGGTCATCAGTTTTCGTCTCATACTCTTGTGCCAAATGACCCAAGCACTGTGCACATAAAGTCTTTCCCTGCATAGCCCTATTAGGGCAGGCCCAGCATTGCCCCTTGTCAGGCATAGACCTTCTCCGCGGAGATCTGGATCTTGAATGATGTGATGATCGGTAGTGTCGAGAAGATGAAGAACCGTAGTATGATCTTGAACCAGAGTGATGACTTTGTGATGACTTCTTCTTCCTGTGTCTTGATGGTGACCGAGGGCTATTAGCACCTCCTTGTCCCGGTGGAATCACATAAGAGCTGTAAGATATAATTTATATATATAAGTGATTCGCAAATAGCTTTGTTTGCCCTTCCCCCCCTTACCCAGAGGGCCCATCTTGATCGTCATCCTAAGCAGACACCTCCACTGCAAGAAGATAGAAAACAGTCAGAAAATAATAGACAGAAAGAAACAGAAGATAGCTATGTAGCTCAAATGAGCTAATACTTACAGCAGGATACATTAGAATATGTTCCCCCTTCAGCGGTGTCCTCCATCATGCAAGAGACAGAATATATATCAATAATTCTAGCAGCCAGCAGCCCACAGCACCGCAGCTATCCAGGTCAGCTTTAGACGGAGACTCCTCAGTCTCGTTTAAATAGGCTGCCCCTCCGCCGCTCATCTGCGTGCTGGTGTCATACAGGGCCGAACACCCAAAACAAACATGGCCGCCTCATCTCCCAGCCTCCTGGTGACTACTTCCGGGAGGCTGCACATGCACAGATGTCACTTCCGCCTGCCGTCCGCCATGAGATGGGCCGTTCCGCCGCCATTACCAAGTTCAGAGACGGCCCCTCTCTGGGAAGCACCAGAAACAGACCAAGGAATAAGGCAGTGGATGCGTCTCCAGCTTTTAGCTGCCGCTAGGCTGGAACTCCTCGCCAACACCACCAGGTATGCAGGGGCTAGAAAAATGAGCGCATTTAGCTGCCTACCAACAGGAAAGGCACAAAACCTGTTGGGACTGGGTAAGGGCTATGAGGAAAAGAAAGTTTTAATAAAGCAAGAAAGTATTTAAGATAAAAGCAGACAAAAAGACAGACAAAATAAACAGGTCCTATAGTGTCTGAGGACAGCAAAAAGAATACATTGGAGGGGTAGGGAACGTATGTATATAAGATTTTGATTGGTGCTGTAGGGGTTAGAGGGGCGGAGCTAACCCATCAGTATGCTGACATGGAGGCACAAGGGAAAGGGATGCTACCAGAGCAGAGCATGCTCAGAAATGGGTAGTATGCAGGTGTGAGGGCATCTGCACAGAGTATGGCAAAGACTCTTGGCGGATGGCTTGATGCCAAGAAGGGCATCAAAGAAGTTATTTCCCTCCCAGAAAAACATCAGAGACAAGTTGACATTCTGCAATAAGCAGATGCAGAACGTTTATATAACGCTTTTCTCCTGGTGGGCTCACAAATAGCCAGAGCTGTAGCCACTTAAAGAGAGTCTGAAGCGAGAATAAATCTCGCTTCAGAGCTCAAAGTTAGCAGGGGCATGTGTGCCCCTACTAAACCGCCGCTATCCCGCGGCTTAACGGGGGTCCCTTCACCCCCAAATCCCCTCGGTAATGCGGGGGAGCGCTTCCTGGTTGGGGCAGGGCTAACCGCCGCAGCCCTGCCCCACGCGAGTATCTCCGCCTCTCCCCCGCCCCTCTCAGTCTTCCTTCACTGAGAGGGGCGGGGGAGAGGTGGCGATGCGCCGCTGATAGACGCGACTGGAGGCAGGGCTGCAGCGGTTAGCCCTGCCTCCAGGAGCGACCAAGTCTGCGACCAAGTGTTGCAGTGGGGGGTTTGGGGGTGAAGGGACCCCCGTTTAGCGGCGCGATAGCGCCGGTTTAGCAGGGGCACACGTGCCCCTGCTAACTTTGAGCTCTGAAGCGAGATTTATTCTCGCTTCAGAGTCTTTTTAAGGCGTGCTCCAGGGGCAACTAGAAACCTTACCCAAAGACTCCTCACTGTTTTACGTACTGGCTTGAGCCAGGATTTAAATCCATGTCAAAAGGCTCAATCCCACACCAAAGGCAACAGCCTTACCAGTACCAGGTATCAGTATCCAGCTGACCAGGTTTGGGGGACTGAGGTAAAGTCATATTGTCTAATGAAGTCCCTTTACGAATGTTTGGGGCACCTGACAAAATGATTGGAAAAGAAAAGCCGAGCACTGCCATTAGAACAGTAAAGCATCCTGAGCCCATTCATGTGTGGGGCTGCTTCTCATCCAAGGGTGTGGGCTCACTCGCAATATTGCCTATAAACATATTCCACCAGCAACTTCTTCCAACAGTCCAAGCACAGTTTGATGAAAAACAATGATGCCTTTTCCAGCATGATGGAGCACTGTGCCATAAAGCCAAAGTGATAACCAAGTGGCTTGGGGAACAAAGCATTGAAATTTTGGATCCATGGCCAGGAAACTCCCCCAGACCTTAATTCAATTGAGGACTTGTGGTCAATCCTCAAGAGGGCAGGTGAACAAACAAAACCCCACAACATGTGACACACTCCAAGCATTGATTATGAAAGAATGGGTTGCCATCAGTGGGGATTGCCCCAGAAGTTAATTGGTGAATTCCAGAGGTCTTGGAAAAGAAGGGCCAATATGGTGAATATTGACTCTTGATGACTATGTGTCAATAACAGCTTTTGAAACTTATGAAATGCATGTAATTATAGTTCAATACACCACGAAATCAACTCACAAAAATATATAAAAACAGTGAAGCAGCAGACTATGAAAACCAGTATTTGTGCCATTCTCAAAACTTTTGGCAAGACTATAGTAAATGGAGCATGCTAGAGAGGGAACTCGCCTGTCCTGCCAGGCCAGCATATTCCTCCTCTGATCAGCACAATTTATCCCTAAGGCCCCATTTACACTTAATCAGTTGGTACGCAGTTTTTTTCTTCTCCAAAGCAGTGCATTATGAAAAATCTTTCAGTTAAAACACATATAGTGTGAACTGAGCCTTTGGGAAATATGGGTGTTAGGCATTAGCGTTTTTTTGCGGATCAGAACCAGAACGTATACTGTACAAATGGAACGGATGTGAATGGATCCAATGTTAACCTATGGAGTCATTCACTTGTGTCTGTTGGTACGGATACGTTCCGGTCCCTGGATCTAAAAAATGCTGCAGGCCCTAATTTCCCTGACCGTTCTGCCCAGCGGAACGGATCCGGACAAAAAATGCTGCAGCATTTGGGGCAATGTAAAACGGAACATTTCTTCACACTAGTGAATAAACGGACCATTCCACGGGGGATGGGGGCATGTGCCGACGCAAATCTGAGCGATGGGGGGGGAGGAGGGAGGATTTATACATACCTAATCTTCTGTAGCAGCCGACGGTAGAGGCTTCCGTCTTCTTCCGTGTCATGTGACTAGTCACATGACGGGCTGTGTAGTCACAGCGTAAGAAGAGGAAGCCTCTACCGCCGGCTGCTACAGAAGATTAGGTATGTATTTGCCGGTAAAATTGAGTGAAAATGGATCCGATCAATCGTCAGATACGTTTTCACTTTCCATTTATAAATGTAAACTGGGCTTCGGACATGACCATCCGAATCTGGTGAAGCGGAGACCGGATCCGCTCACCGGATCCTTTTTATTATTACTATTATTATTTATTTATAAAGCGCCAACATATTCCGTGGCGCTGTACAATGTAAGAAAACAAACAAGAGATACATAATGATACAGACAATGATATACATCAAATATGAACTCTGGTACAAATTACAGAACTGGTGATTACAATAGCAAGTTTAACATGACTAAAATGTATAAAAGTCTAACAGAGTGCAAGCAATTAAATTAATAACATTCCAAGACACAAAAGGGTGAGAGCCCTGCCTTTGCGAGCTTACAATCTAAATCTTTTTGGCTAAATGTGAACCAGGCCTTATTTTGAAAATCAGTTGTCCTTTCAGTTACAACTGAGAGCAACTGATTAATTAGTGTAAATGGGGCCTTAAAGAGAAACCATGACCAAGAATTGAACTTCATCCCAAGCAGTAGCTGATACCCCCTTTTACATGAGAAATCTATTCCTTTTCACAAACAGATCATCAGGGGGCGCTGTATGGCTGATATTGTGGTGAAATCCCTCCCACAGGAAACTGTGAGGACCATGGTCCTGGCAGTTTACTCTCTGTGAACCTCGTTGCATTGTGGGAAATAGCTGTTTACAGCTGTTTCCAACTGCCAAAAAAGCAAGCAGCAGCTACCTCCAGTGACATCACCTGCCAGCAGTAAAAATGTCACCATGTGATAAATGTCAGAATGTAAATCAGGGAGAGGAAAGATTTACAATGGACAAACACTGACTAAATCCTTTATACATAACTAGCCGACCCGCGTCGTAGCATACGCCGCATCTTCTATCTATCTAATAGAGTACGTGCCTCAACCTTGAAGCAAGAAGAATAAAGGTGGGTACACACATCAGATAAAAGTCTTTGGAAAATCAAAGATCACAGACCAATTTTACCCCCTTCCATGTAGTATGAGAGCCATACCTACAGCGTTTATTCTATGGAGCTGCACTCCCCATCAGACAGAAATCTTTGCAAGATGCTGCACACACAGATGCTGCACACATGCAACAGATCAGTATCTGCAAAATATCAGTACCTACAAAATACATTCATAGTCTATATCTGCAGCTCTCATACACACCTTGTTTAATGGACAATCATCTGCAGATCAGATCAACCAGGATGGATCTTTGGATCTGCAGATGATTGTCTGATCTGCAGATGAATGTCAGTCAAACAAGGTGTGTATTATGCTGGGCATACATGGTACGTTTTCTACCGTGTAATCGAGCCGCTGGCTCGATTCCCGCTCGTACCCGCGGGCACCCGGATCGATTCCTGCTCGTCCCCGCGAGCACTTTCTTATTTTCCACTTGTTTCTTCTTTTGTCCTGCCCGCCGGTATCGAGCGCAGAATCGATCCGGCGGGGTATTGGGCACGTCGGAAATTATCAATCGAGCCATCAGCGGCACGATTACATGGTAGAAAACATACCGTGTATGCCGAGCATGAGATCTGCAGATATCATAGACTATGAATGCATTTTGCAGAAACTGATTTTTTGCAGGAACAGATCTTTTGCAGATACTGATCTGTTGCATGTGTACAGCATCTTTGTGTGCAGCATCTTGCAAAAAATTTTATCTGATGGGGAGTTCAGCTCAGTAGAATAGACTGTGTAGGTATGGCTCTCATACTACATGGAAGGGGGTAACATTGGTCTGTGATCTTTCATTTTCCAAAGACTTTTATCTGATGTGTGTACCCACCTTTCGGCTTTCCATTAGAAAATGTATGCGTGCTCAAACACCAAGTTTAACCCTAGCAAGTCTGGCTTTCCAAATCTGGCCTAATTGGCTATTCATGAGGCAATGCTCATGGAAATATGCATTTGCTTTCGCATGCCAAACTATGCAGGGTCAAAAAACCAATACTGCAAAGCGGTCGCCCTGCGGGAATAAGTTCATGCTACATTAGCACTATCCAGGAGCGCCACGGGGAGGATTCCCAATGCCCCCCTTTTTTTACAACCGGGGGGACCGCAGGGTACCCAGGCTCTCTCACTGCCTAGGAACTACAGCGGCACCCCGGAGGGGGAGGCTGAGTGGCGCAGCCGCCCCCCCAAGTGTGGCCAGCGCCAGGGAGAGCCGTCCGCACCCACCTCCCAATATTAAAAACAGGCACTTACCTTAACGTCCATTGCGTTCTGCTACATGCGCATTCATTTTCTCATGGAAAGCATTTATTGCAGTTTGTATCCTTTGGAGGCAGGTGGTGGAAGGCTTGCTCCGGCGGTGTGAGCCCTGGAGTTAGTTGTCTGTGCTTGTCCTCCACCCCCCCCCCCGGAGTGTTGTATGTGAGCCAGCCCTGAGCTCTAAAGCTTGGGGTGACCCATGCTTCACTCCTTTCTCATGTGGTGCCCCCAAGTTAATGCGCATGTAGCAGAACGCAATGGACGTTAAGGTAAGTGCCTGTTTCTAATATTGGGAGGTGGGTGCAGACGGCTCTCCCCGGCGCTGGCCACGCTTGGGGGGGGGGGGTGTCGCTGTGGTTCCCAGGCAGTGAGAGAGCCTGGGACCCGCAGTCCCCCCGGTTGTATAAAAAGGGGGGCATTGGGAATCCTCCCTGTGGTGCTCCTAAATAGTGCTAATGTAGCATGTAGCAGTTTCGCATCGAAAATCCCATTTTCGTTTTTGGCGAATTTTCACAAAAATTTTCAGAAATATTTGCGTTTTCGACCAGCATCGAAAATTCATTGTATGCGGATGCTTATGCCCTTATGCGGAAAAATGTCCACAATAATCCGCATGGAAATTCAGTCGGTACTTATCCGTTAGCCGGGCGCATCCGGCAGGTGGCGCTAATTACTATTCCCCCTCCAGGCCGACATGGATAGTAGGGAAAGATGTAACTCTGATGGAGTTTTGTCGCCACCTAGAGGATGCGCCCGGCTAACGGATAAGTACCATTCAGTCTATGCGGACGTTTATGCGGAAAAATGTCCGCAATAATGCGCAAGAAACTTCTCTGAATGCGGACGCTAATGCCCTTATGCGGAAAATGTCAGCAATAATACGCAAGTAACGTGAAAATGACTGGCATTAGGCGAAAATTAACGCGAAAAAATTAGATGGAAAATTTGCCTGTCAAAACGAAATTAGGCGAAAATTCGGCAAAAAATTGTCGAAACAAATTTTTGCATTTTCGCTCATCACTGGCATGTAGCAGGGCGACCGCTTTGCGGTATTGGTTTTTTGACCCTGCATAGTTTGGCACGCAAAAGCAAATTTGCATGAGCATTGCCTCATGAATAGCCAATTAAGCCAGATTTGCAAAGCCAGACTTGCTAGGGTAGGCCTCTTTTCCATGGACAGTTGATAGGTAGTAAAATTCCTCTCAAACTCTTACAACTGCTCACTACTGCCCAGTAACAGCTTGTTGCTGCCTGGTAACAGCTTGCTGCTGCCCGGTAACTGCTTGCTGCTGCCCGGTAACAGCTTGTTGCTACCTGGTAACAGCTTGTTGCTGCCTGGTAACAGCTTGCTGCTGCCCGGTAACTGCTTGCTGCTGCCCGGTAACTGCTTGCTGCTGCCCGGTAACTGCTTGCTGCTGCCCGGTAACTGCTTGCTGCTGCCCGGTAACTGCTTGCTGCTGCCCGGTAACTGCTTGCTGCTGCCCGGTAACAGCTTTTTGCTGCCTGGTAACTGCTTGCTGCTGCCTGGTAACTGCTTGCTGCCAGGGGCGTATCTGGGTAATATAGCGCCTATGGCAAACAATGAAATTGCGCCCCCCCCCCCTCAGTCAGAGCCCCCTTCCCCTCTAAAAACGGCATAATTTCTCGTTTATTTGTGTTATGGTTGCTTGTGTGTTTTGGCTCAGGATATTGCTGAGGTTACTTTTTTGGAAATAGCTCTTGTTATTCACTCTCTTTCCTCTGTTCTAACACTAAGCAAAGTGCGCCCTACATGCATAGGTTAAGTAGCCATATTCCCCAGATAACAGCATTAATCTGATCTGAGGTCTGAATGACAGGGAGGCATTGAGGCAAGCAGGCCGGTGTACGGCAGGGGTAGGCATGGCGCCCATTGTGCTGTGGCGCCCGTGGCACAAGCCATGCCTGCACCCCTCTAGATACGCCTCTGCTTGCTGCTGCCTGGTAACTGCTTGCTGCTGCCTGGTAACTGCTTACTGCTGCCTGGTAACTGCTTGCTGAGCACACAGCTCAACAGTCCGTGGAAAAGAGGCCTTAAACTTGGTGTTTGAGCACGCATAAATTTTCTCATGCAAAGTACTTCTTCTTCTTGCTCGAAGGTTTAGGCACTTAGTCTATTATATATATAGATTATTGTAAAAATTAAGCATTTTTATTACATTATTTTCACTGGAGATCCTCTTTAAGGCTTCCTATGCAGCTCTGACTGTGCTCACGTTACCTGCTAGCAACATACAGATGTGTTAGCATGGAGGCACAAGAGGCTCGGGCTTGCTGAGGAGGTAGTATGGTGGCAGAACAGGTGAATGACTAACCAACTTTAGCATGCTCTGGGAGATTTTACATGATTATTGAATACTGTGTCAATACATGGGCACAATAGTTGTTTAATATCGATATCTGGAAAGCACTTCTTTCTTGTATCTGAGAAGCACCAGCCTAATTCTTTTACATAGGGGCACATGGATACCCACCTATTCTGAAACTATCCATGGCAGTTTTGCTCAAAGCAGACTACAGCTCTGTGGCCGCCCACAGCTGTGTTGCTGCAGTCCAACCCAGATCGGTGGCTACAGAGCTGCAGTAGGCTTTGGGCAAAACTGCAACAGTGAGGTTTCAGAATGTTAACTATTTGCTAGTGAGTAAACTTACTTTTTAATTAGACTCTACCCTAAAATGACCCTGAACACAAGTAAAAAAAAAAATGGCATACTGAACTTACCTGGGGGGCATCCTCTGAGCTGCCTCAGTTCTCCATCTGGTTGCTCCGTTAGCTGTGCGACTTGGCCGCCAGTCACGCACAACTGTGCATGCGCGGTCCTACCATGTGCCAATCTCGCTCGTCTGTTGTCGTGAGTGTTCTGCGCATGGGTGATTCATTCTTCTGAGCAGGGATGGTCGTAGTCAGCCAACTTTGCTACGCTGGAACTACGCGTAGTTTTACGCAATTACGCTTCGCCAAACTACGGCTTCGAAATCAAATATTCGCTTCATATGCATTTCATAGACTACGCGTTAAAAAAGTGCGAAGAGTAGTGTATCCGGACGCTTATGCCATTATGCGGAAAAATGTATGCATTAATTCCTCTGCAAATGCTTGCACCATGAACTCTTCTTACGTACATTATCCTTTCGAATGCGTAATTTTGTATGCATAAAATCGTACGCGGAAAAATAGACGCGAATAATGCATTCGTAGTTTACTTTGCAATACACATGTAAACTACATGCAAGGGCGTAAACTACGCGTAACGGTACTTCGCTACACATAAATTCGTAAGCGTAGTTTTGAAACTTCACCTACGAACTACAATGCGTAGATGCAAACTACGATGCGTAGTTTGTGTTCATCCCTGCTCCTGAGATCTGTGCATGCGCAGAAGGATTGCGGCGACGGGCTGCGCAGTTGCACACGACTCCTAGCCAAGTCACGCAGCTAATGAAGCCACCAGTGGGAGAACGGAGGGAGCCCATAGGATGCCAAGGGACCTCACGGACTACAGCAGGCTGGAGGAAGCCCCATGTAAGTTCAGTATGGCATTTTTTACTTGTGTTCAGGATCACTTTTATGGTGCCCATACACGGTACATTAAAAACGTTCGATATTCCAGTTTATTCGACAAAACCGATCTAATCGAATGAAAGTCAAGTCTTTTTTTCTATCAAAAAAACCGAATGATTATCCCGTTTTTTTCAATAAAAATCCGATCGGACATGTTGGAAAAATCTTTATATTCCATCTAACAGAATAATCGAACTAAATTATCTAATAAAAAAAAAATGAAAAAATTGTACCATGTATGGGCACCGTAAAAAGGTACTCCAGTGAAAATGTAATAAAAAAGTGCTTCATTTTTACAATAATTATGTATAAATGACGTATCTGACGAGCTCCTGTAAAGATATTTTCAGAGGGGCCCTGTGCAGGGATGGTGGGCACCTGGATGGGATCAGGAAGCCCCCGGAATATCCAGAAGCTTCTCTACTGAAGTAAGTATCTATTTTTTTTTGTCTGGTGGGATAAGTGAGCCAACTCGAGAGGCATGTCCAACACCCTGAGGAAACGCCCACTGCGTGAAACGCGTAGGTGGGCGGAGCTTGTTCGTACCTGGTCAGCACACCTCCTCAGCACTCACATGCATCTCCACTATATCGCACAGTGTGAGACACAGAGACCCAATCAAGTGCCCAGCTGTGATGCAGGCAATAGGTCCATACAACACTTGTCTGGTGAGTTATGCACTTCAGCTCCTGGAGATGGGACGGCTCCACGACTGGGAATAACTGTACAAGCCCAAAGAGACACGTCCTAAAATGATCAAAAGGTCTGGTGAGATTACCACAGCTTTCTGCTAATAACCGCACTGCTTGAGTGTTACGCTTGGTGGTATATTCTCCACAGTCAGCACGACATGCATAACCTGACGTGAAGCAGGTACACACGCTAGCACAAGGAACCAGGATATCCCCAGTTTAGCGGAGGAGAGATAAAAACAGGGAACACCAAGAGCCCCAATAGTGTAATTCGTACTGGTCAAGGTGGCAATAAGTTTGTATTGCTAGATACTCACAAGTCAGGGTCACCAGCAGGCAACCACTGTAAAGGCAGGTGGGGAGATTGTCCTGACCCCACTCAGGATTAAGACGTCGCTCTCTGTAGACAGGAAGAAAGGGTAGCAACCCTCCACCAAGGGTGGACTCGAAATTGTACGACAACGACTGCGATTCAGACAGTCAAACACATTTATTAGGAACTCCAGTGAAAATAATGTAATAAAAAAGTGCTTCATTTTTACAATAATTATGTATAATTGATTTAGTCAGTGTTTGCCCATTGTAAAATCTTATAAATCCCTGATTTACATTCTGACATTTATTACATGGTGACATTTTTACTGTTGGCAGGCAATGTAGCTGCTGCATGCTTTTTTGGCAGTTGGAAACCGCTGTAAACAGCTATTTACCACAATGCAACAAGGTTCACAGACAGGAAACTGCCAGGAGTACCAAAGTCCTCAGAGTTTCTTGTGGGAGGGGTTTCACCACAATATCAGGCATACAGCGCCCCCTGATGGTCTGTTTGTGAAAAGGAATAGATTTCTCATGTAAAAGGGGGATTGGGATAAAGTTCAATTCTTGGTTGGAGTTTCTCTTTAAGATATGGATGTGATATGGAGCATAGTTTACTTCATCGCCTAGCGCATGACAGCTTTAATCCATCTGCTACCTGTGGCTGACCTAATGAACTGCCTTCACATCTGAACATCTGAGATACAAGTTTGATATACTGTAGAGTCCATAATCAAAGATTCTCAATCCATGCAGCACATTAACATACGGTAATGCAGAAAACAGCTGGCATTGCTGAGCACCTAGGAAAATGTCAATTCATTAAGGTTGTCACCCGATGGCAAGCTGACATTACCAAGCAGTGAGGTAAATTACTGACTTGTGCAGTAAATACCTCAACACGTCAGTAATTGTCAATACATGAAGGTTACAGCATGCGGTAAAACACTGTAACACGTTTGATCATTACCGTCAGCTCTCCTCTGTTGGAAACCAGCTTTGAATGACTTCCGTGTGGATAACCCCAAGATTGACAGACGCAGGGAGCCAATAGAAACAGGCCCTGTCAGGAGGGACAAACTTTTCTACCCCCCAGGCAGCCAACAGAGGAAACAGGGAACAAAACAGGTTTCCCCTGAAGCCCTTTGGCAGTTTAACCCATTAGGTTCCTGTTTGAAGATGCGGAGGAACTAGTGGGGAAATCACCTAAGCAGGGCAAGTTTAACGTCCCCTGGAAGTTCATTAAGCTGTAGCAGTTAAATAAAATGTTAAGAAAGACTAATAGACAGATTTAGAGCAAGCAGTGGGTGTATAACAAACAGTATAACAAACATGCACATCTAAAGGGATGTCAGGATGCCTCTTAAATTGTAATACTGTCTCTGCACGGAGAACAGCATGTAACAACAGAGACTCTTCTGCTGTTACTGAACAAGTTTTTGTCAGTGGGTTTCGGTAAACTATCGAACTTCTACCGCACCTGTGAAAATGTTGATGAATTAGCAAAGAAAAGTCTAAAATACCGAATGCGGTATTTTCCCGAATGTTTTTTTTTTTTTTTTTAAAGGAATAGCATTTGATGAATTGAAGCCATAGTTACTTAAGGTGGTACCACCCATAAAATCTGAGATCTCGAACCAGCTTGTTTGTGTATTGGATGCACGAGTGGCATGACTATAATAATGGCTGGACAGCAATGTGGTTTGTCAAGCTCTGCAGCTTGCTCCTGTTTTTAACCACTTTACCCCCGCCTGTATGAATTTCTCCATCCCTTTTTCCATCCTTTCACCCCCAGGGACGGAGAAATCCATACTTTCCGCGCTCCCGCCGCTGCCCGCGCTCCCGCTCACTCTAGCGCGCACTCCCGCTCGTAAACACGCCGCCCGCCCGGAGATCAATGAACGGGAAAATCCATTCCCGTTCGTTGATCTAAGCCCCGCAATGATCCGCTGCTTTGCCGATAAGCAGCGCGATCATTGTGAAAAAAAAAAACGTACCCAGCCTCCAAGTACTTCTGGAAGGACGCATGGAGGTCGCATTAAACAAAAAGTTACTGTTGCCATCTTGTGGCCAAATAGTAAAACTACACCCTAAAGCATTTTTCACATACAAATTCTTTACTTATACACAAAAAATTAACTCATTACCTCCCACACTCCCCATTTTTTTTTTTTTTTGTAATTAAAAAAAAAATTAAAAAATTTACAATTAAAAAAATACATAAATAGTTACCTTAGGGACTGACCTTTTTATTTTATTTTTGTCAGGAGGGTACAACACTGTTACTTTATAAACAATGGGCTTGTAATTAGGGATGGACGCAAAACTGAAAAAAATGCACCTTTATTTCCAAATAAAATATTGGCGCCAAACATTGTGATAGGGACATAATTTAAACGGTTTTATAACCGGGACAAATGGGCAAATACATTTCATGGGTTTTAATTACAGTAGCATGCATTATTTAGAAACTATAATGGCCGAAAACTGAAAAATAATGATTTTTTTCCCCACATTTTTTCCTATTTTCCCATTAAAACATATTTAGAATAAAATAATTCTTGACATAATGTCCCACCTAAAGAAAGCCTAATTGGTGGCGGAAAAAACAAGATATAGTTCATTTAATTGTGATAAGTAATGATAAAGTTATAGACGAATGAATGGAAGGAGCGCTGAAAGGTGAAAATTGCTCTGGTGCTCAAGGGGTAAAACCCCTCAGTGGTGAAGTGGTTAATTATTCTGTGTGTTTTTTTTTTTTATCACGTTTTACTACATTAAAGTTTTGTATTTTTGCATATACACTGCATACCTTTGATACTATACTCTTAGTATTTCCTTTCCCCCACCTGCAGGAATCCACTTTGTCATTTGCCAATCACAGTTGCTTCGCCCCCCCTCCATAACAACCAGAGCCGGATTAAGGCTAAATGGGGCCCTAAGCAAAGCAACTGATTTGGGCCCCCCCATCATGTCGTAATAGAATCAGAAGATGCAGCTGCACAGCAATATGTCGCACACACCGGGCAGCCAAGCTACTGGTTGCTATGGGCAACAGCACGCTTTCCTCTGTGGGTGCACAATGCAGGGAATAGCAGCGGCAAAATGCAGAGTGAGAGATGAATGGCTGGGACATTTGCACTCAGGGGCTGGGGCACCCCTGTGAAGAGGGCGCCAGATATCACAGCAGCAGCACTTTCCCCCTGCATCTCCAGCCTGGCAATAGCAGAAAGCTCTGGACACCGCCAAACCGGAAGCTGTTCCCCAGACAGAATTACATAACCACTCCCACCACCGAACAACCAATTTCCTCCCAAACTAGACAGCCACCATGCAGCCTCCATCCCAGTGAATACGATAGTCCAGCAGAGAAGGCAGCCGCAGTGGGGGAGAATGACAGCACCATATGAATCACATTCACCTATTGCGATCCAAGCAATAGAGGTCCCGTCATCCGGAGCCCATCTGTCTCCTCTAGAGTGCTGCCGCTCTGTTACTACTACTATTACTACTTCCTACTTCATGTCTGATCTGAGAATCAGGGAGTTCAGAGCGAGCGGCTGCACTGTAGAAGAGACAGATGGGTTTCAGATGACGGGATCTCTATTGCTTGGATCATGGATAGGTGAGTGAGCGTTTGCCATCTGCTGCTATCATTCTTGCTGCAGCTGTGGTTCTCTGTGGGAAAGGAGGGTGGAGTGGGCAGCGGCAGAGCGCACAGTAGCAGGAGGGGGACCTAGGAGGAGAGCCTGGCTCTGAAGACAATCAGCAGCGCACGGCATCATTTGACAAGACAAGACAAATAACATTTATATCGCGCTTTTCTCCTGGTGGACTCAAAGCGCCAGAGCTGCAGCCACTAGGACGCGCCCTATAGGCAGTAGCAGTGTTAGAGAGACTTGCCTACGGTCTCCTACTGAATAGGTGCTGGCTT
Organism: Hyperolius riggenbachi; assembly: GCF_040937935.1. Lineage (NCBI taxonomy): Eukaryota > Metazoa > Chordata > Amphibia > Anura > Hyperoliidae > Hyperolius > Hyperolius riggenbachi. The sequence goes on from NC_090654.1 coordinate 62,286,809, forward strand.
ACTGAACAGGCAGAGCTGAGATTCGAACCCTGGTCTCCTGTGTCAGCGGCAGAGCCCTTAAAGGGACTCCAAGCAGTGCCTGTGGATATGCCTTTAAGCATACCCACAACTAATTCATTACATCCTCACACCTACCAGCATGATGTTTGTAATTATATCCCCCTGGGTTCCTTATATTTCATTGCATTGTGCTGAATCGAGCTGCCAACTTTGGAGAAAAGTCGTCCTGTGGCCGTGATTTCGATCGTGAAAATATCAAAAACTAAAAGGCATAGAGCAGCCGTTTATATATCATTGGAAAGAGGAGAAAAGGAGCTTTAAAATGATATGCATCTTTCCATAGTTACTGCACTGCTCAGAGTCCCTTTAACCATTATACCATCCAGCCACCGCTGACTTTGGAGAAAAGTCGTCCTGTGGCCGCGATTTCAATCGCGAAAATATTGAAAACTAAAAGGCATAGAGCAGCTGTTTATATATCATTGGAAAGAGGAGAAAGAGAGCTTTAAAATGATATGAATCTTTCCATAGTTACTGCACTGCTCAGAGTCCCTTTAACCATTATACCATCCAGCCACCGCTGACTTTGGAGAAAAGTTGTCCTGTGGCCGCGATTTCAATCGCGAAAATATCGAAAACTAAAAGGCATAGAGCAGCTGTTTATATATCATTGGAAAGAGGAGAAAGAGAGCTTTAAAATGATATGAATCTTTCCATAGCTACTGCACTGCTCAGAGTCCCTTTAACCATTATACCATCCAGCCACCGCTGACTTTGGAGAAAAGTCGTCCTGTGGCCGCAATTTCAATCGCGAAAATATCGAAAACTAAAAGGCATAGAGCAGTCGTTTAGATATCATTGGAAAGAGGAGAAAGAGAGCTTTAAAATGATATGCATCTTTCCATAGTTACTGCACTGCTCAGAGTCCCTTTAACCATTATACCATCCAGCCACCGCTGACAGGATGGCAAGGGCTGGTTTATGTGCTAATGGGGCCCCTTTGACTCTGAATGGGGCCCCAAGCGACTGCTTTTGTTGCCTGGTCGGTAATCCGGCCCTGATAACAACAGAAGGCATCACTAGCCTGAAGGCTAGAAATGCATCTGTACAGCATTGTCCCTGAAGGGATCCTTTCCTTACAGGTGACAATTATCGCAGAAACCGAAAGAAACTTGAGGCCTGGAATCCACTACAAATCGCTAGCGAGGTTTTTGATAAGCGTTTTGTAAGCGATTCCATGAGCGTTTTCTGTCGCTTTTGGGAGCGATTTTAAAAAGTGTAAGCTTTTTGCCAGCGATTGTGTAGCGATTTGCGATTAGAAATTTTACTTCTGATTGTTTTTTTTCAATGTATCAAAATTTTCTTTACAGTAATTTAAAATCGCACTCAAATCGCTATGTGGAGCGATTACACCAGTGTTTATATACTTTACATTGAAACACAAACCCTCCCAAAATGCTGCATGTCCTGCAATTGCGATTTTGCTAATCGCAATCTCTCCAATGTAATTTGGCCCATCCATTAACAGTTGAGCGTTTAGGGAAATCGCTAGCGTTTTGAATTGCTCCCTAAACGCTCAAAAACCGCTCTAGTGGGTTCCAGCTCTGAAGCAGGGAAAAACTATTGAATTACAGTAAGCCTGTGATCAGCAAAGTGCTGTGGCAAATGTACCCCTATGGGGTCATTCTCGATGCAGCGCTTGCAATTTGCATAATTGACAAATGTGCTGCATGTATCATTTTGGTGGCGATCATGTTGCGATTCTTGTTCTCTTGAAACGCAATTTCAGAAATGTTGCACCTCAAAGTCATGATTTACGATCCAAGTGTGAACCAGGCCTTAGGGTTTGTACACATATTCAATTTTGATCGGCCAATGTTACCACCTCCATGTAGTATGAGGGCCAACAGATTTTGAATACTATGAACAGATTATTTAGGTAAGCTGTCGTACTACATGGAAGTAGCACAATTGGTCATTGAAAATTCCTGATCGACGGTGATCAGAAAAGCGCTTAACACCCCCTGAGGCCTACATGTGACGGCAGTTATCTAGGTGTGTGTAATGTAACCAAGGGTTGTTATTTTAGATAACATTGTCCTTCTAAAGGGGCCCATACACCTAACAATTTTCCCGCCGATATACAGCCGATTCGATCACAGTGATCGAATCGGCTGTGAAATCGCCGCGCACACCGCTGACAGAACAATCAATTTCTGTCCGAAATCGATTGTTCCCGTCGATTCCCGTCGATCCGTCCGTGCGGAAGATTTTTCTCGATCGCCGGCGGGTCGGGAGTGCGTCGATAGCGGCGTTTGAATGCCCGACGACCAACGCAATACAGCGGGTATACATTACCTGTTCCGCCGGCGCGACTCCCCTGGTCCCCGCTGTCTTCTTTCTGCGCTGGGTTCAGGACTGCTGCAGCTACACAGAACTTCCTGTCCCGGCAGGAAGTTTAAACAGTAGAGCGCCCTCTACTGTTTAAACTTCCCCTGGACAGGAAGTTCAGTAGCTGCAGGAACGGTCCGGAGCCCGGAGCGGAGAAGAAGACAGCAGGGACCAGGGAAGTCGCGCCGGCGGAACAGGTAATGTATGCAGGTGGGGGCGGCAGCAGCGGCAGCTCCACAGATTGTGATCGGTTTCAGGCTGAAATCTATTCACAATCTGTTTGCAGTTAAGGTGGCCATACGATCCCTCTCTGATCAGATTCGATCAGAGAGGGATCTATCTGTTGGTCGTATCTGATGGCAAATCGAGCAGTGTATGGCCACCTTTAGCTTGCTGGTATATTAGTTGTGGACCTAAACGCTGGAAAATCTATGTGCAGAGTGGAGCCGAGAGTGACATGTGTCACGCTGTATTCTCTGCGTGTTTGCGTGGGTTTCCTCTGGGCACTTCAGTTACCTCCAATACTGCCAACATTTTTCTGATTTTAAATATTACCCAACATTGGGCTCTATTCACAATCATTTTCCGCATGCGGAAATCCACTTGTGGTAAATTTGCAACCAAAATAAGAACATCTTGACATTCACAAATCCACAAAAATGTGGAAAAAGTGTGGGAATAGTTTGCAAATAATGCGGAAACATTTACGCAAAAGTCGCTAATTTCCGCAAATAAAAACAAATTCACAAAGAAAAAGGGGCACATTATTTTTACTTAACAACTTAGCGACCGCTCCAGGCCAATTGGCATGGACGTGGCGACATCCCCAGTAGAGATGTCCCGAACGGTTCGCCGGCGAACGGTTCCAGGCGAACTTCGGTGGTTCACGTTCGCCTACCAAATGCGAACTTTCCCGGAAGTTCGATTCGCCCCATAATACTCTATGGAGCAAAACTTTGACCCTCTACATCACAGTCAGCAGACACATTATTGCCAATCAGACTGCACTCACTGGTGGAGCCCCACCCCCCCCTTATACAAGGCAAGGTCCTTGAGCCATTTGACTCACTCATCTGCCTATACTAATTAGTTAAGGGACAGCTGCTACACACTCTGCTAGGGAGATTTTAATTAGGCTCTTGTGGGCTCCTCCCTCCTCCCCTTCTACCTATTCCCTCCTCCCTCCTACCAGAGGGAGGAGGGTCTCATCTGCCAGAGAATTATATTATTTCAAAAGCCAGTTTACATACCATAGCTGAGAATTGAACCCAGGTCTCACTGTGTGGTGGGCAAGTACCTTAACCGCTGTACCACAACAGTACTAACTGAAGCTGGCCTAGCATTTACCATTTATGCTCAATCCAAGAGAAAAATTAGACAAGATAGCAGTGTTAGGAAGACTTGCCTAAGGTCTCCTACTGAATAGGTGCTGGCTTACTGAACAGACAGAGACGAGATTCAAACTCTGGTCTCCCGTGTCATCTCTCTCTCTCTCTCTCTCTCTCTCTCTCTCTCACCAACACTACATGCTGAAGCCAGCCTAGCATGTACCATTTATGCTCAATCTATTTATGCTCAAAAATACAATTCCGCGGAAAGCGGTCACCATCCCTACTAGAGAGAGAGAGAGAGAGATATGAATCTACCTGGCTATCTGGGGTTCTCTTTGGACAACTGTTGAACACAGAAGACAAGGCCATGCCTGGCTACATATCTGTAAGCAGTGGCTGGATGGTGTAATGGTTAAGGGCTCTGCCTCTGACACAGGGGACCAGAGTTTGAATCTCGTCTCTGTCTGTTCAGTAAGCCAGCACCTATTCAGTAGGAGCAAGTCTTCCTAACGCTGCTATCTTGTCTAATTTTTCTCTTGACAACTGTTGAACACAAAAGACAAGGCCATGTCTGGCTACATATCTGTAAGCAGTGGCTGCATGGTGTAATGGTTAAGGGCTCTGCCTCTGACACAGGAGACCAGGGTTTGAATCTTGTCTCTGTCTGTTTAGTAAGCCAGCACCTATTCAGTAGGAGACCATAGGCAAGTCTTCCTAATGCTGCTATCTTGTCTAATTTTTCTCTTGGATTGAGCATAAATGGTAAATGCTAGGCCAGCTTCAGTTAGTACTGTTGTGGTACAGCGGTTAAGGTACTTGCCCACCACACAGTGAGACCTGGGTTCAATTCTCAGCTATGGTATGTAAACTGGCTTTTGAAATAATATAATTCTCTGACAGATGAGACCCTCCTCCCTCCGGTAGGAGGGAATAGGTAAAAGGGTAGGAGGGAGGAGGGTGGAGGGAGGCTTAAAATTGGGGTTTGTGTGAAACCTAGATGTCAGCCTGGGACATTTGATGTGTATTTCACTCAATCATGTCTGCCTCCAGGTTTCAGAGCCTTTGAAACATGTTTTCTATCATTTTTCTAGGCGTTAGAATTTTTTCTATTTTTCAAAGTTCGCCTCCCCATTGAAGTCTATTGCGGTTCGCGAACTTTTTCGCGAACCGAACCTTTTGCGGAGGTTCGCAAACAGGGTTTGCGAACCAAAAATCGGAGGTTTGCGACATCTCTGATCCCCAGGACCACTCACTGCCAATTGGTGTGAAGTCCTGGGGCGGGGTTTTGCAGCGGCGCCCATCTCTGCTTGAATGACTGAGCTCAGCTCCATCATCATTCTCCCAATCATCACTAGGAGACTGTTAGACGGCAATACCAACATCTATTTACATTGTACATGTGATGATCCGCTCAGCTGGCTGCACAGGCAGACAGCTGTTTGTCCATTCCTCTAGTCTGTGGGCTGCAGGTCTCTGGAACAGAGACCTGTCTTTCCATTGCAAGTTTCTGGTCTGTTCTCTTGCTGGGGAATTTGCATACATTCGTTATGCAAATCCCCTACCTGCCTTCTTTGATGACTGGCACTATAAGAGCTTTATGTTTCCCAGAAGGCTTGGCTGGTCATTTCCTTTCCATGGTCTGTTCCTGATGGACACTGCTGGAGTGTCAGCCATTGCTATCTAGTATAGTTAATTCCTGGGGGTTGCTTTAGGCTCCCCTTCAAGCCCAGTCAGGTTGTATTATCTGTATTGCCTGTTCTGTCTTGTCTTGCCTGTTGCCATTGTCCTGTCCCAAAGGTGGTCGACAGGAAATGGTTCTGATCTCTGTTCTTGGAGTATAGCTGGTGCAGCGGTTGCTACCAGCTATCTCTTCTGTTCTGTCTCCTGGGATCGCGCTAGCTACTTTTCGCTAGCGCTGGGGATCCTTCTGTTCTGTCTTCTGGGATCGCGCTAGCTACTTTTCGCTAGCGCTGGGGATCCTTCTGTTCTGCTACTCTGTACCTGGATTGCGCTAGCCACTTTTCGCTAGTGCTGTGGATCCTATCTCTCGCTTGTCCCTGTTTTCGTGTGTCTGTCTTGTCTGCTACACTTGCTGGAGGCTCGGTGAGGTAACCGTTGAGCAAGCGCTCGCGTCCTCTGTTTCATGTTTGTCTGTCGATTGTTAGTTAGGCGTGCTTGTCTCTATTGTGCTTATCACGTGGAGACCGCGCATAACCGCGTGCACTGTTGCGAATGAGTGCGGTGTTCGCGGTTAGCTAGCGTTTGTTATTTTCCGTATCTCCTTATTGTATTATTTGCTGTGCCTTTGCTACCCTCGTATTCTATTCTGATCTGCCTTGTGTCACGTCTGGCGATCGCACCTCTCGCGATCGCGTTCCTATTTCATATCTGCTGTTGTGTGTGCGCGGTCGCGGGGTGGCGACTGGATTGGCGCACACACATACAACCTGTCCCTTTGCTCAATCTCATTCGCAATCGCCTCTCTTGCGATTGCGTTCTGCGCTTCGTACAATTCCTGTCTGGCACTTGTGGAGGTACAGAGGATTGGTTCCTCTGCACTCCCCAGCGCCATCTGCCGACAGGAATTTCCCTCTACAGGTGCATAGCACCTTTTGCTGGGTGCCTGCAAATATACGCTTGTGGAGGATTTCCGCCGTGTCAGCGCACGCGTTGTGCGCTGATCACGGAGAAAGTTCCACATTCGTTACAGTACAGTACTGCAATCTACAGCAGTGCTGTACTGGGGAGTCGGGACAGCCGCGTGACATGGCTGCCCCCTGGGAGGCAGGAGAGTGATCGGCTCTCATAGGCTGATGCCTATTACAGCCGATCGTGCTGATTGGCTGGAGGAGGGAGGAAGGGCTGGGGAGAAAAAAAATGGTGAAATGTATTATTTAAAAAAAAAAAGACAAAAAAACAAACAACCCAGCAGCGATCAGAGCCCACCAACAGAAATCTCTGTTGGTGGGCAGAAAAGGGGGGATCACTTGTGTGCTGAGTTGTAAGGCCCTGCAGCGAGGCCTTAAAGCCTGTTTACCGCCCGATTACGCATGTTTCCGCAATTTTTTTACACATTATTCCCACATGCGGAAAATTTTTAGTGAATGCAGAAAAAAATGTACACGGTAAAAAAATCCATTACCGCGTGTGTGATTGTGAATAAAGCCATGTATGAGGCAAAGTGTGTCACAGGGCAGGAGTACAGAAAATAATGCTCTTGGACACACAGTTTGTCGCTCCGCTGTGCTGATGACAGGCTGAGGTACACACTCTAGATTCTCGTCAGAGGGGGTTGTTCTTGGCCGTGTTCCATCCAGCGTGTGCAAGGCTTTAGGGTTGGGACCAACTACAGGCGCTTTGCAAAAGCACAAAGCTCCCTCAATTTCCATAATTACAGAAGTGTCAAGATTTCCCAGAGCTCTATCGCGATTTGGCTAATGTAGTTACTTATGCGATTGCTTCGGGATCACTACCAAACTGCTGCAAGCTACCAAACACTGCTAGTGGGACCACCCTATCGGGATCCACTGGCAAGTGCTTCCAAAGCACGCCCAGTCATTTACATCACAGGAGCCTATAGGCACAGATGTCCTGGTACCTTAGACTTCACCCTCCATGAACCTACAAAACCCAGCTGAACCGCACTGCAAGTGTGCTTGCTACCACATCTCCCTAAGGGCCCTTTTCCAGTAGCAATCTCTAGCGTTCACGCTGAACGCTAGTGATTGCTGAATCGCAAAGTGCAGGAAAGTTCCGGCGATTGCGTTCACGATTTTGCTATGCTGTAGTGTACATAGCAAAATCATGGCAAATATCGCTCCACAGTGCGATCGCGTTTGAGGAAAAACGAATCGCGGTAGTAGAAATAACCTACCGCGATTCCTATGTTATTTAGCAAACCGTAGCGATTTAAAAAATCACTAGCGGTTTGTGATTTTGCGGTTCAGCATCGCAAACCCCGCTAGTGGAAAAGGGCCCTTACTTCCCTTGTCTGCGTCATAGGTAGCTACAGGTGCCCCTTAATAATATGTAACAAGAAGTACCCTCAATAATGAGTAGCCAGAGGTGCCCCTAAGTATTGCATAGCTCCCAACTGTCCCTTTTTCAGAGGGACTGTCCCTTTTTGGGAGCCCTGTCCCTCTTTCACCCTCATTTGTCCCTTTTTCTCATCTCAAAAAGTTGGGAGGTATGTATTAGGTAGCAGTGGCGTAGCTAAGGAGCTATGGGCCCCGATGCAGGTTTTACAATGGGGCCCCCCAAGCACTCTGTACATAACAGTGGATACGGCACACCAAAACCTAAGAATGGCAACTACAGTGTCAGAGGTGCAAGAAGGGGATGGGGAACAGCTTGTTAATGATTACCACTATTCAAAGTATCTATAGAAGTGATTATTCTGAGCACAGGACCAATAGAGAGCTAATACTGTAATTGAGGCAGGGCCCTTCGGGGCCCCTCTGGCCAGTGGCGTAGCTAAGGAGCTGTGGGCCCTGATGCAAGTTTTACAATGGGGCCCCCCCCAAGCACTCTATACATAACAATTGATACGGCGCACCAAAACCTGCCAATAGCAACTAGAGTGTCAGAGGTGCAAGAAGGGGATGGGGAACAGTGTGTTAATGATTACCACTATTCAAAGTATTTATAGAAGTGGTTATTATAAGCACAGGACCAATACAGAGCTAATACTGTAGTTGAATAAGGGCCCTTCGGGGCCCCTCTGGCCCAAGGGCCCCGATGCGGTCGCAACCTCTGCACCCCCTATTGCTACGCCCCTGCCTCTGGCCCAAGGGCCCCGATGCGGTCGCTACCTCTGCAACCCCTATTGCTACGCCCCTGTTAGGTAGCTAGAGGAACCTCAGTATTAAGTAGCTAGAAGTGCCCCCGACTGAAGAGAGATCTCGTCAGTAGAATGCCGAAAGCAGGTTGAGTGACCTCTCATTTATGCCCTGCTTGGGACTCAGCATAGGGAAGGAGGGAGAAAGTCGCTCAGGGAGGGAAGTGAGATGCCTTTCCCGCATCAGACGTCTGTAGGCACGTGCCTACAGTGCCTTATATTAAATCTGGCCCTGCGCCTAGTGGATCCCAGTCCTTAGATTGCAAGCTTCTCTGAAGGACAGCTATTGATGTAACTACTCTGTAAAGTCCTGTCGTGTGGAAAATGTTAGGGAAATGCATAATAATATAATAATCATATTAATAAATGGTGGTTGGAATCCTGGCCTGAATCAATGCTGCTAGTCAAAGGTCTCATATCCAACATTTTCTTCCACCTCCCCCTGCAGTCATAACAACTCGGCTCGCTGTGGCTAGTGAAATGTTTCTATGGTAACAAAGGGGAGACGCTCAACAGACCACACCCTCCTAATTACAGCACGCCACAGACACATGCGATGGGCGGGGCTAAAAAAGATACAGGCTTGGATGGATGTTATGAGCGGCGGTCGAAGGGCGGAGCTACTTATAGGAACTGCATGAATGAATAAAGCGGGTGGAGTCTAGTTCCCAGAAGTTTAGCGAAGGTTGCAGACAAGAGAAGGGCGTTCTGTAGTATGTGAGAATCCAAATAGGGGCGGGGCGTCTGGCTGGCGAGGGGTGGTGCTAAAAGCAGATGGTGGGCGGTGCTGGACGTTGTACCTGTCAAATGGGTGGTTTTAGCTACTATTTACTAGTTTGCGATGGGCGGTGACTGGAAACAACAATTGGAGAGTGGGTGGTGATGAAGTTGTCACTGGCCAATGCTGGGCTGGGTTGTTGCTGGGGCCGGTTGTTAATAGGTAGAGACTTGGGCGGGCTTACGCTGAGATGGGCAGGATTGGTGCTGTGGCCTGGCTGATGATTGGTGGACCTCTGTTAGTGGCTAGGCGGAGCTGGCACAGAGATTGACAGACAGTGGGCGGAGTTGGTGCTCTTGCTGACTGGTGATTGGTATGACTCTTAGTAGATGGGCGGAGCAAGAACGGACATTGACAGGTAGTGGGCGGGGTTGTTTTTTTTTTTTTGCTTGCTGGTGATTGGTAGAGACTTTCAATACCTTGGATGGAGATTGACAGGCAGTGGGCCGGGTTGATGTTGTTGCTGGTTGGTGATTGGTGGAGACTCTCAGTAGCTGGGCGTTGCTGGAGCGGAGATTGACGGTGGGCGGGGTTTGATGTGAGATGGCCGTCTACCGGTGATGGCGGAGAAGATGGCGGAGTTGGAGGCAGCGGGGGAGAGCGATGGGATGTGGGGCTCGGAGCTGGTGACGCAGCTGCTCTCCTCGGTGCTGGCTCTGGGGGCGGAGTTCAGCCGGGAGTGGGAGAATAACGACCTGCGCGCCTCCATCTTTCGCCTCCTGCTAGCCTGGCTGCTTCTAAGTTTGACTGCCATCCAGCTGGCCTGGAGGAGCTACGGGCCCACCGTCACCGGCTTCTACTACCGCCAGGGTGAGACTTGCTGTACACCAGCGTGTTGCAGTGCACCCCAATCCGGTCACTGGCTTCCCATACCCACGTCACTGCATAACATATGGATACAGGAATACAGGCCACCCTCAAATCACTACCCCTCTGTAGTCCCCAATACTGTCATTCCAGTGACATACCACCCTATAGATTATTATTTAGTATTTATGTGGCGCCGCGTAGTATTTACCTAGCGTATAGGTAGCTAAGTATAGGTGCTCAGTACAGGTAGCTTAGTATAGGTAGCTAAGTATAGGTGTCCAGTATAGGTAGCTTAGTATAGGTAGCTAAGTATAGGTGTCCAGTATAGGTAGCTAAGTATAAGTGCCAAGTATAGGTGGCTAAGTATAGGTGCTCAGTACAGGTAGCATAGTATAGGTGCTCAGTACAGGTAGCTTAGTATAGGTGCTCAGTACAGGTAGCTTAGTATAGGTGCTCAGTACAGGTAGCTTAGTATAGGTGTTTGGTATAGGTAGCATAGTATAGGTGCTCAGTACAGGTAGCATAGTATAGGTGCTCAGTACAGGTAGCTTAGTATAGGTGTTTGGTATAGGTAGCATAGTATAGGTGCTCAGTACAGGTAGCTTAGTATAGGTGCTCAGTACAGGTAGCTTAGTATAGGTGCTCAGTACAGGTAGCTTAGTATAGGTGCTCAGTACAGGTAGCTTAGTATAGGTGTTTGGTATAGGTAGCATAGTATAGGTGCTCAGTACAGGTAGCATAGTATAGGTGCTCAGTACAGGTAGCATAGTATAGGTGCTCAGTACAGGTAGCATAGTATAGGTGCTCAGTACAGGTAGCTTAGTATAGGTGTTTGGTATAGGTAGCATAGTATAGGTGCTCAGTACAGGTAGCTTAGTATAGGTGCTCAGTACAGGTAGCTTAGTATAGGTGCTCAGTACAGGTAGCTTAGTATAGGTGTTCGGTATAGGTAGCATAGTATAGGTGCTCAGTACAGGTAGCTAAGTATAGGTGCTTAGTATAGGTAGTTAAGTATAGGTGCTTAGTATAGGTAGCTAAGTATAGGTGCTCAGTACAGGTAGCTTAGTAGAGGGGCTCAGTACAGGTAGCTTAGTAGAGGTGCTCAGTACAGGTAGCTTAGTATAGGTGCTCAGTACAGGTAGCTTAGTATAGGTGCTCAGTACAGGTAGCTTAGTATAGGTGCTCAGTATAGGTGCTCAGTATAGGTGCTCAGTACAGGTAGCTTAGTATAGGTGCTCAGTACAGGTAGCTTAGTATAGGTGCTCAGTACAGGTAGCTTAGTATAGGTGCTCAGTACAGGTAGCTTAGTATAGGTGCTCAGTACAGGTAGCTTAGTATAGGTGCTCAGTACAGGTAGCTTAGTATAGGTGCTCAGTACAGGTAGCTTAGTATAGGTGCTCAGTACAGGTAGCTTAGTATAGGTGCTCAGTACAGGTAGCTTAGTATAGGTGCTCAGTACAGGTAGCTTAGTATAGGTGCTCAGTACAGGTAGCTTAGTATAGGTGCTCAGTACAGGTAGCTTAGTATAGGTGCTCAGTACAGGTAGTTTAGTATAGGTGCTCAGTACAGGTAGTTTAGTATAGGTGCTCAGTACAGGTAGTTTAGTATAGGTGCTCAGTACAGGTAGCTTAGTATAGGTAGCTAAGTATAGGTAGCTACCTACTAAGTATAGGTAGCTAAGTATAGGTGCCCAGTATAGTAAAAAATTACCTCCCACCATCGGTGGTGTCTGCAGCTTGTCCTGGTCATCCCTCCTTTAGCCACGGCTCCTCTTCCATGCAAGGCGAGCGAGCCGGCAGATGAGAGAGCGGCACTCGTATGGCTGCGTCCCATCAAATTCTGCTGCCGGCACTGCTCAAGGCCAATCAGAGAAGGGATGGAGAGGGGAGATGTGTAGCTGAAGGGAAGAGGGCCTCTTCCCTTCAGCCACGCATCTCCTCATCCCTGATTGGCCGCAAGTAGTGCCGGCAGCAAATTTTAATGGTACGCGGCCGCAAATGTACCCAGCAGTTGGTTTGCGATTGACCTATTGCGCGCCCGTGCCATGAAGATTTTATATTAAAAATGTTGTTTTTTAATTTAAACCACACTGGTCCTTTCTATCCTGGTTTGTTTTCCTTCATATTAACATTTGAAAATAAGAAATATATCATTTTTAAAGGATGGGAATAAAGTTTAGAGTTAAACATATTTTTTCAGCAGAGAAATAAATATATTTCCATAGATCTGTTCATCAGTCCTGGAAGAGGGACAGGGTTACCAAAGAGGGGCTGTCCCTCCAAAAGGGGTACAGTTGGGAGCTATGAGTGAATATATTCATGTGTCCCTAAGAGGGGTTCACAGTCTAATCCCTGCCATAGTCATACGTCCATCATAGTCTAGGGCCAATTTAGGAGGAAGCCAATTATCTGTATGTTTTTGGGATGTGTGGGGAAAGTGAAGTGCAGTGTCTGGAGGAAACCCACGCAAACACAGGGAGAGCATACAAATGCTGATAGTGCCCTGGCTGGGATTCGGACCAGAGAGCTGCAAAGAGAGAGTGCTATCCACTACGCTACTGTGCTGTCTTTATATAGCACTACTCTATAATCCGCTATACTTCTCACTACCATCACTTGGAAGAACCATGGGCTGACTGTCACTGCCTTCTGGTCATCCTGGGGTAAGGCCCTCCTATTTTGTTATTTACTACAACACTGTCCAGCTATTTTACTATTATTGCTGATTTATATAGCACCATCAATCGTAACCCTGTACAATAGGCAAAACAAATGGGCTGGACGACTTCCCAGAGTGAGTGCCAACAGTCATGCAGAATGGCCCCATGCTCACCGGTGAGAGCGCATGGGGACATTCACACACATCCTCCTTCACCATGTCTGGATTTGTCCATTACATTTCCATAATGTGAAAACCTTCCGACCGCTCCCAAGTTGAGCAGGCAATGCCAAGGACCTATCCTATATGGATATGCTGCCACTCCAGCAAGTGTGAACTGAGCTTTATGGATGACCATTCAGGATACCAGGATTCTCTCTAACACAACCAGCCAACATGTGCTAACACTGAAGTACGCCTCTTCCCAGAACTCACATCTCTTTTCTCCATTTACAGGTACAGGCGGTCAAAATGGTGGAACACCAGAATATCCATCCCACTTCCCAATTTGGTGAGTCCAGGTGCATGATGGTCATAATCATTCAGTTGTGAACTTTCCTGCAGAGTGAGCGGGATAAGACTGATAAATTATGTGTACTTCCCTTCTCTGTTACTCTGCAGAAGACCACAAAAGCTTGTCAGACCTGTAATGTTTATGAACATTTTCTAGACCGTGGGGTATCATCAGAGCAGCACACTGATGGCACAAGTGTCTTGGAACCCTTAGGGAGGCCTGAAATGGTGGAATAGGAACAGTGAATGACTTAAAGGAGAACTGTAGTGAGAGGTATATGGAGGCTGCCATATTGATTTCCTTTTAAGCAATACCAGTTACCTGGCAGCCCTGCTGAGCTATCTGCCTGCAGAATCACACCAGAAACAAGCATGCAGCTAATCTTGTCAGATCTGACAAAAATGTCAAACACCTGATCTGCTACATGCTTGTTCAGGGTCTAGGGCAAAAAGTATTAGAGGCAGAGGATCAGCAGGGCTGCCAGGCAACTGGTATTGCTTAAAAGGAAATCAATATGGCACCCTCCATATCCCTCTCACTACAGTTCTCCTTTAAGTAATACCAGTTGCCTGACTTTCCTGCTGACCCTCTAATACTTTTAGCCACAGACCCTGAACAAGCATACAGCAGATCAGGCGTTTCTGACATTGTCGGATCTGACCAGATAAGCTGCATGCTTGTTTCTGGTGTTATTTAGACACTACTGCAGCCAAATAGGTCAACACGGCTGCCAGGCAACTGTTATGATTTAAAAGGAACCATAGTCTCACTTCAGTTGACCTTTAAAAAGAGATAAATATGGCATCCTCCATATCCCTCTCACTTCAGTTGTCTTTTAAAATATGCTACTTGACTGACCAGTCTGATCCTCTGCATCTTCATTAGGAATGGCCAATCGCATGCTAATTCTCAGCGTATGCAAGTTTGCAGCATGTAAATAGATCAGTCAAATGCATTAGCTGCTGTTTGGTCCATTTCCAAGTTGCATAAAACTTATATCGGCTCAGAATTAATAGCATCTCTTAAAGAGAATCTGTACTCTAAAATTCTTACAATAAAAAGCATACCATTCTATTCCTTATGTTCTCCTGGGCCCCTCTGTGCTGTTTCTGCCTATCCCTGCTGCAATCCTGGCTTGTAATTGCCATTTTTAGGCAGTGTTTACAAACAAAAGACATGGCTTCTAACCAGAGTGTGATAGGCTTGAGAGTAGCTCAGTCTCTGACTCATACAGAGCTTGGAGAGGGTGTGTATAGCTTCTGCCAATGACAAGCAGCACAGCACATTCCACACATTCCAGCCTCAGCCGACAGAGCCGACAGAAGAGAGAAGATTAGAGATAATACAGCCACTGTGCAACTAGAAAAGGCTGCAGTAACACAGACCACATTAGAACAGGTATAGGAACTTATTGGATAGAAGAAATAAGGCTGAAATAAGGCTGAAAAAAGTCTCTTTAAGAAACTTCACTTGTTATCTATGCAAAAGCACTTCTCTGAGCTCTCCGACTAATTTAGTCAACTACAGTGCTATTTTCTGAAGCACTTATCTTAACCCGTCTCTCACTGTTACTTGTTTGTTTAACAATAATCTGTACTCTAATATTCTTACAATAAAAAGCATACCATTCTATTCCTTATGTTCCCCTTTGCCCCTCTGTGCTGTTTCTGTCACTCCCTGCTGCAATCCTGGCTTGTAATTAATAGTTTTAGGCAGTGTTTACAAACAAATGACTGGCTTCTAACCAGAGTATCATAGGCTGTGAACAGCTATCTGGTGTGACTCATGCAGAGCCTGGAGGGGGTGTGTAAAGCTTCTGCCAATGACAAGCAGTGCTGCACATTCCACACATTCCAGCCTCTTGCCGACAGACACGACAGAGGAAAGAAGATAAGATTTATTACAGAGACAGTGCAACTAGAAAAGGTTGCAGTAAGACAGACCACATCAGAACAGGTATAGGAACTTATAGAATAGAAAAAATAAGGCTCAAAATTTTGTTACAGAGTCTCTTTAAACATCTAAACTCTTAAAGTGGACCTGAACGCAGAACGTCCTTTCTGCTCTAAAAGATATGCAACAGCATAATAATCTTTCAAGAAAAAAATTTGTTTGTTACAGCTGATACACTGCAGACTTATTGTAGGATTTGTATCTACTTCCTGTTTTCATGGAAGCAGACATATTGTTAACATCCTGTGTTTACCAATTAGATCTTTGCAGTGGCTGACTCATCTGAGATATCCAATTACAACTTGTGATTAGTCACAGACAAGGGGGATTAGACAGGCTAAACTCTCTAAATACATACAGGGTGCATTTCTATGTTGTCCTTCTGTCCTGTGCAAGAGTTCAGGTCCACTTTAAGGGACACCTGAAGTGAAAGGTATTTGGAAGCTGCCTTATTTGTTTGCTTTTAAAGTGGATCCGAGATAAACTTTTACTCATTGCATAATTGTGTTCCTTCCTATAGTTTATAGGGCATTCCTCAAGCCAAATACTTTTTTTGTTTTATTTTAATACTCTAATTCCCTATAAACTAAACAAGCCTTGCCCACAGCTTTTTAGAGTGCCTTGGCACTGTAGCAAGGGCTTATGGGAGCTCAGTCTGGGCAGGAGGAGGAGGTATTACTAGCCAGCAATTTCAGAGGCAGAGGGGAGGAGGAGAGGGGACTGAATTTGTCACATTACACACAGGCAAGCTGATAGCATCTCCAGCCCTCAGCCTGTGACAAACAGAACATGGCTGCCCTCATTGTATCACAGGAATAAATAATCATAAACTATTGAAGCTGTTTGCAGCTAGATTTGCTGTGTAAACTTAAACTTTAGATAAGATATATATATATAGACAAGTTACTTGTTATAGTTTTTCCTCTCAGATCCGCTTTAAACAATACCAGTTGCCTGCCAGTCCTGCTGATCTGCTCTCAAATCTGGGATGAAAAAGTTAATGAGAAGTCCTGAGAGGATGGGCAGTCTGTGTGATGCAGCATACTGACTGCGGAAATAAGGGCTGTGGTGTTTTTTTTTTTTTTTTTTCCTGAATGTGTTGAACTTCTGCCATACCCTAGCCGGTTTTGCCTTCTGATTATGTTGGCAGTTACTTGTACCCCATACAGCACACACGTGGGTCACATGAAAAATTGTCCCCCAATTCAGTGATGTGTAACTTATGTTCTTCATCCATCACATACACACGTCAGAGGACAAGCCCATAATTGCACAACATACTGAATTGCTGCATACTGACGTCCTCTGTTGACTTATGTCCTCACCAGAGCTGTGGTTCCTGGTGTTGGGGAAAGGGCTGATTTTTGAACTGGGCCAATTATCAATGGCGATTGGGGGCTGTGGTGACCAGGCAGGTGCTGGGTGGATTTTTACGAACACGCTGAAACCAGCGCAGGAGATTTGGGCGCCACCATAGGCCGTAATAGGAATTACGGCTATAGCAGGCACAGGGAGTAACTTCAGCGCCGTCAGAAGCCAGAGCTGAAGTTACTTTTATAACATAATTCTGCTTCCAGCAATTGCTGGAAGGCTAATTATTTCATTCCCCAGCATCCATGGCGGCCTGGAGGGGGAATAGTATTTTTAAAATGGCCCGGAACTTGTGCAGCAGCAGGATCAGCCATATACCAGCTGTATCCTGTGCCCAAGTCTCTAGCGCTGTTCTCTCGTACGTGGATTTTTAGGGCTGTGGAGTTAGTAAATTTTGGGTACCTGGAGTCAGAGGTTTGATTTTTGTACCGACTCATGATGAAATCTACCAGAAAATGGTCTGTGGTGTATGGGCAAGCAACAGATCTCTCTCTGATCAAATTCTATTAGAGAGAGATCTGTCTCATGATCAATCTGCCCTTACATCATCTGATGTATGGGCATCTTACACACAATGAGATTTTCTGACAGATTCATTTAATTCTAACATGTCCGATCTGATTTCCGATTGATTTTTCCATAGAAAAAATTTAAATAAAACATGTTGGAAATGGTCAATCTGACCGTAAATCTATCAGAAAATTGCATTGTGTGTACCTAGCAGTAGTGTCATGAGTGGCTGCTCAGACAAAGTGATAATGGGAAATACCTGTATTCTTCCAGCGAGAGCTTCAGTTCAAAGTGATGATAGGATAATATTGTTGTTCCAGGGAGAGCTCCAGTACAGAATCGCTGAAGACTCACCAGGAGTGAGGTGAGACTCCGTTGCTGTTCCCTCCGCTGAGGGTGATGACAAGGCACATGTGAAGGAGCCGCCCACTTCTCTCACCCGCTTCCCTCCATCCTGTGTGACAAGACGGGACCAGCCTCGTGACAGAAATAGCCTCTCCATTCGGTCTGGGAACAGAGAGGAGAGGATACTTGTCTAACAGATGTGTGTGGCTTTACACCTCCATTACTGCTCGCATGGCTGCCTAGAGCTTCAGAATGTAATGCTGACAGGAGCACTTATGCTACAGCTGAAAGATAATGGACCCTACAGATAGCACTGACCTCTGCCTCCTCTAGGGGGCAGTAGTGTTTGTACTTCTCCATGCTGATCCTAGTTGGTGATTGGAGGATTTGATGTGAAATGATGTTGCAGAGATTGGTGGTATTCCCTTCATATTTAGTCACAGTATGATGCGTATATGGTGCAAGCGGGAACATCATAGAATTAGGAAGTGGATGGGATTGCAGCACGCATGGTGAAATCGGTGCGATTGTTTTGCTTTTACTGGAGATGTTTGCTTTACTAGCGATTGACCAGCAGTGCCTATGTGAAGGCAAGATCAGAAGTTATCTGACCGATAATGACACCTCTTCATAGAGGTCACCTGCTGGCCTGCAGCGATTGGGGTCTTATACCCATAGACATGTATATAGTGCCCTCTAATGCTTCAAATACATCAGTTGCTCTCTACACCATATGGGCAGTGACATCTTGGTACTCTCCCCGACAATCCTTTGTCTCAGTGGCCATTAAAGTGAACCTTAGGTTCAAAAACCCTGCGCCTAGCTTACTGGCGGTGTACACTTGTGTACGTGCTTCTTCCAGCCCCCTGAAGTCTTCTTGGTCCCTCGCCATCATCCCGCTCTCCGCCGCTCCTCCAATTTCCCACTCTGTAATCCACCCGACTGACGAGTCGACTGGCCACTGCGCATGTGGCACAGGCGGCCAGGAGTGTTCTGTGCATGTATTGTAACAATCTTTGCTTACTGTGCAAGCGCAGAGCGTTTCCAGCCATGGGAGCGTGACAAAGAATGTGCATCCAGTGTTGGAGGGGGACAGTGAAGTACGGTGGAGTGCAGGATGACGGCGAGAGAGCAGGAAGACTTCCGGGGGCTGGAAGAAGCCCCAGGTAAGTGAATGGGCAAATTGTGTTTTTTTTTTTGTTTTTTTTTTTTTTTGTACTTGAGGTTTCCTTTATGGTCAGTAAGATAAGACACGATATCTGCAGTGCGACGGAAGTGGTTCGAGCAATGCAGAGGCTGCAGCGCGTTGCCAATCAGTTCAACACTGCACACGATTGCATTGAAGTAAACGGTAGCAGCGCGCATGCTGTCAGAATCTCGTGACACACATCCTGTGCGGAAGTGTGCACGTGACTTAGCTGTCAGATGTCCAACATCACTTGCGCAGACATTCGTGGGAATGCAATTTCCCTGTCGGTGCTATCTGCTGCAAGGAAACAAGTGTATGGAATGGTGCAATGTCCTGCGGCAGACTCTTCTGCCGCACACGCAAATCGCACCACACCATGTCTGAACCCAGCCGTATATACTCTCTGAAGCTGGTGAAACACAAACCAAAAAAGCACCCGACCACCGGGAGCCCGATCTGGTGTAATATTGTCTTATTGGGTTTGGGGTGAGGTAATTCTGGTGAAAATATACTCACAAGTCTGGGTTGCTCCAAAGAGGCAACCACTCGTTAACGCAGATGGGGAAATACCGTCCCCACTCGGCCTTTTCCTGCTAGGTATCGGTCGCAACTCCAAATGAAAAAATATTCGGCTCGCTATAAAAGCGAGAACGAAGACCCTACTAAGTAGGGTACAGTATATGGGTTGAGAAGAAAGGCGCCCAATTCGAAAATTTGTATAAATTATATCAGAGCTTGTATCAAATGACACATGCTCTTAATGATTAAAACCATTGACTCGTAATAAAATTGAATGTTTTCATTTATTACATGCGAACAGTACTGTGACAACGCGTTTCTCGGCGTAAAGCCGCTTCCTCAGGTCAAATAAGTGCCTTAAAATAAAACAGAGTGGCGCTCAGAACATTCAAATTCTGTCAAATAAGATTAAAAACAAACAATCAACATTCAATAAAATACATATATATGTGCAATTCTGTCTATGCTTTTACACATACCCATGTGATATACTTTTGCACATATATATGTATTTTATTGAATGTTGATTGTTTGTATTTAATCTTATTTGACAGAATTTGAATATTCTGAGCGCCACTCTGTTTTATTTTAAGGCACTTATTTGACCTGAGGAAGCGGCTTCACGCTGAGAAACGCATTGTCACAGTGCTGTTCGCATGTAATAAATGAAAACATATTCAATTTTATTACGAGTCAATGGTTTTAATCAATAAGAGCACGTGTCATTTGATACAAGCTCTGATATAATTTATACAAATTTTCGAATTGGGTGCCTCCTTTCTTCTCAACCCATATACTCTCTGAAGAGCATTCATGCAGCGCTGCAGCTTTCATCATGCCTCTCGTCTCATCAATGCCAAACCTCATGCTGGAAGTCTCAGACATGACCATTGAACTGGCACTACTGAGAGCAACGAGTTTATTCATGCCTTGTCTAATGTCTACAGTGGCCTTTTCTGTCACCTTATACAATAGAAAGCACCCAGTACATTAGAAAGGGCTCTATAGGAGTATGTCAAGATTAGGTGATGGTTGATATTACTCTGCTCATATTATTATGGCATAACTTGGCTTATAATGATGGATACTTACCTCAGTAGTGGGAAGTTTCTGGATGGTCCAGAGGCTTCCCAGATCCTCCTCAAGGCTCCTCTTCGTGTGGCAACACTCTCTATCGTATACAAGTATATGTGTAAGGGCCACTTTTCCACCGACAGTTGAACTGTGTGCTCAGCAAGCAGTTACCAGACAGCAATGAGCAGTTATCAAGCAGCAGCAAGCAGTTGCCAGGCGGCAGCAGGCAGATGTGAGTTTGTGCGGCATTTCACTGCCTATCAACTGTCCATGAAAAAGAGGCCTAAGTTATACCAGGTAATAGCGGTGCTTACTTGCGCATACCCAGAACAGAGGCGTTGGTGGTACACAAGTATTTGACAAGGTCCTGTTTAGAGGGACCTAGCACTGAAATGGTGAGCTGCAGGAGAATCATGGAAGCCTAAAGCTACGTGCACACATGCGACAACGATCGTTCGTTATGAACGACAAACGATCTTTTAATTGAGGAAAGAACGGCCTAAGTAAAGTTAGCTTTTAAAAGTGTGTAACGATCTGATCGTTAGAACGAACGTTACATCACGTAAAGCAACTATTGCGCTTGCCCATCAAAATGAAAAGTTCCATGGAGAAATGGCGAAATGCGCACGTCAAGCCTAGTATGAACGACTGTTTCCAACGATGAACTTCTTTTGCAAACGATCGTTTTTAACGATACGATCTAGCTCGTCCGTCGTTAAACTTAATGGTCGTTGGCCGCTTTTTTTTAAACGATCGTCGTTTGAAACTCAAACTACTATAGTCGCATGTGTGTACGCACCTTAAAGGGAAGGTTCAGGGACTAGGTAAAAAAAATAAAAATCCATTTCCACTTACCTGGGGCTTCCTCCAGCCCGTGGCAGGCAGGAGGTGCCCTCGGCGCCGCTCCGCAGGCTCCCGGTGGCCGACCCGACCTGGCCAGGCCGGCGGCCAGGTCGGGCCTCTTCTGCGCTCCATGGTGCGTTTCATGCCGGCGCGCTGACGTCATCGGACGTCCTCCGGGCTGTACTGCGCAGGCTCAGTAGTTCTGAGCCTGCGCAGTACAGCCCAGAGGACGTCCGATGACGTCAGCGCGCCGGCGTGGAACGCACCATGGAGCGCAGAAGAGGCCTGACCTGGCCGCCGGAGACCACCGGGAGCCTGCGGAGCGGCGCCGAGGGCACCTCCTGCCTGCCACGGGCTGGAGGAAGCCCCAGGTAAGTGGAAATGGATTTTTATTTTTTTTAGCTAGTCCCTGAACCTTCCCTTTAAGGACTATCTGGAGGCTTTCTAACATAGAGGTAAGTACTTATTTTTTTTTTTTTTTATATGAAGGCCACTTTTACACGGAAAGCTGAACGGTGTTCAGTGAGCAGTTGCCAGGTAGCAGCAAGCAGTTTTGAGAGGCATTTCACTTCCTATCAACTGTCTGTGGAAAAGAGGCATACATTTTCACTTCAGGTGTACTTTAGGCCAGTTGATTGGCAGTGAAATACCTCTCAAACTCTCACAACTGCTTGCTGCTGGTAACTGCTGAGCACACAGTTCAACTGCTGTTGGAAAAGAGGCCTTAAAAAGGTGTTTAAGATTATAGAAATCAAGAGTAAAATCAAGCATTTTCCCACAAGGGAGCCCCATGAAGTCAATCAGTGCTCTGTCAGAGTGGATGTAGCAGTCTCTGCAATAATTTGTATTTGGACACTGGAATGTATCTCCCAGCTGCTTGTGTCACCCTATCATTATTGCTCAGCCTTACTGCTGCTCACCCAAGAGTTTCATAGGATTGTACTCGGCCTGTGATTGTACTGACCTTCTGCGTAGAGGTGGAGATAAAGACTTACAGCCAGGCAATGTGCTGGTACCCATGGCAACCTTAATGAACATTTTTCTTATTGCTGTTTAGTAGAGCAAACGTCACCAACTGCTCTCCTGTTTGGTTGTTTAGGTTACCAGTCACCCTACTCCGGAATGCAGATGATCATCATTCAAATGGTAGTATTACTGACTTGTATGCAACTTGGACTGAGTTAATCAAAAGCAACAGGAAGCTCATGTGATTAGCCAAATTCCAATCTGCATTATATTTACATGCAAACCAGATATATTGGCATCTCATTTGACCATCCCTAGGTACCATTAGACCAGGGTCACACTTAGCAGAATCGCATGAGTTTTCCAATACGTTCTATAGGGTAAAACTCATGTGATTCTGCCAAGTGTGACCCTGGCCTTATGCTGCATACACACTTCAGATAAAAGTCTTTGGAAAATGAAAGATCACAGACCAATTTTACCCCATTCCATGTAGTATGAGAGCCATACCCTACACAGTCTATTCTATTGAGCTGAACTCACTCCTCATCAGATAAAATCTTTGCAAGATGCTGCACACATTCTAAAAGATCAGTATCTGCAAAAAGAAAAATCTGTTCCTGCGAAAGATCCGTTCCTACAAAATGCATTCATAGTCTGATATCTGCAGATCTTAATACACACTTTGTTTAACAGACCTTCATCTGCAGATTTAACAATCTGAAGATCCATCCTGGTGGATCAGATCTGCAGATATCAGACTATGAATGCATTTTGCAGGAACATTTTTTTTTTTTTGCAGATACTGATCTTTTAGAATGTGTGCAGCATCTTGCAAAGATTTTATCTGATGAGGAGTGAGTTCAGCTCAATAGAATAGACTGTGTAGGGCAGTGATGGCTAACCTTTCAGAGGCCGAGTGCCCAAACTGCGACCTAACACCGACTTAATTACCTCCAAGTGCCAATGGGGAGCGGGGATGCGGCGTGCCGAAAATGGGCGTGGCCATGATATTGTATGGGCGGAGCTAACGTAATGATGTAACAGCGAGGCATAAGAAAGCAGTGTTTCCGCCATGATGTGGTGAAACGAGGATTCGCATCATGGGTGTGCAGAAACTGTATGATGCTATTTATACCCGCCGTAACCACCAAAGCAGCAAATATAGCCAACTATGACCATTAAGGGCTCATTCACACTAGGTGCTGCGCTGTCAGTTTTGACGCAACGCACATAATGTAAGATTCATATGGTAACATGAAAGTCAATAGACTTCCATGTTACCATTCACACTACAGGTGTGCGTTCCCATGCGTTACGTTGTAACGCATCTGGGAACATTTTAACGCACAGCGCATACGTTTCCCCGACGGGTACAGCTGCCGACGTCCACGCTTTAGCGCACCACAACGTGCATTCCGTGCGATCCCTGTGCGTTGGCAGCGCATGCATGAAATCGCATTCGTGCATACGTTCTGTAGTGTGAATGAGCCCTTAATAATAAATGCAGCAACAGTTACCCCAGACACCAGAAAATAAACGCAATGTGTGCAACATTTCAGCAGAAAATCTTGCAATGTGGGCCATATTTCACCAGGAAACAAACGCAGCGGACATCATTTCACCAGAAAACAAACGCAGTGGGCCACAATTCACCAGAAAACAAACGCAGTGGGCCACATTTCACCAGAAAACAAACGCAGTGGGCCACAATTCACCAGAAAACAAACGCAGTGGGCCACATTTCACCAGAAAACAAACGCAGTGGGCCACATTTCACCAGAAAACAAACGCAGCGGGCAGCATTTCACCAGAAGACAAACGCAGCGGGCAGCATTTCACCAGAAGACAAACGCAGCGGGCAGCATTTCACCAGAAAACAAACGCAGCGGGCAGCATTTCACCAGAAAACAAACGCAGCGGGCAGCATTTCACCAGAAAACAAACGCAGTGGGCCACAATTCACCAGAAAACAAACGCAGTGGGCCACAATTCCCCAGAAAGCAAACGCAGTGGGCCACAATTCCCCAGAAAGCAAACGCAGTGGGCCACAATTCCCCAGAAAACAAACGCAGTGGGTAGCATTTCACAGTAAATAAACACAATGTGGAAAACATAACATTTAGCAGAAAATAACACAGTGGGCCGCATTTCACCTGCAAAAAAAGTAATGTACTCACCTGACAGAAGTCTTCTCTCTCTGCTGGGCTCTGGCGCGCATCTCCCCCGGACGTTCCTTCTGCAGTGATAGTCTCCCGCGCTGCCGCTGACAGGCAGAGTGCAGGGCTACGGGAAGATGGCGCCCGAAGCCCTGTACTGGAGACAAATAGTCTCCAGTACAGGGCTTCGGCGGCCATCTTGCCGTAGCCCTGATCTGCCTCCCGGGAGACTGCGGGCTATGAACTGGCACGGCGGCGTCTAATAGACGCTGCGGCCAGTTCATAAGCAGCGGTGGCGTGCCAGCAGATTAGGCTACGCGGGCCGGGCCGTGCACGCGTGCCATAGGTTCGCCACCGCTGGTGATGGGTATGGCTCTCATACTACATGGAATGGGGTGAAATTGGTCTGATCTTGCCTTTTCCACAGACTTTTATCTTAAAGAGAATCTGTACTCTAAAATTCTTACAATAAAAAGCATACCATTATGTTCTCCTGGGCCCCTCTGTGCTGTTTCTGCCTCTCCCTGCTGCAATCCTGGCTTGTAATTGCCATTTTTATGCAGTGTTTACAAACAAAAGACATAGCAAGTGATACGCTGAGAGTAGCTCAGTGTGTGAGTCATACAGAGTGTGCAGGGGGCCTGGAGAGGGTGTGTATAGCTTCTATCCAATCACAAGCCGCACAGCACATTCCAGCCTGACTGCCTGAGCCCGACAGAGGAGAGATTAGCTCATATAACAGAGATAATACAGCCACTGTGCAACTAGAAAAGGCTGCAGTTAGACAGAGCACATTAGAACAGGTATAGGAACTTATAGGATAGAAATAAGGATAAAATTTTTGTGAGTCTCTAAGTATGTATGTAGCATTAGGGATGGTTAGTGAGCTGTAAATAATTATGGGTTGATTCTGGATTATGCTTGAAATTGGACCAGTTGAAATCCACTCTGGTGGGATTTGATTGGTCCAATTTCCAGCAGCATGTATTTGCTTAATCCTGTATCAACTTTGAAATATTCACATCTTACTAGCCAGCCCTAGTTACCAGACAGTCTAGTCTTCAATGGAGAAGATTGAGATGCTAATATTTGAGAGTGGATGTGCACTTGAGAGTATGTATTATGCAGATTGAAATTTGACCAGAAGCAACTGAATTTGTTTGGTCCAGTTTCAGTCTACATACAAATTGCTACCAAATCTGTATCAAGTCAGAAAAATCTGCAGTTTACTGATCATCTCTACTATTGAATAAGCCCAGAAGATTGTAAATATGTGGCAGTTTTAGGTAGAAGCAGTCTGTATTCACTGTACTGCCCTTACCAGTATTTTGTACCTGGAATAAACTGGCCAATTGGTGAACTGGGATCTTTCTGGCTCCTACCTGATGACTCCTCCCTACAAATGGAGACTTAAGTCTTATTATGTTTGCTACATAAGCTATTTTGTAAAATAATTATTAAAATTACTACAATAATGCATTTTTGCAGCCAGATATGATTTTTTTTTAATTATCAAAAAAAAATAAATAAACCTAAATCCCTCCATCCAGCCATAGATCTGTACTCGTTGGTAGACAGTTTATTAATTCTTCTCTTCCTGTTATTGCAGTTTCCAGAATTCTGTATAGAGTTCCTTCATGGGTGTGGTATATATTACTATCAGGAAGGGTGAGAGAAGCTATAAAGCTGAGTATTTAACACCTAATAAGTAGTCCACTCCAAGTACAGCCTCATATACATGCATGGCAGCCGTGGGTGTCCATCGGTCGTTGCTACTGCAAAATATTATAAAATATAAATTACATTGTAAAATGTCCTATTTGCACTGTACAAAGTGCTAAAATAGGACATTTCAAAATATCAGTCTTGCAGTAACAAGTTAAACTTTGGGTCTGAAACTGTTAGGCCTGGTTTACATTAGAAATATTGAGCCAAACTGATCCGGGGAGCAGATCTGGTCTCCACTTCACCGGATGGCTCTGTGCACATTGGCAAACTGATTGTTAAAACTGATCTGATCAGTTTTCACTCCGTTTGCCAGCAAATACATACCCAACAGCAGCGGCTTCCTCTTCTTGCGTTGTGATTACACAGCACGTCATGTGACTAGTCACATGATGCGGAAGACTGAAGCCTCTACCGCTGGCCTTTAGGTATGTATTTTGGGCCCTGTTCACCCTCCCGCCGCTCAGGTTCGTGTCCCCCCCCCACCCCCTCCATCCCCTGTGGAACGGTCCATTTTTTCACTAGTGTGAAGAAACATTGTTTTCCATTGCCCCAATGCAGCAGCATTTTTTTTGTCCAGTTCCGTTGGGCAGAACGGTCCGGAAAATTAGGGCCTGCTGCATTTTTTGGTCCGGGGAACAGAACGTACGGAAAGTATCCATATCAACGGACACATGTGAACGGTCCAATAGGTTAACATTGGATCCTTTTCACAACCCTTCTGGTTACGTTACGTAAAAACATAGCTGTGAACCGGGTCTTAGGGCTCATTTCCACTATAGCGAATTCGCATGCATTTTTCGCATGAAAATTCGCATAGCAAAACAAGTGAATGGGACTGTTTCCACTTGTCAGGATTCCTTTGCGTTTTTCTGTGCAGAAAAAATTCGCATGGCAGAGCCATCAGAATTCACATACCGCAATGCGAATCGCATACAATGTATTTAATAGGAAATTCGCATGATGTTTGGGCATGCGAATTTTCATGCGAATTCGCATAGAAACAATGGAAAAGCACACCAGCACTGCCATGGGTAAATTCGCATAAATCTGCGAATTCGTATAGACCCGCATGCGAAATTCGCATCCGCATGCGAATTTTTACCGCGGCGATTCGCACCGCACAAGTGGAAATGCAGCCTTAGAGCTTGTTCACACTATGAACTTTTCATTTCGTTGTAAGCGCTGGCTTTTTTTTTTTTTTTTTTTTTTAGTGCTTGTGCAAAAATGTTGCTCTATGTGAGTGTTCTCACATGAGTGATGAGCTTTCTTTCTGGGTCCTGCACCATTTCCTGAGCATTTGCACATCAATGCAAGGTATAGGAAAATCGCTAAGCACTTTGAAAAATGATTTTGTGAGCAATGTATATTAGATACATTCAGTTCCAGGTCAAAGAGATCACTTCCTTGGTGTCTTCAGTGCTTAAAAAATCTGGGAGAACAATGGGGACTGCTGTTCACACACTGGACTCTCAGCTGCTTTAGGCTTGCTTCATACTGTGCCTCCTGCACTGCATTGTGATAACTTACTGAAAACAGAAGCACAGGGGACTGCACTGATTTTTCTATGGGTCAGTTCACACTGACCTGTTTGTCATTTACAGAAAAATCTGAATGCACACATTTTTTCCAGACAGTAGATTGTGTTGCCATTCATTTGATGAATAGCAGGCCTCTGTTTCGCAGTGGCAATGGACCTCCTCAGTGATGACATTGCAGCCATCAAAACAAATGTGGTCAGTGGTGTAGCAATAGGGGATGCAGAGGTAGCAACCCCACCAGGGCCCGTGGATAGAGGGGCCCTCCCTAAACGAGCGTATTAACTCTTCAATGGTGCTAAGCTTGTAATAACTACTTCTATATGTTTTGAATACAATAGACTCCCTTTATAGTAAACTCCAAGGGAGCAGGACAATTAGTTCACTATATCAGAA
The DNA here is from genome assembly GCF_040937935.1 of Hyperolius riggenbachi. Taxonomy (NCBI): domain Eukaryota; kingdom Metazoa; phylum Chordata; class Amphibia; order Anura; family Hyperoliidae; genus Hyperolius; species Hyperolius riggenbachi. The sequence goes on from NC_090654.1 coordinate 62,314,716, forward strand.
TTGGTCACATTGTATATTTATACAGACACATTTGCTGGGACTTGAGGACTGAGTTTACTATATCAGAGTCCTACTGTAGTGATAATCATTAAACTCTTCCTCTCCCCTGCTTTTAACACAGTCCAAATCACTGAAATATATAAAGCTGAACAATTTAAAGAGGAACTGTAACGGCAAAACGTCTCCTGGGGGTACTCACCTCGGGTGGGGGAAGCCTCAGGATCCTAATGAGGCTTCCCACGCCGTCCTGCGTCCCTCGGGGGTCTCGCTGTAGCCCTCCGTACAGCCGTGACGTAATATTTACCTTCCTGGCTCCTGCGCAGGCGCTCTGACGGCTGTCGGCTCCGAAGTAGGCGGAAATACCCGATCGTCGTCGGGTCCGCTGTACTGCGCAGGCGCAAGTCTCCGGCGCCTGCGCAGTAGAGCGGACCCAACGGAGATCGGGTATTTCCGTCTTATTTCCGAGCCGAAAGCAGCCACAGCGCCACCGCTGGAGCCTGCAAAGGTAAATATTGAAGTCACAGTCGGGCCTGTCGCCAGCTGTTCAGAGGGCTGCAGCGAGACCCCCATGGGACGGAGGACGGCGTGGGAAGCCTCATTAGGATCCGGAGGCTTCCCCCACCCGAGGTGAGTACCCCCCAGGGGATCTTTTTGAAGTTACAGAGTCTCTTTAAAGGACAGATGCGAGGGAAAAAAAAATCTATTTCCCTGGGGCTTCCTCCAGCCCCTGGCAGCCAATATGTCCCGGGAGCTCGTCAATTGGAGAGGCGCAGTAGAGGTCGGCATCTGCAGCGAAGGGGATCCCAGGACACCAGAGATGCAGAGAGAGACATATCGTCTGCCAGGGGCTGGAGGAAGCCCCAGGGAAGTATACATTTTTCCCCCCCTCTGACCCTTTCCTTTAAACAAAAATAGAAGGTCCCTTTAACATGACTTCCAAACATGCTGCCTAAAAATTGTTACACAAAGAATCAAAGGAAAAGAAATACAGCCATAAAAAAAGAAATTCACACTGCTTTTGTTAAGTCTTTAATTATCCTACAAAAGTATGACAGCAGTCAGATTAAAAAAAGAAGCAATTGATGTTTAATTTGTAAAAGATTTAGAAAAGCCTCAATCTCTCACAACTGTTTGATGCCTGGTAACTGCTTGCTGAGCACACTGTTCAACTGCCCATGGAAACGAGCCCTAAGGCCTCTTTTCCATAGCTAGTTGAATTATGTTCTCAGCAAGCAGTTATCAGACAGCAGCAAGCAGTTGTAAGAGGCATTTCACTGCCTATCAAATGTCCGTGGAAAAGAGGCCTAAAGCAGGCCATACAAGACTAGGCCTCTCTTCCACGGACAGTTGAACTGTGTGCTCAGCAAGCAGTTAAAGGGCAGCTGTTAACAGTTGACAGGCAGCAGCAAGCAGTTGTGAGAGTTTTAGTGGCATTTCACTGCCCATCAAGCCCGTGGAAAAGAGGCCTTAAGGGCCCATCCACACTAGAAGAGCTTTTGAGCGTTTTGCGATTGATTAGCAATTTTTAAAATCGCTCCCATTCACTTTCATTAAATTGCGGTAAAAATCGCCATGATTTCACAATTTTAATGAAAGTGAATGGAAGCGATTTAAAAAACGCAAATCACAACGCTCAGAAAAGTGCTTCTAGTGTTAATGGGCCCTTAAAGAGGAACTCCAGTGAAAATGTAATAAAAAAAAAAAGTGCTTAATTTTTACAATAATTATGTGTAAATGATTTAGTCAGTGTTTGGCCATTGTGAAAAAAAGCTGCTGCATGCTTTTTTGGTAGTTGGAAATGGCTGTAAACAGCTATTTCCCACAATGGAACAAGGTTCACAGACAGGAAACTGCCAGAAGTACCACGGTACTCAGAGCTTCTTGTGGGAGGGGTTTCACCACAATATCAGTCATACAGCGCCCCCGATGGTCTGTTTGTGAAAAGAAATAGATTTCTCATGTAAAAAGGGGGCATCAGCTACTGATTGGGATAAAGTTCAATTCTTGGTCAGAGTTTCTCTTTAAGGCCTCTTTTCCACGGGCTTGATGGGCAGTGAAATGGCACTCAAACTCTCACAACTGCTTGCGGCTGCCTGGTAACTGCTTGCTGAGCACACAGTTCAACTGTCCGTTGAACTGGCCCTTTCACATGCGCAGCTAAACTGTGCGCTCAGTAAGCAGTTGCCAGGCAGCAGCGAGAAGTTGTAATAGTTAGACTTTCCACTGCCTATCAACTGCCCGTGGAAAAGGGCCCTAAGGATGTTGAATGAGATACAAATTATTTCAAGTTGATGCAACATTATGCAAATTTTGTATGACCATAAACCAAAGACTGCTAAAGGTAAAATTCGATTGGTCCATTTTCAAGCTGCATAAATCTGCATACAAAATTTGCATAATCTAATCAATTCAAAATTATTTGCACCTCATAGACCATCCCCATGCACAATGATTTCCCCAGTCAATTCTCTGCAAAATTAGGCCTCTCTTTCATGGGCAGATGATAGGCAGTGAAAAGCTTCTCAAACTGTCACTGCTGCTTTCTCAGGGTTTTCACTGTTTTTAAAAGCATTTCCTGAACAGCAGTTTAACTGCCAAGATAGTAAGATTCCAGCCAGCCTCCCTACTCACTTTCACATTATTTTGTCAGTTAGAATGAGCAACTGCCATCCAGGAAATGCTTAGGAAACCAGAGAATCCCCCATGAGTAGATGGACTAGTCCCAAAACCTGTCGGTTCTTTCAGATTTTAACTGCTCACTTTTTCCACTGGGGTGGTCCTTTAATACCTCTATTATACTGTTATTGCTCATATATCATCTACCACATAGAAAAATACAAATCCAGAAAATAAGACATCAGTTACAAAGTGCTATGCTAGAGACTGGTAAATCCGCTATGTTGCTGGTGAGAATGATGGTTTTGGCACAAGGATGAGATTCTACCTGAGAGGCGGGATTCCTGAGCTAAATACATTGTTTCCATGGCTACACTGCCCAGGAGTTATATTCACATTGTACAGGAGATCAGAGCCAATGCAGGCAGGCCTATTACTGAGGTTCATTATACAGCAGGGTGTATCCCATATCAATAAAACACTTCATTAGATTTTATCATGCTTATTTTATAAATCCAGCTACATGGCTTCTTAAACTGGCCATACATGGTTAAATTATAGCCTGATATGCCGAGGCAAGCAATCCCTGCCTGATTAGAATTAAGGTGCCCATTAATTTTTTCACCAAATGCAATCTTTCGATGCAAATTTAATGATCGAATTGAATAGAAAATTGACCGTTTATGAAGGCAATCAATAAGGAACGATTCTCTGGTCGACTGCTAAATAGGATAAAATCGATCCGAAAGTTGGATTTTATGATCGAAATTGAAGAATCGTTCAGTAAATGTCAACAATCGATAATGGCCTTCCAATTAGTTACGATCGTTCAAAACGAGTCGAAAGATTGCAATTTGGTTAAAAAATTGTACCACTAATGGCCCCCGTTAGACTGGATAATGAAAGATTACACCACATGGCAATCTCAATTTCAACAGATTTAACCCTTTACAATATGCTTGGGGGACATAGGTGATCTGGATTTGCGGTGGCAGCAGTGCTAGAGTAAGTAGGTGACCTGGCATCAGTGGAGGCGGGTGGGGCCAGCACTGCTGTAGCTCCACCCCCTTATAACTGCACCAGCATAATTTAGTTATTACGCGGCGTTGCATAGTGCTGGGGAGGATTTAAGCATCGGACATTGATCCACATAGGGGGTCCTTATGCTGGACTAGATCTGCCGATAGCGCCCCTAGTGATCAGCTCAAATGCAGCGGTGGATGCATTTGACATCCAACACTTTGATCTGAAGAGGATGACGCTGTGCCAGATTTAATCCGGCAACAGCGCTATCTAGTGGCAGCCAGATGTTGGACAGAGTCTAACACAGGTCCTACAGGGGAAAATGGCAAAAACCAGGATTGGTAAGGGTTATGCAGATATTTATCGCACATTGATCAAACTGCATCCATTGCACTGCTAGATGCAGAATAACTTCATGAACTTTCATTCCCCAACGTCCTTGTTTCTCCTCACATGAAAATTTTCCAACATCTCTCATAACACTTTTGATCGATAAACTGTCCTAAATTGATCAAAAGTCAATTGATTTGGATAGGTTGGGGCAACAGATGACCGGTTGATTCAATAACTGATGTAATAGGTTGGAAACCAGAAAAAATCAATACATGTATTGCCAGCCATAAAGCTAGCCGTGCGTGGATGTTTTTTTTTCCAATCAATTTCAGTCTGTTTTGGTCTCTAATGAAATTCACAGGTCATGAACTGCCCCAACGTACAGGATCAATTTGGTTTTGATTATGGGCAATTTATCATAAAAAAATCAAAAAACCAGTTTGGACATGGTGAAAAATATCCATGCGAGGGGGGCGGGGCAGGGCAGAAGCAGTGGGGAATCGATGGTTCATGCCATCACTCTGCATCTAGCACAGATGTAGGGAACCTATGGCTCGGGGCCCAGATGTGGCTCTTTTAATGGCTAAAATAGGTAAAGCCACATAGTGGGAGTGTTATTTTTAGCCACAATTGTGGCGAAAAATCTTTTTTCTAAGGAGCAGCGACCTCAAACCGCAAAGACCGAGTGGAGACGGGCTTTCTCCACCTGCGCATACGAGTGGTTGCCTCTTCAAGCAACCCACACTTGTGAGTAGTACTAATTACAATTTTTGACCATATCGCAAGGATAATACACTATAGGGGCTCCCGGTGTCTCTGTGGTTTTTTCGTTTGTATTACACAATACTTTTAATGGCTACATCTGGCTCACATACAAATCAGTAGGGATTGATTCTCTAAGCTACACTGCTCAAGCAGCGCAAGTAACATTTTCATAGTAGGTACGCTACTGCTGTAGCATGCACTACTTATTTACTTGTGCTCCCCCCCAAAATGAACAGCTGCTCCAATTGTCCCACTCTGGACCCTGTCAGGTCCAGTGACTTTGTAGGATGACATCAGCGCACTTTGATTGGCCCAATAGGCTGCCTGTCACTTGACAGGCAGCCTATTGGGCCAAAGTGTGTGGAGCTTGTCCTACAAAGTTAATCAACCCCCAAGTCAGCTAGCTAATTGTACAAGCTGTTAGTCAGTATTTCTCCTGTCTGGCTCTTGGTAAAATTGCTGATGTTGCTGAAACCAAAGAGAAGCTGAAGATGTGTCTGACACTTCTGCTGCCTGGCAGATCAACTGTATACACATCACCATGGCAACAGGGACGTGAGCCCTCCCCTGCGTGTGCGCACCGTTTTAGTTTGAAACATATTGTATGACTTTCAGGGAAAGGCATTTTAAATTTGTGGTGTTTATGGCTCACTAGGCTAAAAAAAAGGTTTCTGACCCCTGATCTAGCAGTACAATGCTTGTGGTTCAATCGATGCTGGACAGAGTTTTGCTGAAATAGATCAAAACCGAGTTTGCTGTGTGGTGCCGGAAACAAACACTATCCAGTAATATAAGGATTAGCCTGGCGTATTAGTGCAACATTAACCTTTGCATGGCTAGTTTTACAGTAACCCTGAGAGGAGAAAATGTGCCCCTAAGGGGTACTGAACTAAAAAAATTAAATCTGGACATACCTGGGGCTTCCTCCAGCCCCCTGCAGCCCGCAAGATCCCTCTGTGTCCCCTTCGTGGTCCCACTGGCAGCTCCGATAGGTGCGTGACTTCAGCCAAAGTCATGCATGTGCCGTCTAGGCACAGGCGGGTAATCTAGCCAGACGACCTAAGGGTCCTGTGTATGCGCAGTATTCGAAAGACTGAACCACGCATGTGCAGGACCTTACGGCGATGGGCACAATGACACGCCGGGTGCCTGGGGTTGCATGCGCAACTTCAGCGAAAGTCTCCAGGTTTACGAAGCCGCCAGCGGGACCATGGAGGGGACCCAGAGGAACCTCACAGGTTATGGGGGGGGGGGGGGTTGGAGGAACCCCCTGGTAAGTCCAGATTTCCTTTTTTTACTTCTGCTCAGGGTCCTTTTAAAGGACTCCTTAAGTGAGAGGGATAAGGAGGCTGCCATCATTATTTCCTTTTAAACAATACCAGTTGCCTGGCAGCCTTGCTGATCTATTTGGCTGCAGCAGTGCCTGAATCACACCAGAAACAAGCATGCAGCTATTCTTGTCAGATCTGAAAATAATGTCAGAAACACCTGATCTGCTGCATGCTTGTTCAAAATCTATGGCTACAAATATTAGCGGCAGCCAGCAGAGGAACAGCAGGATGGCTAGGCAACTGGCATTACTTAAAAGGAAATAAATATGGCAGCATCCGTAGATCTCTTGCTTCAGTTGTCTTTTAAGGACCACATTTCCTAAGATTCTTAGGGCTGTAGAATATAAATGCAATTCATGAATGTTTCAGCAATCCTCCCTATGGTCTGATATAGCACAGGTAAGAAATATACAGGGTCACTTTATGTTCTCTAGCCAAAGAAAGGTGTAGTAAATCTGGATCTATTCCTGGCCAATCACTGAGCGTTATTAAAGTGTACCAGAGACAATAGAAAATAAAAGTTTTATACATACCTGGGGCTTCCTCCAGCTCCATGTGCACGGATCGCTCCCATGACGCCGTCCTCAGCCTTCTATATTGCCGGTACCGGGTCCCATAACTGCTGCCTGAGAGATATGTAGAACTGGCCAAAGTTACAGGACCCGGTACCGGCGATACAGAAGGCTGAGGACGGGAGCAATCCATGCGGATAGGGCTGGAGGAAGCCCCAGGTTTGTAGAAAACTTATTTTTTATAGTCTCTGGTTTCCTTAAAGCTCATCATGCTGAAATCGGAAATATCCTCTTTTCTTTTGGGTACCTCCTGTGATTGGCTTCTTCGGGTTACACCCTGCAGCTCTCTGCCTTGTTCGATAGACCGCATACAATGGCACACTACAGGCGGCAGTGGTCAGTTATGGGGATAACCTACTCGAGGCAGCCCCCAATCTTATTTAGCAGTGTAGTATTTGGTTGGCACAAAGGGCATTTTGCTGGTCACACCGTCGACAAGCTTCTTCCTGACTTCCAGGCGTAGCGGCGTGCCAGCTTTCACGTATTCAGACTCCACGTACCCCATGGCCACATTCACTTTCAGGGATGGGGAGGGGCAGCCGCTGGTCACTTCTCCTGTGGATGGAACAGCAAAAGTAGGATTGGAAGGTGAGTGGCTCAGTTTACACCTTTTTTTGTGTTATTTTTTTTTCCATGCAATTTAGCTGTTGTACTATTTTATCTCTCCAAACTAGAATAAAAGACACCTATGGCGTACCTGAGGTGAGGAAAAAAAAAAAAAGAATCACATACCTCAGTAGAGGGAAGCCTCTAGTCCAGATATTTCCCCAATCTTCCTACTCCTATCTAGGGGGGGATTTAGTTAGATTTCAGTGGCAGGGATGCGGCGGTTTAGGTAGGGCAGACATGTTAAACACATTTTTTAAATAAAAACATGATTTTTAGGAGACTTCAGTGTCTCTTTAAGGGGCCCCAACTGCTACTGCACTCCCTCTGATAAAGGGTCCAGTCTTCAGATCAGGTTTTTTGTGGCTACACTCATTTTGGGTGTTACGATTATGGTGTCCACACTTGCTTTATGGCCCTTGAAAGATGGACCCCCAGGCTGTAATGGCCACCAAGGGAAAGGATGTGAACATTGAGAGCCCAAACAAAGGTTTGCAGGGGGCACCATGATTTGTAGTTATTCTACTGACCGGGGAGGGGGGATACTGGATACTTATGCTGAGGGGGGGGGGGATACATAATAGTTCTGGTTACCAACTACTGAGGACTATCTATTCCTGGGGCTACCTCTGGCTACTACAACAGTGAGCTTGAGTCTGCAGGTAAGGGGAAGGAGATTTTTACACACTCGCCCTTAGAGTTATTTAGCCTATAGACTGCCCTGTCAGATACAGCGCCAAGCAACATTGACGTTCTGCGTCTAATAATACTCTAGTAAGAAGGGGCACTCACCGATGACCTTCCCATCCATGTTGAGGATAGGTGTGTGCTGGCGGACAGGAGGGCCCGCGGAAGTCAGGCCTACACGTTTTCGGGTCACCTTTCCTTTTATCTGTGGTACAATCACTGAAGCTCCAGGGAAATCCATGGCAGATCTGCGGCGTTTACCTGCACAGAAACCAAACATTACTTTACCTCTGGTCAGAATCCTAAAAAGGAATTCTATCACGATGACTGCACAGCTCCAGTCACTGTACTGATCAGACCAGGGATAGCATAGGATTACAGACTGGGAAGTTGCTCTGTACAGATCCAGTTAGTACTGTATCAGCAGTCCCAGTATAACGGTGTAGGGTGGGTAACAGGAGCCACATGTGGCTGATTCCACAACACACAAGATATCCCTGATTATCCCTTGCATGAGCACTTCCAATCTTTTCCCCACGAATGCTCACCCAAGCCCAGTGTTTGTGCCAGGAGAGTTGTCCCACTGATCTCAGGTCTATGTGTAGGACTAGTTATCCAATGCCCCACTCACCTAATGTCCAGACCAGACTGGCCTCCACTGGGGTGGTAGTCTCATCAATGTCATTCCCGTACAGACAGAGCCCCGCCTCCAGGCGCAGGCTGTCCCGAGCCGCCAGACCAGCCAGCTTCACTTCCGAGTTCTGCAGCAGCTTCTCTGCCAACTCCACAGCCCTGTCAGCGGGCACAGAGATCTGCGGATGGGAAATGCGTCAGTCACCTACACCACTCAGGTCTGTAGGAAGAAGGCCACTGAGCAGCCGACAAATCATTTATATACAAGTATTGTTAAAAAAGTTATTTTAATTATGTTAATATGACTACAGGTCCTCTTGAGGCTTCCTTTACACTGCAAATTGCAGTGCGATTCTGATCTAATTTTCACTGGCTGCTAGGAACACATGGAGGAAAAAAAAAACTTTTTTTTTTATTTTTAAAAAAGGACTTTTTTAAATTGCATCGGAATCACGTGTAGCGTAAAAGAGCCCACAGAGGTATCTAGGAATAAAATTGTTTTCAGCTGCTAGAGATGTCATTCTTGCAAAAGAGGGCCCGTTTCCACTAGCGCGAATTCGCATGCAGACAACGCATGCGGATTCGCATAAGCAATACAATTGGATGGGACTGTTTCCACTTGTCAGTTTTCATTTGCGTTTTTATGTGCAGGATTTTTCTGCACGGTAGACCCTGCAGAATTCACCTGCGTGTGGAATGCAGGCGAATCGCAGGCAATGTATTTAATAGGGAAATCGCATGCGTTTTTTCCCGCGATTTCGCGTGCGATTTCGCATTGAAAGTAATGTAAAGTGACACAGGCAGTGACATGGTTAAAATCGCATATACCCGGCCTATGCGAAATCGCGGCAAAAAACGCATGCGGAATCGCATCCGCATGCGATTTTGTCAGCGGTGATTCCGCACCGCACTAGTGGAAACGTATGCTCATCGATTTTCTTGTTCAATTTCTTGCAGGCACAATGCATCTGCTGGGAATCGATTCCCCCAAATGGCAGATCGATCAATTTTTGATTGATTATGAGTAAAAGAAATCGATAGAAAATATCGATTGGACATGATGGAAAATGTAAAACAATCGGGGCAGGGCAAGAGCATTGGCAGATTGATGGCCTTTCACTGCTGGAATCTATTGGAAATTGATGTGCAGTGTATGGTAGGAATCTATTCCCTCTGAATTAATTCTTTTTAGAAAGGAATCAATCTTTTTGTAACATTGGGTCAAAATCTATAAATGTATGGCCAGCTTTAGTCTTTTTGGTGTAATAAACCAACCAACCCCCCCCCCCCCCCCCCCCCCTGTGAATGCTTCTTTTTGACACTGTTCTTATCACCGATACTTACACAGAGAAAGACAGAAAATCTTTGTAGAGAATCTGTGAGGGGGGGGGGGGGGGGGGGGGGGGAAAGAGCCCTGGGTGGTACTTACCTTGGTAGGGGGAAGCCCCTGGATCCTAATGGGGCTTCCCCTGTCGTCCTGTGATCCAGGGCTGCCTCCCCCTTAAAAGTCATTGACAACTGAACGCTGCTATATTTACCTTTGCGATCCAGCATAGGCGCAGTACCGTCTTCCCCCTCGGGCTCTGTAAGACGCCTGTGCAGAACAGCAGATTCAATAGAGCTCAGCTATTTATGCCAGAGCCCAAGGGGGAAGCTGATACTGTGTCTGCGCTGGATTGCAAAGCCCTGGATCCATGCTGCTCAGGAGGAAGGGAAGCCTTATTAGGATCCAGAGGCTCCACCCTCCAAAAGTAAGTAGGGGCTCTTTTTTTTTTTTCTTACAGGTTCTTTTTAAAGATAATAAAATTAAGTTACAAGTATCATCTTATAGCTGTCACTCCGCTTGGTACAGCCTTGCTGATGAGGAGGAGTGACCCTAGAACTTCCATACACCTCTGGGTTTTGTGTCCTACCTCCACGCCATCCTCTCCGGTGTACCCGCACCGCGTCACTCTGCAACCAGGGATACCAAACACACTCGTAGTGACTCCTGTCATGAACGTCAGTTTGGAAAGGGCGTCGCTTAGTCCTGCCTGGAGCACCTGAGCCATGGACGGGCCTGAAACAGCAGATTTACAGACTTAAGAACTTTACTGGATATAACATAATAAATTAAATTGCTTATTGTTTACAATATTCATTAAGGCCAGAAGCCCCCTAGGAGCGATTTCTTATCGCTAGCGATTTGAAAAAGCTCTTGCTAATGCAATGCTATGGGGGATTTTTATAAAATCACATTGCTCAAGTGGGATCACACTCGTATCATTACATAATCAAGAGTTTTCAAATCGCAAAGCGCTCAGAAAAGCGCTCCTAGTGGGTTTCTGGCCTAAGAGATTATTTAGGCAGAGTTTGCCCATTGTAAAATCTTTCCTCTCCCTGATTAACATGCTGAAACTTGTCACCGGTGGTGACGTATTTGGTACTGGTAGGTGCATCAATGGGGATTGTCTGTTGACTGTGAGAATTCTGCAGAATAAACCGCTTAAGGTGGCCACACACGATACAATAAAATGATCCGATTTTAGGGTAATTCGATAAAAACAATCGGATCTCCCAAAAAAACAAAAACAAAAAAATCGAAAGCTTTTTTTTCATTCGACTGGAAAATCCGATCGGATTTCTCGTTTTCTTCGATTTTTATCGATCCGGAATGCCAGATATTTTTCTTCAATCTTTCTAAAGATTGCATGGTGTGTTAGATTGCCAATTAATTAATATACACCCCTAGCAATTTTGTCAGAGTATCCAATCATTTTTATCATAATTGGGGAAAAATTGAACATAGGTGTGTGGTACATTGTAACATTTCAAAAATATGAGCAATCAGTCAGAAAAATAAATTGCAATTCTTAAATTGAACAGATATTTAAAAATTGTATGGTGTGTGGCCACCTTTAGGCTGTAATATCACTGGGAGGGTGGGATTTCATATCCTTCACACAGCATTATATAGATCTAGGAAGTGTTTCTGATGCTGCAGGAAAATTATCGTAAAATAGAATAATTTACTGCATTCTACTATATGTCACTAGAGTTCCTCTTTAGGATCAGCAGCCACAAGGCCTCACTGTAACATGCAGAACCCCTTCCACATTTTCAGATTAAATCAATGTGTCTCTAGTTAAATGGGTGGCATTGGACTTGTGTGGTGATATAAAGTATACAATCCATGGAGGCTACATATAACAATTTATAGGGCTTAAAGGATCTGCTGCTAAATGCATAAGGTGGCCGCACATCACTCGATGGCTCCCAGATTGAGCATAAGCTAGATCCATCTCTGATCAGAGAGGGATCTATTACCTGCCCACAAAATTATAATGGAAATCTACCTAGCGCCGCCACTTGCGGAGGAATTCCCCAATCCCAAGTAATGTGTGGCGAATGTGTAAGCGGTGCAGCTCACTTACCCACCGGCGTGTCCTTCTCCATCGCCGGGGGCACGTGTCCAGCATGTACCGATGTGGTCACGTGGTACAGGCGCTGAATGCAAATGGAGAAAGACGTGGAACACAGGAGGGGGAATTGTAACAATTGAAGCGCCAAATTGCGGCATCGATTTCTGCCAAATTTGATCAATGTGAACAAATTGGTCGGATATCGATGCCACAAATCAAATAATGAATGGGCACTTGTACTACTAGATACAATTAACACCTTGATACCCCTTCTACACTTGCCTTGCAAGTGTGCATTGTGTTACCCTGTTATGCCAGTGCCACGGGGTTACACAACGACAATGTGAGGCAATGGGGCCTTGCAAATTTACTGCGTTGCGCCGGAAGTTCCTGATTGGCCGCCAACCTGCTGCATAGTCAACATCGCATTACTGTCAGACTTCCGCGAAGACGGTGGAAGTCATGTAAGTAAATGGGAGACGAATGGGACACGCAGAGATTTTATATTTGTTGGCGGCGGCTGTGCTGCGCGCATGCGCATAACAGCATAAATACGATGGCGAAACCCAGGAATCCCAGTGACATATTTTCTGTCCAGCAGGGAGTACATCACTAGGTGGGGCATATGGTGCTATGCATAGGACCCTGTCGGTACACTCTGACACGCTCTGTCGTATGAATGTTTTCTGCTTTGCAGTGTGAGGCAATGGGGGTGGAGCGTCATACCTCTAAAGCAATGGCCTGGTGTAAAACCAGCTTCAGGGGTCTTGTGCCCATTCCTCAAGGGAGAGAACTATTTTGGGTGACTAAATAGGTTCTTACACAATATTAGGCAGGTCTAATTGAAGTATTGGATGATCAGTGTACCCCCCCCCCTTTTTTATCAAACATATTACAGGTTTGTCAAACTCAATCATGTAAGGGGCCAACATCTAGTGTGAGTCTCGGGCCAAATTGTTTAATAGGATTTATTGAACGGTCTCAAATAAAGTG